>NC_053136.1:47925695-48253716 GCF_016808335.1 Panicum virgatum | reverse complement strand
GATGTCCCACAGACCAATTACCCTAAAGACAAGGACAGGTCTTAATAATATGCCAATAATAGTATGTCGATTAGGAACTTAGGATTATGGTGGACTTGCTTCCTACAACATTTGTTTTTTTCACATCCACAATAGATAATTGGAGATTATTTGTTACAGGTTGATCGTGTCCTTTACTCCTCTGTTGTTTACCCACACAACTATGGTTTCATTCCACGCACACTCTGTGAGGATAGTGACCCCATGGACGTCCTCATCCTGATGCAGGTACTAATATATGTAACATTTAAAGAACTTCCATTATCAGCTTTTACTAACATTGTGTTCTCTTGTTCTGGCAGGAACAAGTTGTCCCTGGGTGTTTCCTGCGAGCTCGTGCTATTGGGCTCATGCCTATGATTGATCAGGTCTAGTTTGTCCATCACCTGATTGCATACTCTGTTTCACATTTGTGCCTCATATTTTTGCATGTACTTTGGGATGACTTGATGAATGAGCTTTGACCAAGCCAGCATAAGGCTTTTCTATGGAATAACAATTCTCATAAATTAATTTACCTCGAGGCTGAGTTCTTACATCTTATTTAATCGTTAATCATTATCACTAGGGAGAGAAAGATGATAAGATCATAGCAGTTTGCGCTGATGACCCTGAATACCGTCACTACACGGACATCAAGGACCTTCCTCCACATCGCCTTCAAGAGATTCGCCGCTTCTTTGAAGATTGTATGTTCTTAGATTATATCCATTGCTCATCCCAACTGTTACATTACAGATCATCAACTGCAGTTACTACTAGCTAGAGTGTAATTGTTATATTTCTGCTGTGGCTGACAGACAAGAAGAATGAAAACAAAGAGGTCGCGGTGAATGAGTTCCTCCCAGCAAAAGATGCCATCGACGCAATCAAATACTCTATGTAAGTTTTCTTTTTCGCGCTCAGGCAGCATGATACGGTACTATTATATACTAACTTGCTTTGATACAATTTTATATAAGACAAAATTTCACATGTCATAAAAAAGGAGCCATTTCACAAAACTATTTCAAACGGTATAATGCAGGGACCTGTATGGCTCGTACATCATCGAAGGACTGAGGAAGTAACAAGATTGCAGATGCTTCATGATTTACTCAGCAGCTCGAGAGTACTGTAGCACGACGTATGTTAACATGCACGAACTGAAATCATGACAAAGGAATATTACCTTCTGTTCATGTTGAGAGAAGCAGCAGTGCCTTTTGTTTCCATTATATATGCTTATCTTGGCCTTGCTGAAATCTGTCGTCAAACCAACATTTGACAGAACGATTGCCTGATAGAAAATCACTTGATACATAAATGTCATTTGCTTATCTTCACTGCGTTTTCCAATGTACCGTGAGTTTTTTCTTTTTGTATATCGTCATTCGTTATGTGTTCTAGAGATGCTTAGGATTTGCTGTTGTTAGCTGAATGCTCGCTATTACGGGCCAATGTTTTGGCATATGTTCTGCTTGCACAGAATCTAATTACTGGGTGGCAGTAACTGCCTCTCAGTTTCACTAGCAACTTCTGCTTACAGGCCATCGCAGAATTCAGCCGGTTTGGAGAAACAGCAATTGGCAAACATGGTGCTTCCAAGTACCCTACAATACTCAGCATTCCAGCCCCTGAAGCTATAAGCAATTAAACGTAGCACACATGCCTAGCGTTTTGCTATTTCAGATTATGTTCAAGGCTTTTGGACCTCTTACAAGTTACAAAACGCCAATCTTTACACGATTTGCAAATTTGGCACCAAAGAAGTTTGTGTTTTTATTCAAGATTGCCACCCTTTTACAGTACAACAAGCTACCACCTAGACAAGCAAAATATCACGTTGCTGGACAAACCAATTCATCGTAATACAGTGACTGACATGTTTCAAAAACGTTACCCTCATGCCTCCAAAGAAACTCTAGAGCTTCAGCGCTAAAGCTGAAACAGCCTTTATCCCTCAGTAATGCCCTAGAATTTAAGAAAGGTGTAATAGTGGTGTGCCGAAGGGGTATTAAGCACCAAGGACATGAAGCATGATGGCATTCTGAGCGTGCATCCGGTTCTCAGCCTGAGGGAATACGATTGAGTTGGGAGCCTCAATAGCACCGTCTGTCACCTCCACCCCTCTCTCTGCAGGTAAACAATGCATGAGGTAGGCCTGTGGACCAGCAATCTCCATCATGGCTTCATCCACCTGCAGGAAAGGGTAAAAGTAGGTGCTTTAGCTGAGGGCCACCACATATGCAACTAGCATGACGAAGACCAAAAGAAGACATCTGCATAAGTGTTGCTTGTACAGTTCACCATCACTAAAGCATCATAACTATTTGTATGAGATAAAGGCTGGTATTATTGTTATTCTTGAAGGGTTTGATGGTAAGAACATAAATGATTACTTGTCCAGTTTTCCGTAAACCACCATATGGACTGGAACCAGTAAATGTAGTTGGTGTCCAGTAATACAAGAATGAATTCTAATGAGCGTATTGTTACGGTTGAGGAGAGGAAGAGAGAGTGAACTATCTAATTGTATTGAGAGAGGCCCTTTGGGCATATATAGAGTACAAGAGGAGACCCCAAACCCTAGACTAAAGTACAATGACTATAATACCCTTAACACCCCCTCTCAAATGCAACGTGAATGCAATGACGTTGCATTTGGAGAGTTGACACTAAGCACTAGACTAAAAAGAAACAAGAAAAAGATACATCCAAGTCTAAAATCTTGATATCGTCGAAGCGTGCAACTCTTGAACATGTCATGTAAATGACTCCTCCACAAGAGGGTATTGCCTTCACAAACCAGTACTTGAGCAAATACCTCGGGTCTTCACAAACCAGTATATCAACTCCTCAAACACGATCCTTGCTTTGGAGACTTGAACTTGACAATAACTTGAGATGTGTCAAACCAGCCAAACGGAGAGGAGAGAGTTCACTGCTGCAAGACGGCAGGCAGCGAGATGACATGATGATGATGATGACGACAAATAAATGGCCATTGATCAAGATGTGGAGCAAAACGGCTCCGAAAGGGACCAAGAGGGCAAAGGTCGCACCAACAATGACGACATCGGTTAGCAAATCGACGGGATTCAACTAACCATAAAATAAAACAAAGATAATGGCTGATCTAACAATGGAATTGTGGGCATACATGGCTTCGACAAATTGAACGAATTTGTGAACTTGGTTGGGCAACAGAACATGACAAAGATTGATATGCTAGCAGAAGCATGCAGCTGGGATATGATTCGCTGCAGCAAAGAAAACATTTAAGCATCAAGCAAGGACTGCTAGCAGCTGATATGGATGGACACATCACACATGTGGACTGAATATACTGAAGAAAAAAAAAGGACTCAAGGCAGCAGCAGATGACAGCAGCAGGCACAAGCAAAATATGAATTGCAGTAGATGGACACCAACAGCAGCAGAATTACAGAGCAACAAAATTGGACTTGGATTGGCGTGGACGCAGATGCAAGTGCAACGAAGCAAAGCAATACTACCAGCAGCTGCATGTGCGAGATCAATTTCAGAACGGGCCTCCAGCAGCAGTAGCAGCAAGTAGCAGAACAGAGCACCGCACCGCACAGCACGATGACGGGGGACTGGGGGAGAAGCAGGGCGACGGGCCTCTGCTGCCCCCAATCCGAGCGGACAGGAGCAGAGGGACGAGCCCCTTCTCCCGAGAAGCGGCAACAAGCAGCAAGAGGAGGGGCGGCGGCAGGGGATGAACTGCAGCCGGTCCTCTGCAAACAGAGAGAACAGAGGAGGGCGGACGGCGCGAGGACGAGCCGGCGGGGACAGGCGGACGAACGACGGGGAGTCCGCGAGCAGATCGACGACGGGCAGCTGCTGCAGCACCCCCCTTCCGGCGGCCGGACGAGCGGAGATGGAGGCGGGGCGGAGGAGCCCCGACGGCGGGCGGACGGGCGGCGCTGGACGGACGCCGCGGACTGAACTACTGAAGATGGCGGCTGCACAAGCCGGCGGCCGCTGCTCCCGACGGGCGGACGCGGGCAGATGGCGGGGACGAGCCGCGACGGGCGGCGCAGAAGGAGGCCGCGATGGCGGTGCAGGAGGCCGCGACGGGCGGCGACGAAGATGGCCGGCGGAGGAGGCGGTGGCGGCCGGATCAGCGACGGGCAGGGCTTGCTGCTCCCCTCCCGTGAGCAAATCGACGACAGGCGGCTGAAGAGGAGGCCACGACGGCGCGGACGGGCGCCGCGCGACGGCGCAGATGGATCCGCCGCGATGGGCGGCGGACAGAGGACGGCGGCGCCGGATCCATGAGGGGGAGGGGCTGCTGCTCCCCTCCTGCGAGCGGATCGATGGCGGATGGGGACGGATCCACGACGGGCAGGGGCTGCTGCTCCCCTCCCGCGACTGGACGGATCTTGCTGCTGCTGCTATGACTCAATAACCAAAAAAAATGGGTTTGGGTCTGGAGGATGCCGCCCCCAGGAGCAAGACGAAGCTCCCAGGGGCAGCGCAGCGGCGACGACGAGGGTGGTCGGCCGGATCAGAACGATGGCTGTGATACCATGTTACGGTTGAGGAGAGGAAGAGAGAGGCCCTTTGGGCATATATATAGAGTACAAGAGGAGACCCCAAACCCTAGACTAAAGTACAATGACTATAATACCCTTAACACGTATATCTTCCAATCAGGGTAGCTGACATGAGCAAAGACAGGGTGCAAATGAGAAAAATAGACAAACCGTGAATCCTTGGAACTTCTGTTTTCTATAATCAGCTTCTTCCTTTTGGCCCATGCTGGCCCAGACATCTGTGTAAACAACATCTGCTCCCTTAACTGCTTCCCTGGGATCATTTGTTATTTCAATCTTACTGATTCCAGCACTCCTGGCGATCTCCACTGTCTTTGCATCTGGCTCAAATCCCTTAGGACAAGCGCATACAAAGTGAAAAGGGAGCACAGCAGCCAATAGAAGCCATGAGTGCACAATATTGTTCCCATCTCCAACATAGACAACCTGCAAAGCGATTTTTAGAAAGGAAAATGGTCACATCGCACAAAATTGAAATATAAAGAAAAAAGAGCATATGCAGCTACTTCAATGGTACATATAATGATCTACCTTGGTGTTTTCAATACGATCAATGTGCTCAAGCATAGTAAGTGCATCAGCCATTATCTGGCATGGATGGTTATAGTCAGTGAGACCATTTATGACAGGTACAGATGCATACTTCGCCAAGTCCAGAATATCCTGCAAAAAACCATATTGGGAGTTAGGGAGATAATGCGTAGATGCAAAATATATATATAGTAACCAATACTGGATCCAAATTTAAGGTTAATGCATGCATGCAGAATGGTAGCAGTAAATTAGGAAGATCAAGTATCTCGGTACATGTTGAAAAAACAAGATGATCCCGAAGCAAGGTCAACCCAGAAAATCAATAATCCGCTTGATGCATTAGGTAAAATATTTTTTGATATACTAACATAATCAAACCAAGAAAAATCACATAAGATACATGCTAAGATAATGACATCAGTTCGAAAAACATCATGCCTCGACATTCCAAACAGATGCTAAAATTGGCATCTAGATTATTAGATTAACATACTGTTTCAGTAAAAGTGTAAAATCTACGCTAAATCGAAGTTGGTATTTCCTATTAATCTATTTCAGATTGGGAAGATCTAACTTTAGCTGCCTACTCTAATGCTCATAGTTTTGAGGTGCTCAAGCAACATAGGGAAGACAGATCAAATGTGTAAATAATCCAGAACGTGCGTACTAGCAGATTATGTTGGTAAACAGGTCAACCAGAAAAATGCGTAATCATGAAACCAAGCTCATACCTGGTGACCGAAAACCCTAGCCATAATGATGTCATTATAGCCAGAGAGAACTCGAGCAACATCACGAGTCTCCTCACGCTTGCCCATTTGGATATCATCAGGACCCAAATAGATAGCATGTCCACCAAGTAAGAAGAATCCTGTCTCAAATGAAACACGGGTCCTCATTGATGGCTTGGCAAAAATCATCGCCATTGATTTCCCTTTGAATGGTTGGAAGCTCCTGTCTCCAGATTTTATTGCTGTCTTAACCTCAAGCGCCCGATTAAGGATATTCATGATCGCATCCTTGTCAAAATCATTGATATGAAGGAAATCCTTAGGAGCCTGTTTGACTGCAAGAAAATGCTGCAGTTAGAAGGAAAGTGCACTAAGCATGAAATGGTACTTCCTATATATGATGAAAGCTCCCTTCAATTCCTAAAACATTAAGGTGCATATATTTGTATGAAAGGGTCACATTCAGAATCAAATCAAAGTTAAATTAGTTGTACCCGTACATTTTACACCACATCAGACAGCAAAACAAAAATCTTTACTCAGAATTAAATCAAAGTTAAATTAGTTGTACCTGTACATTTTACACCGCATCAACACAGAAAAATTAAAATTTTACAGTAGAATTAGCTCAATGGTGATGTGAAGCAAAATCAAATTACACAATGCACAAATCAAAGTGCCCAACTGCTGAGAAATTCAAGGAAAATGCGAGGTTTGGCAATTCACATAACAGTCATCAGCCTAGTGACTACACCAGAACAGAAACAAGCCTGAAATTTTGGCACAGGCAATGTAGCAGCGTAGGGTTTATTCTATATTTTTCTAGTAAAAAGGTAGCGTTGACTTTTGAGAGAGGACCCAAAGCTAGCTTATAAACGAAAGGGCATGATCACATTTGAGTGACCCAAACCAACGAAATCAACCAAGCTTCACAGCTGACAGTTTATCACATCTCACAGCATGGCTACTTCAAACACCAGGCGCAGACCAGCGGCCGGATCCCCGAGCAGAACCCTAGTCCCTAGATACCAGCGAGCCCACAACCCAGCAAGTAATCATGAAACACTTCAATGCGGCATCAGAGTCTCTAACCATCTTTCCCCGTGGCGGCGGACGCGGCGGGAGTGGACACGGCGGCGGCCGCGACCCCGCGGCGGGCCACGGGCGAAACGGCGGCGATTGGGCGCGCGGCGAGCGGAGGGAGGGTGAGCGGCTGCCGGAGGCGGGGGGAGGAGAGGACGAGGTGGCCGCTGGAGCCGGAGATCGCCGCCGGCGTCATCGCGGGTGGCGCGAGTGTGACTGGGGTGCCGAGGCGGCGCGGCGAGGCGAAGCGGATGGGAGTATGGAAGGACAGGTGTGTGATGGTCTGATGGATGGGGTGGGGGTGGACTGGGGGAGTGGGGACTAGGGAGGATACTGGCGTCTGGCCGTCGCCGGCGTCGGCGTCGGGATACGGACTAGTTAGGGTTGACTGTTGAGGTGCTCTTTGTTTCCACGGTCTAAAGTTTAACTCCTATCACATCAAATTTTTATTATTATTTAGAAGTATTAAATAAAATATATTTATAAATTTTTTGACATATGGGTGTTAATTCGCGAGACAGATCTAATAAGTCTAATTAATCTATGGTTTGCTATAGTGATGCTACAAAAATCATTCGTTAATTATGGATTAATATATTTCATTAGATTTGTCTCGCAGTTTAGCCCCAAAGTTTTACAATTAGTTTTGTAATTAGACTTCATTTAATACTTTTAAATGATAAGATTCTTTTTAATGTGACACGGTCTAAAGTTTAAACCCTGAAATCAAACAACTCCTGAGTCGGCTACTTCATCCGTCCTAGTAATTCCCCCCCCCCAAATGTAAGGTAATTTATTTTTAAAAGATAAAGCAGTCTAAATTTGATCAAAGAAAAATCTTAATACTTAACACATCAAATAAATAATTATGAAATACATAATAGATCTAGTTATTCCCGTTTAACATTCAAAACATTATCCTTCTTTTTCAGTATTTTCTTTATCAAATACGCAGAAAAGCTACACATCCTTGTATTAAGAAGAAGAATAGAGATTTTCTTACAACATGAGCTGACTCGCCACACAATCACTTACATAAACACTTATATACACGTCTGAAACAACAAAAAAGAACAAGCGCTGAGGTGTAATTTACGCACAGGCGCTCTTTACACACAGGCGCTCTTTTCTAGTATAAACTTAATCAAACTTAAAATAATTTAACTAGGAGAGAGTACAATAAACTAACCCAACCAAACTGACGGTAAGGATTGCTTGGGATCAGCTGCCTTTTGCATCACTATTCCACCAGCCTAAATGAAAGCCACTGCTTATACCAGTAGGTAGCAGTACAAAGCATCGAGTGCTTCAACAGCCAGTTGGAGCATCACCAGAGCATCCCATCTTAAAGCTTTAAGCTTTTGATACAAGTACAATATGCCGTATTGAAGGTGCTTAGATATTTTCTGAAACATTCGCATCATATACAAATAGTATATGCCAAGCATCCTGCCTAATAAATGCATCGAAGTGACTAAGTAAGAGTATCTTCGAGAGCTTTTGTATCTTGGATGAATTTTTTAAAAACAAAAAAGAAAGACAAAAAGAACTCCATTTAACAGAAACTCTATCTATCTTATCTTCTATTCTCGTTTTCTATCCAGGGGGTGTGTTGGGCATCTTTGCCTAGCGTTGAGCGCTAGCCATCCTATTTTGAATTTTGGAGAATCTATTGGATTTCATCCCTTTTTCGCTAGCTATTTCGTTTTACATAATAGCTATATCAAGATTTTAGCTATTCATGGATATAAGAGATCTTAGAAATACTCTAAGGTAGTGTTTGGACGTAGATATTGAAGGCTAGGATTTGTAATTGGCATTACTTGCCTCCAATACTAGTCGTTTGGATGATATCAGGATTGGTATTGGAAACTTCGTTCAATACCAAGCGGTATTCAGCGTTCAGTTTTGCTGTCCCCCACGATTTCCGACCTCTATGCCTCTGTATTCGGTTGCATTCGTGCACCCCATTCTTCCCCGCGTTCCTCCACCATCACGGTCGCCCCTCCCTCAGCTCCACCGTGCACCTCCGTCCTCCGTTGCTCCCCACGCCGGACCCTCAGTCGCGCCCCTCCCTCCGCCGTCGCGACGAACCCACTTCCTTCTTCCTCGCCAGTCGCCGCCGCACTCCCCTCCTCCTCCTTCCTCGCCGGTCGCCGCCCCTTCCTCCTCCATCCTCACCGGCGGCACGGCCCCCCTCCTTCCTAGCCGGAGGCGCAGCCCCATCCTCCTCCTTCCTCGCCGACAGCGCGGCTTCCTTCTCCTCCTTCCTCTCGCCGGCGGCGAGACCCCCTTCTCCTTTCTCACCGGCCGCGGCCCCACCCTCCTCCTTCCTCGCCGGCGGCACGGCTTCCTTCTCCTCCTTCCTCTCGCTGGTGGCGCGGCCCCCTCCTCCTTCCTCGCCGGCGGCGCGGCCCCCCTCCTCCTTCCTTGCTGGCCGCGGGCCGCTCTTCCTTACTGGTGCGGCTTCCTTGCTAGCAGAATCTCGACGGGGGTGGGTGCGACAAATGCCAAAACCACGTCTCTGTGCATGCAAAGTTCCGAACACGAATCCAATTTGGGTGCTTCCCAAGATTCTAAAGGCCAATTAATTCAATGATCATCCAAACAACTGAATTTGAATCGGTGCCATTTCAATACTATAGTTGATTTGGTATTGAACCCAATTCGATACCATACCCTCCAATATCGACATCCAAACGGAGCATAAGCATCTTGCATATCCTATTTAAAACCTATTTAAAAAAAGACCCCCCCCCGCCCCGCCCCCAAATTTTTCTGCAGCATCCCCCATTTGATATTTGCAGATTGCAGTATGTGGCGGAAATGAGATGAAGCGATGCAATTTGCGCCTAAAAAAAGTTTACTCAGTTGTTTTAGAGAAATCAAAAGGTCCCAAAGTTCAGGTCAATTCCCCAAGGGGCGGCCCAAGTGTATATGGCCCAATAGACGTGAAAGGAGGCAAATGCGCCGCCTGGCCTGGTTAGCCCGTTAGTAATTCTATCTAGCAGGCCCGTTTTAGGAGAGTAGAAAGTTCAACCCGCGAACTATATTTTGTACCGAGTTTGTATGAGCATTCTCAGAAAGAAATACTATGCGTTCTTTCACACCAAATCAACATCAGCTACTAGCAGTCAGCCAACTAGCAGTACTTTTCTATCACAGAACATAATGAACCTAGTCTAGCATGGGGTAATAAGGAAAAAAAATCGTTATTCAGGTTTGGAGATAAACTGACACCGTAAAATCTAGTACGACCATATGATTTTCCCCTTCTCTCTCCCGAAATAAATATCGTGTACGTCAGGACCATGTAAATATGTAATTTACTTGCTCCCTCTGCCCCTATCCCAGTTCTTCTTTATAATAACAAATAATGACGTCAGGAGGACTTGTTGCGCAAGAAGAGTGCAGGAAGAGTCTCGTCCCGTGCCGGACCGCTTCCCGATTCAACTCGCCGCTCGCGTCGTCCATTGCGTCACCATCCGCCGCCTCGTTTTTCTTATTTTTATTTTATTTATCGTTTCCGATTTCGAGAAGCATCATCGTCCGCGAGCCTTGACCTCGAGCCCCTGATGAGGATGATGACCAACAGAAAACACCAACCGGACGGCGCACGACGTGTCGAGAAAGAAAGAAGTCCGTTTCCTCCCGCGCACGAGAAAGGACCCGAACCAACCATCCACACGGCCCCGGCTGCCCTGCTCCGTGACCACCGCGTGCGCCAGCGCGAGCGTCACGTGGTCAACTGACCGAGCCCCGGCGGGCCCCCTCCGCCAGCGCCCCAGGCGGTGCATCGCGGGAGCCGAACCCAACACCACCCCAAGTCCCAACAACCCTCGCAGCCTGCAAGCCTCCGCCTCGCCTCTGTCCCCGACCGGTCCGTCCTGACCGTCCATCCCTCGTCTCTCAGCCGGCTAAAAGAGGCCACATCATCAAAAAAGTGTCCACGTGAGGAGAGAGAATCAGGAGCGGGCGACTCACTCTTCGCCGGCTGCAAGCGGGCTGATCTTCTCTGCTTGTGGGCCTCGACATTGGGAATCGCTTGCACGCAGCCGGCAGCGGGCGGAGAAGCGGGCGTCTGCATGCGGACGCAGCCGGCCGGTGGCTGGGTTATAAAACTTGCTCTAAGGGTGGTAATGGGCTATGAATTTAGTGGTCTCTTCACAACCCAATAAAATTTTAAAATATTTAATTTAAAATTATATAAAATTAAAGTCCGGTTTTTAAATTTTCTAATTCAAAATATTGAGGCCTTTACCACCCTACTCGCGCCGCGTACCCCACCAAACCAGTGACCCACCCCATCAGATCGAGATGCCCGACGCCTCCCCCGCCACATCCCGCCCCTTCCCTTTCTTTCTTTCCCTCCAAGAACCGGGGAGGTGAGCCGCCGTGCCCGCCAACCGCTGACGCCCGGGCCCCGCGGCCGCGCCGTGGAAGGTACGCAAGGGATTGGGTGCGGCAGCTTTCCCGTTTTCTTTCGTGTTCTCCACTGCCCCCGAGGGTCGTGGCCTCCTCCTCGGCTCCCTCCCCCTCCGTGCAGTAAATTGTAAATTAAAAAAGTGAGGCGGATAAATAAATAAAACCCCGCCGCAAAAATCGCGCACCTTCCCTTCCCCCACCCCCCCTGCCTGTTGCCTTGCGCTAGCGCTTGCGCGGCTGGCCGCGCCAGGCTTTGTCTCGCCTCCTGCCTCCCCGCGCCGCGCCGCCTGCTCCTATTTCGCCCCCGGCCCCATAAATTCGAATCCAAAACGCGACCGGCGCTGCGGCCGTGGGAAAGGCCAACGCACGCGCAGAGAGAAAGGCCGACGCCGTCTTCCCTCCCTTCCTCGACGCCAGGAGCAGACGAGGCGTGGGGCGCGCGCCGCCGGCTCGCTAGGGTTTCCCCCTTGTTCTCGCTCGGTGGGCGCGCCGCCGCTCGCGCGGGACACCGACGAGGTCAGGTGAGTTCCGCCGCCTCCTGCTCCGTCGAATCTTTATCCTCCTTCGACGTCGTGGTTGGGTAGGGAGGGATCTCGCGCCTTCGGGGAGGTTCGATTCGTTCGTCTCCTAAGCTGCGGCGCGGCAGGTTGCGGCGACGGTGGGGGATGGTCTCGTCTGATCTGGACGGGGGTGTCGGGTCGTTGGTGCCACGGATTCCGGGGGGTTTCCTCTCCCGCGTGGTGGAATTGGTCGGGGATTTCGGTCAAATTTTGAAATGGGATTGTTGGATTTGGCCATTTGGGGCTCGTATGGTTTATGTGTTTGTTCGTTTGCGCGATTCCGTTTGGTATGTACACAGGCTAGGGAATATTGAGCGTTTCTCCTTTTCCTGCGGCGAGTGATTTGTGGCTGCCTATCGGCATATCATGCGGCGGCTTTTTCCCAAAGGATAGGGTGCATACGTGTTCCGCTGGAGATTTTTCCGAATATTTTGGATCGGAATCCCCAATCCTGGCATGTTTTTCCCTCTCCATGGAGGGTTTGATTTATTCTAACGGCGATTTTTCTTGTTCGATTTCGATTCACTAACGGCGATGTTTTCTTGTCGATTTCGATTCAGGGACTCGTTTATGCCAAAGAGGTGCAGCTGTCGGTGATTACCCTCGAGCTGCAGCCGCGTACCCATGCCTACCATTACGCACTACGTGCTGGACCCCTTCCTTGAGACGGGGTCGCCAGCGCAGGTCCAGAAGGTGGCGTCAAAGCCGCCGCCGCCTCCTCCGGACAAGGCCACACCTGTGGCGGTGGTTCCTGTTAGGACACAGACATCGCCGGCATCGCTTTATGCCACTCCCGAGAGCACGACCCTGCCGGACTCGCCTTCCTCCTTCCCAGGAACCTGGTCGCCGTACCTCATCAATCATAAGAGGCGAGGCGCGTCCCTTGCCAAGACCCTCTCCCAAGGTGATGCTGTGAGTGAGACCAGCCAGCTGAAGCTCCCTGTGATACTGCCTGGTTTGCCCAAAAGTGGTGAACCCATTGAAGTGCAGGAGCCTGAGTTTGCGTTTCAGCAAGTGGGCAATGGTCAAGCTGGTGACAGTGGTCTGGAAGAGCCTTTGAATGGGCAGGATGGATTGCTCCAGAAGGTCAAGGGATCTGTGGCAGCTAAAATCGAGCAGGATCAGCCTGAGTTTGAGTTTCAGCGTGGAAGTCTTGAAGCATTCGTGAGGCCTGTCAATGTTGGAAGGCCTTCAAATGGTGGGGCACCAAAAAATGCTGAGAGCGATGCCTTTTTTGAACTTCAGGATTCCATGAGTGTGACTAGCAATAATGAGGCTGATGATCTTGGCATGCATGACCGGTGGTGGAAGCCCAGTTCTCTTGGGACGTCTGTTGGCACACCTGGTGCAGAATTCTATGATGCCTTTGAAGGTACCAATCTTTGCTACACTTATTTAGTTATTTTTTATTTCATACCTATATGTATGCCAGATTTGATGGTATTACTGTTAAAACAATGTTGAAAATTATCATGTTAGTGAGTGCAATATTCTTTAGCAGATACTCTAAATTCCTGGTTCACTATAGCAATAGCTCATATATCAAAAACAGTAGCAACTTAGTTGGAGAAATATCCTTCTATGGTTTCTTCCTCAGATGTAAGACTATAATCTTATCTCTCGGTTATACTAGTTTTGTTGCGGTGTTTTTGAAAAGTGTGATTAATCGTATGAGTTAATTCTTTGACTATAACAATTTCTCAGAGTTAAAAAGTTCAATGAACCAATTTTCCCCACCTGATATTTTTTAGCGTGGAACAATTATGCACACAGCTTATTGTTGTTAGAGATATACAAATTTCATCCTACATATGATTTCCCCATGGTTTGTGTTAATTTCAGGGTTTCTACTTGGAGTACATGTAGCTTGTTCCTGTCTTTAAACTTCAAATCTTACACGAAGTCTTTAGTTCCCGTTGATGTTTTATTTTTGACAGGAGTAATAGTTTTTGTTTGCCTCAGTCATCTATTACATTGTAATGACTGGTTACCATGAGCTAATTCTTTTACCCCCAGTGATGGGAATGTTTAGGGTAGGCTAAATGTTGCATGGACACAGTTTCAGCTAACCTCTTTGTTATGCTGGAATTTCTGGATGCCTCTTTGTTTATTCAGAACTAGCTGTCACTATGTTGCTTTTGTGCTAACTCCAGCCTTTTTATCTGTCAAAAATTTAGAAATATCCAGTGATGGTGGAACTCGATCTTCTCGAGCCATGGATGATGATCTCCGTGAAATGAGGTTGAGTCTGTTAATGGAAATAGAGAGGAGGAAGCAAGCAGAAGAAGCACTTGAGAACTGGCAAACAGAATGGATGAAGCTGAGTCATCACCTATCTCTTGTTGCATTATCACTTCTATCTCCAAGTATAGCTGATAATACTGATGATTCAAGCGTGGATCCTGGAGCTGAGTTGTGCCAACAAATAACTGTTTCACAACTTGTAGCTGCTGCTATCGCACGAGGTTTAGCTCGTGCTGAAGTGGAATCAGAGATGGAAACTGTGATTGCAGCAAAGAACTTTGAGATTGCAAGGCTGTCTGATAGGGTCCAGTACTATGAAGCGACAAATAGGGAGATGTCTCAAAGAAACCAAGAAGCTATTGGTAAGTACTTTCGTCACTGCAATAATGTTTATTGTCATGATTGTCACTGTTCAAAAGCTTACTACTTGCTGCATTCTATTGGGCACCTAGGCACTTGGCTTTATCCTTCTGCGTAACTCCTAGTGGTCTTTAGAACACTGCATATTGCATAGTATTTCCTGGTCTTTGATAAATTATGTGAGAGATGAAATGTTTGTGGAAACTGGATAAAAAAGCTACATGCATTCTATGTTACATGCCCAGATGATATATATCATACCTGTTCTCCAGGTCTGAACTCAAAATATGTTCGGTTGCCTTGATTAAGTCAACTTATTGTTGGCTGCTTTGTTCCAGAAATATTGAATGGAAGGTTGCATATGACCACCGTGCACAGATTGTTTCTCCCTATTCTTTATGTTGCATGATTTTAGTGGTGTAATAGATTGAGGCTTGAATTATTTTTTTCTTATGGTTTGCAGAGATGTCTAGGCAACAACGGAAGGAACGTAAGAGGCGACAGAAATGGTTCTGGGGTGCAGTTGGGCTTGCAGTCACCCTTGGTGCCACAGCCATCGCATGGTCCTACCTCCCTTCATCACAGACCCAAGCCAGTGCAGATTCAAATAGCCCCTCCAGCGAATAGAGCTAGGACGAAGACATATCTCATCCTTTCAGAAGCCTAACAAAGCTCTAACTATACTCCTAGAGGGGAAAAAAAGGTTGTATAAGTTTCTCTTTTGGTGATCGGCTGTGATCGCTACAATCCTCATTTGTCGCTTCCTCTGTAAAAATGTTGGATGGGCCATCTCCGTTCAGGATTGGCTCCATTCCAATCACCGTAAATCTCTTTGCATAGCTGGTTGAGCAAATAATATGAGGAATGTCGCCATGGTTAGTAATCCATGCCCAACTCAAGTGGAGTTGATTTTGTCATCCACAGTTTTGTTCCTGTTCTCAAACTTAGAGACGGATCATGGAAGTTTTGCTGTTTCAGAATTGATTTAGACTTGGATTTTACGATTGTAATTGCATCTAGCGTGGCTACGCTCTGTTTGGGCGATCCTTGTTTTCCCTTGTGGAGTTCCGTAGGTTGAATACTGTGTCATCACCCTTGTGCCTATGCTCGGCAATTACAAAGGTCCTGCCATATGCTACATCTAGTGTCCATTCCTCTGTAATCTCGTTGGATAGGCGCAAATAGTACCCAGATGACGTTAGCTACTTTGATCTTGGAAGTGTCAATGGAGATATCATACTACAATTCACAGCTTTGAGGATCATGAACCATATTCGCTAATTAAATGTTTCTTTCACAGCCATTTACAATTTCTCCATATCTTCATAAACATAATGAATGATTTATCATGTGCTCTGTTTTTTCCAGAACAGAATGGAAGCAACAAAGTATTAATATTCAGTCAAAACTAAAATCCACGCAAAAAGGCGTAAAAAGAAAAGTAAACCAAAAGATTAATTGTTTGCTACTACACATGGAGGAGCTTTTCCGCATTGGTAAATAAAAATGATTATATAATGGACATGAATTTTTGCTCCCGTGGGATTCTGAACCATCATGACTCGTAAGCTCCCTTCAGTGTGATAATACTAAGCCCAGGCAGAACAGTCTGCTACCAATTGGCTCCTAATGCCTATCAATCAATCTCCCATCGCAGGCTTGCAGCTACAAAGTACAATCACTCATCCTTGAGCCAATGACGTATCATGTAGATGACAAAGGCACCACAAAATACTGATGATCCGAGGATGACTACAATCCGGACCAACAGTGAAGCAGCGAATGCCTCCTGCACAAGTGAATGCCAGAGCACAAACCATAGAGCACTGAAGGCAGATCCTACAGCAGCTCCCACCATGACCTGATTTAGTGTATGAAGGCGCTGGGACACCCGTAACCATGACTGTACACGAATAGGACCGGAGTTAGCTTGCAGCCAATGACGTAAAACTACAACCTGATGTTATGAGAATGGAAACATTCATGATATGATTGAACATGAAGGAGCCTCCAAGGAACACTTCACTAGACAAAACAGGGGGACTGAGACATGGTATAACTTAGAGTTGGGCATTATTCTTACCAGATAGGCGGCCACTGACAGAGTTGCAGGCCCAAGAATCACAGTCAGATAATTTGTCCCAATCCAGTAGTACACTGCATTTCAAAGAAAATAGATGAATCACTCATTTTGTTATGCTGGAGAAAAACGGCATTTGATACGTATTAATCATGTAGGTACAGTAGGTATGTGCTAGTCTCAAGGACTTAGAGTGAAAAGTTTGCTTATCTTTGTTTACTGTCATAAAAATTCATAAAAATCCAGAGCACATCAGTATGTCATACTCCCTCCGTCCCAAAAAAAAGTCATCCTAGAAATTCTAGGACAAATTAATAAGAAGGTAAAATGACCATGATTGCCTCTATTTATTATCCATATTTAGCACTAATTGATTCTTGCATGTATATGCACTTTCTAAATAGGGTAGGATGACTTGTTTTTCGGTGCAAAATTTGAATGCTAGAATGACTTGTTTTTTTGGGACAGACGGAGTATCTAATTTAGTCTTACTCATTTTTTTGGTTGGCAAGGAAGAGCCACAAAAAAAAACTTTACTAATAGAAATATATATATTATTATCAACACACTTAAGCCATCTATGTTGCCTAAGCCTTATGCTTCTTCTAGTGTTGGCATGAGAGTTGAAATGTCATGTCATGATTAAATCATATCCAAACACTGGATGAATTCTGAAGTACTTACATGAAAGAATAAGGACGGTCACAGCAAAGAAAATGGATTGTGCATGGGACGATGGCATCCCAGGATCAGACCGCAAAGCTGATGAAGGTCTTTCATGATTTAGCATCTTTTTCAGAATCACTGAAAGCAGAGAGTTGGCAACGGCACCCAACGAAATCCAGATAATTTCAGCATCATGCTTCCAAAGAGCTGCTAAAGTAAAACAACCGGCAACCAGCCATTTACTCTGGTGCACAGTATTATGATTTCAGCACAGGCCCATAAGCAGATATCACAAAGCTAAGTGTAAGTTCTAGTGAAAAAGGTCATTTCAAATAGTATATTGTTTGTCAGCAACTCAACACGAAGCTAGAACATCACTGAAACTTTCCAGATGCATTTTTAAAAGTTACGGCATCTGAATTCAGATTCGAAGATTCGACATTTCAGTTTCGAAATACCATGTGAAAACAGTCTAGCTCATGAAAGTAGAGATCATTACAAGCTGCAACTAGAGATCTAGAAAGATAAACTGATGGTAACGCTAGGGCATTGCATATTCCCTATAGATGGAGGAATCAGAATATGCTGGAGCATTAGTGCCTTTTGGTAATCTGTTTGGTTGTGTGCAACCTTCTTTTCAGCTTGGCTAGAAAGTTTCAGAGTCTACTAAGCTCATCTGCGTGTCCTAAAACTGCTGTAAGACGAATGTGAATCTCAGAATCTTTTGGGTTGCACATTTGTACCTAT
Organism: Panicum virgatum; assembly: GCF_016808335.1. Taxonomy (NCBI): domain Eukaryota; kingdom Viridiplantae; phylum Streptophyta; class Magnoliopsida; order Poales; family Poaceae; genus Panicum; species Panicum virgatum. The sequence continues at coordinate 48,235,685 of NC_053136.1, read as the reverse complement.
GACTATGAAGTCAAATTTACCTATGAAGTCAGGCTAGTCTTTATCAAGAACATCCATAGCTGATAGCTCAATGCCAAGAAAAACTAACCATACGGTTCAGCTCAGCCTCGACGAGCGCCCACCGGCTCGCCTCCCTTCTCTGGCCGAGCGACTCCTCCCCTCCCAGCATCGGGTCACTCTCCACGGAAACCCCGACCTCCGGCGACGGCTCCCCGCCGCTCCCAACCCTGACCATCTCGGCCATGCGCAAGCCAAGTCGCTGCAGCCTTGGCCGCCTCCGGGTCCGGGGCAGCAAGAACCGATCTTTGCAGCAGCGCGGTGGCCGACGCGGCGAGGCGATTAGACAGAGTCGAGGCGACGGAGCTGGAAGCAGCAAGCAGGGCATGGTTCTTGGAGCGGCGACCGGCGACCGCGAGACGGCGCGGCGGGAGCTGAGCCAATGGAGGAAGGGAGCATCTCGACGGCTCCAGGGGAGGGGATTAGGGAGTTTGCCGGGGTTTCGATGGATTGTCGTGTTTGGCAGGTTGCCCCCCCCCCCCCGGGGGATGGGAGCAGGGGCGGAGACGGGGGGGGGGGGGCAGGGGTCATGGCCCTCCTAATGTTGGTGTAACTACACATAAAATTTCCTAATCTCATTACTAATGTTGCTCATTAATAAGATGTGGTTCCTCCTGATTGTCGGCATTAGTAAATTGGCTCCCTCTATGTTTCAATCCTGGCTCCGCCCTGGATGGGAGGAGAGGCTGGGATGAGGACGGAGGAGAGGCTGGGGGGGTTGCTTTGCCTTGCCTGTTTGGTGCGGTTGAACTTTGGTGGCTGTTGTGCTCTTGCGAAAAGAAGCTCCTATTTATGGTGTCAAGAGATTGATTATCACTTTATCAGCCGGGAGCCGGGAGAGAGTTGAGTTCCTAGGTTTAAAAGTCAACAGGAGCTAGGACCACGAGTTTTTTTCTTTTTCTAAAGAGGAGCTAGGTGTTTATCACGTGGGAGATTTATTCCAACCGCGTGATACAATTGTCAATTGTCTTTTTACATGAAAGTTGGATTTGATGGTAATAACATAATGGTGTGGTTGATGCATAATTGTGCATAGTCAAGATGAAGAGCTCTATCCCGATGAGGATAGACAAAGAAACTCCCTCCCAACCTCGACACTGAAAAAAACAAAAAAAAAACATTTGTCATCCACCACCTACCTCGCCTCCCAAGCTGGCTTCCGCTCACGCCCCCTCCCGCCATCACCCGCATTGCCTCCGACAGTAGTGAGGATCACCCTCGTCTCCCCCTCCATCTTCTCTTCTTTCTCGACTCCATGCTTCTCTGCCAACTCCGTCGTCCTTTCTAGCTTCGGCAGCGCCACAACCACTAGAACAGCCACCACCACCATCGCCGCCACTCCTATGCCCCCGCCCCAACCAGCCTCTTCCATCATCCGACTGGCGGTGCCATCGCCGCTAGCCTTGCCGTTCTCAACCACTACCACCCCCAAGTTTGCCATCGACACTATTTTTCATCATTATTTTGATAGGGCTACGCAATTTAATAATAAATTAGTCTTAATGATTTAAAATTATAGGGGGAAATAATGATAAAAAATTTGTAATATATTTTTTGATACGCATTGTGATGCTAATTACATCATGCAGAACCTTAAATTAAGATTCCACTTGGATGTGGAGAAATGAAAAAAGATAAATTATATTGCAAGTAGATTGGATCAAATGATACAGTTTCAGGATCAAATTGAACCAAGAAATAATTAAGGGCGTTATCTGGATTTAACTATACTTGAGGGGAGTAATTTGAACATTTTCCTTTTCAATCTGTCCAGAAAAACCTTTCTGTTGCCAATTGCAACTGTGAAGTACAATCACTCAGTTCCCTCAAAAAAGAAAAAGGTACAATCACTCAGTCTTGACCCAATGGTCCATCATGTAAGCGCTTACGCCGACACAAAATACTGCTGATACGAGGATGGCCGCAATCTTTGCCGACGGCGATGAAGCAACTGCCTCCTGCACGAACGAGTGCCAGAGTACAAACCACAGGCCACCGAAGGCAGATCCTGCAGCAGCGCCCGCCATGACCTGGTTCAGCGTGTGAAGCTGCCGCCACACCCGTAGCCATGACTGCACGCAGATAGGACCAGAGTTAGAGATTGCAGCGGACGCCTTAAATTGCAGCCTGATGATGATACGAGAATGTTAACATTCAGGGATATGATTGGACATGGGAGAGTTTAGTCTGCAGGACATGATTCTTACTAGATAGAAGGCCATTGACATAGTTGCTGGTCCAAGGATCATCGTCAGATAGTTTGTCCCAAGGTAGCGGTACACTGCATTTCAAAACAAAACAGATGACTTGCACATTTCAAAAAAAATGTTTTTTTGGCGGGTGGGTTGGGGGGGGGGGGGATAACAGGCCGTATATTATCAATTCATCATGGTTGAAGTAAGTTCGAACGCTGGAGTCTTTCTGAAGTTCTTACATGAAAGAACTAGGAACATCGCAGCATAGCAGAGGGATTGTGCATGGGAGGATGGCATCCCAGGATCAGACCGTAAATCTGACGGTCTTTCATGGTTTAGCACCCTTTTAAGAGTGAGGGAAAGCAGGTAGTTGAAAGCCGCACCAAGCGAAACCCACATAATTTCCACATCATGCTTCCAAACACCTGCAAAAATATAAGCAGCCGCCAGCAGCCATTTGCTCTGGCAAGCAGCTTTACGATTTCAGCACAGAGCCAAAAATTCCAAGTAAACTTATTATAAAGATCATTATGCTGTATCCAAAAGTGACATGTCATAAAAAACTTTCATATTACTTCATTAAACCTTTAAAAAACGACATTACTTTTTTTGCGGGTAAAAAAATTCATTAAATGTAGAGGCACCATTAAGTTATTTTTAAAAATTTCAGAAAGATCAGCATCTTGGAAAAAAAGACTTCATTGTCCTCCATTAATCATGTGCTTCAGTTTTTAAAGCCATTCTGATTTGTGGCAGTAGATTATTTATTTATTGTTTTCTTGTAATGATGCGTGTAATAAAGGTTTTAACAGAAAACTTGCAGCGAAGATAGAATGTGTGCACGATGAAATAAGTGTTTGTGGCGTTTTAATGAATAGTTAAGGTGATGACTCGGTGTGGATATGCAAAACTCAAATATTGTGAAACAAAATTTTCTGCTTGAGATAGAGTATCATAAATTTTTAGTGCTTGAAAAATCAATTAGCGTGGTGTGTAGTGTAATTGTATCTACGAAAACCCAAAGTATTAGATTATACACCCAAACAGAAGATGTGCCAAAGTTGAATCTTGTGTAAGACTAATTCTAATACATTTTATCATGTCAAAATTTCCAGAGTTACCAAGGCCAGTCCCAATGGAGGGACTAAATTTAAAGATCAATTGGATGGCAGTGGCACTAACAAAACTGCTGTAAAGCAAAAGGTGAAGCTCAGGACCATTCATAGGGTTGCACATTTTGCACAAACTAGCTAGTTTTCATCAAGAATATCCATATATAATATAGATTTCCATGGCAAGAAGCACTAACCACCCAGTTCAACGCTGCCTCCACGGTCGCCCACCCGTTCGCTTCCGGCGACGGGCCTCGCAGTTCGTCGTGTCTTCCCATTCCCATGTCCACCATCGCGCCTCCCTCCGGCGACGCCCCGCCGCCGCTCTCGACCCAGGCCGTCTCGGCCACGCGCACGCCGAGCCGCACCCTTGGCTGCCTCCGGGACAACAAGAGATGCTCTTTACATTGCAGGTGGCGGCGGCTCGACGGGGCGGTCAGGAGGAGGCGAGGCCTTGGAGATTGAAGCAGCAAGGAGGCCATGGTTCTTGGAGTTGCAAGACACGGACAGCGAGGAGGGAGCTGAGGAAGAGAAAGCATCTTGAGACCGGAGAGGGGATCGATGGGATTTGGATGTTTCATGTTTGGCAGATTCGCCCCACGTGTTTTTGTTTTCACTCCGCGTGGTTTTTTTGTCTTAGGGTCAACCCATGTGGTTGACGCGGAGATGGTCGTGGATGGACTGGGGAGAGGCAGGGACGACCGAGAAGACACAAGACAAATGGAACTATGGAAGAGTGTGCATCAATGGTTCTCAGATTAATCTCTCCGTCCTGAAATTAAAACATAAGATATTTTATTTTGTCCTAAATTAAAATAGTCTAAATTTGATCAAATTTATAGAGAAAAATATTAACATCTAACACATCAAATAAATAAATTATAAAATTATATTTCATAATGGATCTAATTATTCTCATTTAATATTCAAAATATTATTATTATTTTTAAAATTTGGTCAAACTTAGAACAGTTTGCGAAAGGGCCTGTAGCCTAGTGGTTACAAGAACCTCGGTAGCACCTGAGGTCCTGGGTTCGACTCCCCATGGGAGCGAATATTCTGGGATTTAACGACATTGTGCATTAAGTGATAGGCGATGTTACCGTCGACAGCGAGGCGCATGTGGTGACTTCGTCAATCTCGATGATTTGTCGGCTCAGTCTTCGAAGATGCTCATAAGAGTAGAGTTTGCGTACGTGTGTTCATAGGGATGTGAGTATGCATGCGTCGTGAGTGCCTGAATTGTACTGTGTAATCTCAAAAAAAAAACTTAGAACAGTTTGATCTAGGGTATATTTCAAGATAAGGAGAGTATTTTTCGAATTCCGATCGGTTGATTGGTTGAGGCATTGACCGTTGAGCACACCTACAGTCGGTCCCATGATTTTCGTAGCCATGACAAAGCTAAAAATGGAGGGTCGACCACTCATATAAATACCAAAGCGCCAATAAGTTGGTATTGTGTAGAGAAAATATTGTCACGTTAAAAATACATAGAGAAAACAAACTTCATCTCAAATCGTTTCTAGTGAAATAACTCGCAAATCACAACAATTTATATCCCAAAATGGAGAGGCAGGAATTGACATTTTAGCTAGAGATCACCATGGGATTGTTTGCTTCTCAGCATGGCGGGTTCTGTTTCACTACTCTTCTCCCATTGAAGCTGAAGTTCGTGCCTGTGTTGAGGGTATAAGCCTAGCCGCTCAATGAGTACAGATGCCTGTAATATTAGAGTAAGATTGTTCTCTTGTGATTCATGCCTTCAAAACCTCGAAGGAGGACAGATTTGAGATTGCTTTTCATATTAAGCAAGGGAAGAATCTTATGCAAGTTTCTCATGAGGTGGAGATAGTTCATGTAAATAGTGAGCGAAATTATGTGGCACATTTGTTAGTGCAACTAGCATGTAGAAATATGCATTATGCTGACCGATTGAAGCAAGTGCCTACTTGCATTGCCCAACAAGTTGCACTTGATTGTAATGTGTCTCTTAATCTATAAAGCTCGTGTTTTAGCCTAAAAACATATATTTCATGGCGGATTAATGAATTAAACAAATTCAGTATTGTAATGTTATTATTTTTTATAAATTTTGTTAAAGTTGGACAAATTTAATTTAAAACAAACCTAATATGACGAGTAAATAAAAACAAAAAAGTAGAAACATGTAATGAGCAAGCAACCTTAGAGCATGAGCAGTGGTTGAACCGGTTCCTGACAATTTATGGACCCATATGAGTCACAATCAGATCAGAATGGTGACTAAAAATTTACAAGAGCATACTAATAAATGAGTTATCGGTACATGCAGAATAAAGAATCGTTGTCCATCCAATCAACTGCTACCACCATCGCTCCTGCTTGCATGTGCAATTTTTTGATCGGTGATGAGTTGGCTCTCATGTACTCCATCCATCCACCGAAGAACGCAATTCTTGCTTTTCGATAAATCAACCAATTTGAACTTTGACTAAGAAAAGCAATAACATTCATCATACAAAATAAGTACCATTAGATTAGTTATAGAATATACTGTCATAATAAATTTATTTGGAGACATAAGAGCTAATACTATTTACTACAAATTTGATTAAATTTAAACTAGTTTGTACGACACGAAACCCATAATTGGAATATTTTGTGGACAGAGTATAACTTCTTTCTCTTCATTCAGGATGTGTATTCTCCTGTCGTTGCATCGACTTCTTCAGGTGAGATTCGGTCACTGGAGATGGGGAGAAGTGAAAGATGAGCATCATTCATACTCTGATATTTGGGGGCCCAAGTTTGAATATTGCTGATCCTGTCTCCTCTGTGGTAGCTGTTTTGCCACTAGGCACTGCACACGTGGCTTGCTCTCTCACTTCGCGGCACCTGCTCTGCGATTGAAGATCTGCACTGACAGCAGAGCAGCGGAGACTTCGAAACACCTCGTGCCGCCTCTGTTCTGACTTCTGAGTGGTGTTTATTTTCAAGCCACGTGAAGGAAGAAAAGGAGCATGCGTTCAAGATGGGGCGTGCAGAAGTGGAAAGTGACAATTATATTCTTAATGAGCAGTGGCAAAATGAGAATCGGCAGGGCGATCCGCGTCCCCCCATGCTGATGCTGTTTGTGATTGCGATGGAGGTGCTCAACATGCGGTTTGACAAAGCACAAGTGGATGGTGTCTTGCAGCCAATTGGACCTCCGGCAATCAAGCATCAATGCCCTTGTTTGGCTGCGGTAGAATTCTAGCGCGCACGCATCTCGAAAAAAAAATCTCGCATGCATGAAGCACTAAATGAAGTCTATTTGCAAAATTTTTTTAGGGATGAGTGTAACTTTTCGCGCCGAATCTAATGACGGTAATTAATCGATGATTTGCTACAGTGATGCTACAGTAACCATCCTCTAATCACGCGGTTAAAGGCCTCATTAGATTCTTCAGGGTCACTAGCGCGGGGGTTCTGAAGTTGGTTTTATAAACTGATTTTGTTTGACACCGTATTTAGTGGTCAAAGTTGTTACTATTCACTAGTGCTACAACCAAACAAGACCAATGCGGCATGTTACCTCACATGAGATCGAAGATGCGTTGGCTGTGAAGGGAACATGCTTCATTGCCGATGTTATCCCAACAAAGACCTCACGTGAATTAGCAAGTTTAAAGATTTGAGTGTGCGTTTGAAAAGTTTAGAGATCTTGATAACACCCCAAGTCAAGTTTAAGGTCTGGCAGTGTATTTTGCTGTTGATTTCGTAGTGTAGATATTTTTTATATGGTTGGTCATGGTTAGAGATATCTCTACATAGAATAAATCTAAAATTTGAAACATAGTGTAGATAACCTAGTTGGGATGTAAATTTTGCCAAACAAAATCTCAAAACTTTGGTGAAATCAACCCACAGTCCATGGACGGTAATTTTGCAAAAGAGCACTCGGACTTTATGAATGCCAATTTTACAAAAGATCCTCTGAACTTTGACAAAATCGATGCACACTCTATTGACAGCAATTTATGAAAAATCTCTCGATTTGGATAAAATCAACCAACATTTTGCCTATGTCACTTTCACATAAAACCTCGTGAACTTTGGCGAAATCAATATGCACTCCACGAACATCAATTTCACAGAAAACTCCCAATACTTTTTGCAAAACCAACTCCCTTAATGTGTATCGGTGACGAGTTAAATCGCCTCTCACACTTACACACTGCATACACCATATCATCGACACCTATGATGACTGCCATATATATGTTTTCTTGCTACAAACGCATGGACGATCCATAGACATATTTCACGCTCCACACCTCACACACATACATTTAATAACCCAAATTAAATTTGACCGAGCCCACAACAAAACTTTATAAGCACTCGCTTCAAAAAAGAACTTTATAAACGCTGATATATATGTTTGTGATGGACCTCTCAGGGCCGCCAACGGCGCGGCCTTTTTCTGGTCAATCCAGATTTCTCTATTCCTTCGGTCCTTGCGGACGAAAGCCACGATTCTCATGGCCCTCTGATCCTCCCAAGCCCACTGTGCATTATCACTGTATGGAGTAGTACCTCCTTGAAACCTGTTGAGAAGAAATAGAGAGAAATTCCATCTTCCCTCTCACTCTGGCACGCACATGTCTCTTTCTCTGCTTCGGCAAGCGACCACCGCCCTATTATGTTCCTCTCAAGACCTGATTCAAAAAAGTAGCAAATCGGAAGGGGGATTTGGGAAGAACTGGGAGGAACCGAGCAAGGGGAAGAAGAACAGATTTGAGGAGAAGCACAAAGAAAATTGGATTCGGGTATCTGTCTCCAACCATCGTCATGCGGCTCTCAAAAGAAAAAACCATCGTCATGCATTTATATCTCACCCGTACACAGCTTCATATCTCACGCGTACACGACCTCAGGCCCAATCAATCCAGCAATCGCATGGGCTTACAACTCTTCCGCCCATATGGGCCTATAACATCGCTGAATACAGCGCAACCATACGAATCAGCCACTCCTGCTCTTAAGAACCTAAGAGCAACTCCAACAGATTGATCTTCCCTTTTCTCTTTTCTCATCATATAAGGAAATTTCCTTTCTCAATTTCAACATATATAAAAGAAGTGCTCCCGCAGATTGATTTTCCCCCCTTTCTATATGAAAAGGGAGATGCGATGTCTCCCCTTTCTATTGGAGATTGGAGAGAAATTATTTGGAATTGAGAAAAAATAAAAAAAGATGGAAAATCAATCTACTGGAGTAGATTTTTTCAACATCAATCCCATATATTGAGAAAAAGTGGAAAGAAGAATAGGGAAGATCAATCTGTCGGAGTTGCTCTAACACAACCAGCCTATCGCAGACCGGATTTCCTATACATCCACGGCCAAGCCCACCCACGCCACGGCTGACGCGAGTTTGGAACCGAGCTCCGCTTGTCGTTTGTACCCACCCCGACAGCGGCTGGCGCTGGCAAGGTGTTTGTCGAAATGCGGGCGCCTGGAGAAATTTCAGAATTTGACACTCAATTCGTGCGTCTCACTGAATTTGATACTCAATTCGCAAGCCTTTTAGAATTTGACACCGTTCTTGCGAATTCTTTCAGTTTGGGTGTCTCTCGTCCCCTTTCTTCAATTTTTCTCTTTTCCATTTTCATTTTAATCAACATGCCACACGAAAAGACGATAATGCCCCTACCTTATCCCTTCAAGTGAACGGATCCATCCCCTCTCTCTCCTATTGAGTTCTCTCCCCCGTTCTCTGTCTCGCTCACTCTAGGGCCACGCACACGGCGTCTTCCTTAGCAACGGCGACTTGCAGCGTGGGGGAGGTTCGCGACTGGTCGCCGCCCGATCATTGGTGGATGCTGCGCCGCACCCGACTTCCGGCTCAACACGTCAGCTGGGAACGCCTGGCCCTGCACGACTGCGGACAGGGAGCTCCCGCATCCAAATCCATGGTGGGCTCTGCTAGATCGATCTTTCTCTGCAGTTGAACATTCATGACACGAATTTTGGTTCCTTGGTTCAACTTCAAATACATCTGTGTGCCACAAGTTTATTCCATCATTCCATGTCATTGCTTAAAAGCAACTGAAATTTCATTGCAAGAATATGTGTACAGGGAACGAAGTTCTTAGTACTAATTAACACACATGGATCGCTCGAATCAAATTGAGGTGCTTAAGAGTCTGATTCCTCTTGCTTGCTGGTTCGCTCGCGAGCACGCAGCTCCCGCCACGAGTCCCTGCCTTTGCGCCCAGCCGCCGCGGCCAAAGCGGCGAGCTCCTTCACCCTTACCGCCATGTCGCCTCGCTACCGGCCACCTTTCCCGCCAACGACAGCTTCCTGTTAAAAGTTCTAGGATCTTAAGCTCAAAATGGAACCACATAGATGACATACCTTGGTCATTAGGGCCTCCCATCTTCTTCTTTCTTAGATCTTGTCTCTGTGTACGTGTGTGTTTTGTGTGTGTCGGTCACAAAACCCCGGTGATGACAGCACGCATGGATCGGGTTTTTTGAACGGGGTTCCCCCCTTCTATTTATATGCCGCTCACCGGGGGGGGGGGGACCGACATCCCATAGTCGATTCCCGTCCCCGATCAGGACGGGACGGGAACGTTCGTTCCCGTTCCATAATTTTCTTCCAATAGTTTATCTTATCGTTTACTGTAGATCATTTAATGAATCACTGTTTAAGCTTTACAGATCACACAGTTTTCTAACATTCTCCCCCTTGATCGTAAGGTTTAAACTTATAAGTTCATTTCTTAACAAAATAGTACATCAAGACAAAAGGATTACAATGGTTAATAATAAACACCATTGAACCCAGTGACTATAACATACTACTTTATTTCGAAACAAACTTCTTTAACTTAGGAGCTCCATGAACTTATTACATCAGACTTATACAAACTTACAGACTCACTCTTTGACAGACAGTACACCAAGACACTAAGTTACAATAGTCAATTAAGTACTACTAAACTAAGTGACTATGGTTCCTGAACAATCTCCGAGGAAGTCCACATTAGGATTATGGGGAGACGATGTCATATTGGTCCCAACTAATCCAGAATCAAGGGTTTATCTACCAGACCCATACCGGTAACGTGATCTTTGAATACACTGGGTGGTAGGCCCTTTGTGAGTGGATCCGCCAACATATAATTAGTGTTTATATACTTAATACTTATTGTCTAATCCTGGATCCTTTCTTTCACAACATGATACTTAATGTCAATGTGCTTGGCACCACTCATTGACTTGTTGTTACTCGAATTGATTGCTGCTGGTTGATTATCGCAGTATAATGTGAGTAGCTTTGAAATGCTGTCAACCACTCTAAGTCTCGGGATAAAATTCTTTAGCCATACTGCCTGCCCGGTAGCCTCATAACATGCCACATATTCAGCCTGCATTGTCGATGATGCAGTAACACTTTGTTTGGAGCTTTTCCACGATATAGCTCCTCATGCGAGTGTGAAGATATAACCTAACATGGATTTCTTAGTGTCAACACATCCCGCAAAATCAGCGTCTGAGTAACCTATGACTTCAAGGTTATCAGACTTTTTATATGTGAGCATGAGATCTTTAGTGCCTTGCAAATAGCGAAAGGTCTTTTGGCTAATTTCCAGTGTTCTGGTCTTGGATTTGACTGAAATCTTCCAAGCATCCCAGTCACAAATGCCAAATCAGGGCGAGTGCACACTTGTGCATACATTATGCTTCCGACAGCTGAGGCATAAAGAATTGACTTCATCTGCGCAGCTTCATACTCATTCTTTGGACATTGGAATTTTCCAAATTTATCGCCCTTAACAATAGGAGCAGGCGAGGCTGAACACTTATGCATATTATACTTTTTCAGCACTTTTTCTATATATGTATTCTGAGATAGCCCCAAGATCCCTTTGGATCTATTTCGGTGAATTTCTATGCCCAGAACATAAGTGGCTTCACCGAGATCTTTCATCTCAAATTTAGAGGTAAGAAACCTCTTTGTTTCCAGCAGTAAATTCTTATCACTACTGGCCAGGAGTATATCATCCACATATAATATCAAGAAGATGAATTTACTCCCCCTGAACTTAGCATAAATGCAGTTATCCCTTTTATTCTCTTCAAAACCAAATTCTCTGATAATTTGATCAAACTTAAGGTACCATTGTCTTGACGCTTGTTTCAGCCCATAAATGGATTTCTTCAATTTACATCCCAAATATTCCTGTCCTTCCACAACAAAACCTTCAGGTTGTGCCATGTATATATTTTCATATAATTCACCATCCAGGAATGCGATTTTAACATCCATTTGATGCAACTCCAAATCATAATGAGCCACAAGTGCCATGATGATTCTGAATGAGTCTTTAGAAGAAACAGGGGAGAAGGTTTTATTATAATCAATGCCTTCCCTCTGTGTAAAACTTTTTGTCACAAGTCTTGCTTTGAACCTTTCGATATTACCCTTGGAGTCACGTTTAGTCTTGTAGACCTATTTACAGCCTACTGTTTTGGCTTCTTTAGGGATTTCTACTAAATCCCATACTTCATTAGCATTCATGGATTCCATTTCATCTTTCATAGCATCAAGCCATTCAGATGAATGCTCATTATTCATGGCCTCTTTAAATGATGTGGGATCATCGTCCAACATCAATTCATTCATATCTTCACTCATATAAGTGACATAATCACTAGGAATAGCTGATCTTCTTTCTTGTTGTGACTTTCTTAGTGGTTGCTCATTATTTTGCTCATTCATCACAACTGGAGGCTGTTGAATATCCTCATTAGACTCATCATTAGGTGCAATACTTGAAGTGGTTGCAGGTGTTTCAACAGGTGTTGTATCAACAGTCCTTTGGACTTGAGGTGCAACATCAGCATGCACAGAGAAAATAGGATCTTGAGTTATGGGCATTGGAACATATTCCCGTTTTTCTTCTAAATCAATTTCCCTGGGAGTCATGCTCCCCCTGATCACTTCATCTTCCAAGAACACAGCGTGTCTTGTTTCAACAAACTTAGTAAACTGATTCGGGTAATAAAATCGATATGCCTTTGACTTATCAAGATAACCAATAAAATGACAACTTATTGTCTTGGGGTCTAATTTTCCCATATTTGGATTGAAAACTAGAGCTTCAGCAGGACAGCCTCACACATGTAAATAATTTAGAGTTGGTTTCTTCCCAATCCATAATTCAAAAGGTGTCTTAGGAACTGATTTGCTAGGAACTCTATTAAGAATGTGTGCAACTGTCTTTAGAGCTTCCATCCATAAATCCACAGGCAAAATGGAGTGACTCATCATACTTTGTACTATATCCATTAGAGTGCGATTATGCCTTTTAGCTACTCCATTTTGCTGTGGTTCACCCGGTGCAGAGTACTGGGCTTTTATGCCATTTTCTTCCAAAAACCTTGCAAAAGGTCCAGTAGTTTGGCCATAAGGTGTATGCCTTCCGTAGTATTCTCCACCATGATCAGACCTTACAATTTTGATCTTCCGATCATGTTGATTCTCAACTTCTGCTTTGAAAATTTTGAACTTGTCTAATGCCTCAGATCTTTCTTTAATTGGATAAATATATCCATAGCGGGAGTAGTCATCAGTGAATATGATGAAAGAATCAAAACCATCCACTGATTTTACATTAAAAGGACCACAAATATCTGTGTGGATTATTTCCAAAACTCCCGTGCTTCGGTTTGCACCTTTCTTGATTTTCTTTGTATACTTCTCTTTGATGTAATCAATGTAATGTTCAACATCTGCATCCGAGAAATTCAAAGGATGGAGGATATCTTCTTTAATGAGATGCTCAATTCTCTCCCTCGAAATATGGCTTAAATGGTAGTGCCATAATTTCGAAGAAGTCTCATTATCATTATATTTTCGTTTGGTACTGACGTTTGCATTTGAGGTGGAATCAACATGATAAGTGGCATCATATAAAGATATTTTATAAAGTTGTTCTCATCTGATGGCGAGACCAACCTCTTTATTGTCATACATAATTATACATCTATGGTCTCCAAAAGTACAACGATAACCATTATCATCTAAGCATGAAACAGAAACTAAGTTTCTTTTCATAGAGGGTACATAAAGATCATCATTCAGCTGAAGTCTAAAGCCAGTATGAAGAGTAAGAGTGAAGTCTCCAATGGCCTTGACTTCTTCTTCAACTCCATTAGCGACTCTAATTCTTCTTTCCCCTCTTCTTAGGGTCCTCCTCGTAGCGAATCCCTGTAAAGAGTTTGCAACGTGAATTATTGCACCTGAGTCAATCCACCAAGAATCAGTGGCATAATCAATATAAAGGGATTCATCAACAAAAGTTATAACATCAGTACCTTTCTTATTGAGCCATTTCATAAAGCCAATGCAGTCCCTCTGACGGTGTCCACTTTTTCCACAAAAGTGATATCCTTCGGGATTTTTTTCTTTTTCCTCTGCACTGGAGCCACCTGCTGGCTTATTCTGCTGGCCTTGCTTAGAAGATTGCCCCTTTTCTTTGAATTGACCAGGCTTAGGCTTAAAGTATTCCTTCTTAAATTTCTTATACCTTTTCTTTTCAGAATGCTTGAATTGATTAGCATGATCAATCCTTTCTGCCTTAAGCCTTTCTTCTTCTTGCACGCACACGGCAATCAACTCATCAATGCCCCACTTTATTTTCATAGAGTTGTAGTTGATCACAAATGGAGAGAACTCCTGGGGCAGTGATGACATAATGAAATGGACAAAAAAACCATCAGAGATTTCCATCTCCATTGACTTAAGCTTGGAAGCCATGTGACATTTCTTCATAATATGCTCCCTTAGACTGCCAGTAGCATCATATTTTTCACCCACCAACCTTTTGATGAGGATGGTGGCATAAGTTTTAGAGGAGCCTTTGAATTGCTCCTCAATCTTAGTAAGATAATCCTGGCAGACTGAGTATCAGGAATTGCTCCTCTTATTGTATCAATAATGGAGCTTCTAATGATCATAAGACATTTTCGATTTGAAATGCTCTATTTTGCCTTTTCTTCATCATATTTCTTTTTCAGGACTTCATAATTTTCATCCTCTGGTTTAGGCTCAACCAGAGGATTCTTATGGAGGGCATAATCAATATCTAGCAGAGCTAGAGTGATTTCCAACTTATCCTTCCATGAAGCATAGTTGGTTCCATTAAGCTGCTCAATATTGCCTAAAACACTGGCAATTTGAGACGCTGCATAAGAGAGAATCAACATCATTAAATAAGCATCTCCTTTTATTGATCAAATCCAAATTAGTTTTGGCCAGAAATGAATAAGAATAATAAAATTTTGTGAATAAGTATTTATTAATCAGCTTTGGTCAGAATAATAAATACAAATCACACTTTATTGAATTTCATGAACTTCTTTTATTAATTCAATCAAATCAGCTTTGGCCAGAATTGATTTGAATTAATAAAATTTTGTGATCAAATAAGCGTCAATTAGCTTTGGCCAGAATGATAATTATTTGTCACACTTAGTCAGAGTAATTATTTGTAGCGGAAATTATTTATAACACATAAAATAATAACTTCGAATGATAAACATAATGTAATCATCAAATATTAAATAAACATAAGAAAATTTCATCATATAATAAGTCTAATTATTATTTGTATCATTATTTGCTAAAACACAATAAAACATCTTTAAAGAATTAAACATTAAATAACATTTATAATCATAATGCTTAAAGATAAAACAATATTTATAACCTAAATTTCAGCATTATTTTGGCCCATAAGCTTTTTCAGCCCGTTACTATGCAGCCCATTATTCATTTCATTATTTTTCCAGAAAAACATAATGAAAATCGGCCCAAACTCAAATTTCGGCCCAGGCCGTTTTCGGCCCGACCCGTTTAAGCACCGCCATACCCTTCCCGGGCTCCAAGCCCAAAAACCTGGGCTTGGGCCGGGAAACCGCCGCCCCTGCCGGCCTCCCACCGGCCCGCTCCGGCCGCGAGATGCGCGCGAGATCCGACGGTCGACGCCGCGCCCGCGCCGCCTTAAAAGGCTGTTCGGCCGTGACCCCCCCAAACCCTAAATCATTTCTCCCCCCCTCATTCTCTTTCCTCACCCGACGGCTGCGGGCGAGCGAGCGAGAGCCACGGCGGCGAGCGGCGTGGAGCGCCTCGCCGGCGCAGCGGAGGAAGACTGCACCGGCGAGCGGCCATGGCGACGGTGGTGGCCTAGAAGGCCCTTTAGGTAAGCCCCCGACCCTTTTCTTTAGATCTTAGGGTTAGGGTTCTTTAGGATTTGGGGATCTATCTAGGGTTAGGGTTTCGGAAGTGGGATTTGGGGTGTTCTTTAGTGGATTTAGGGTTTCGGGCTGCATGATTTGGGTGTAGTTTAACATGACATGGGCATGAACACA
The DNA here is from genome assembly GCF_016808335.1 of Panicum virgatum. Classification (NCBI taxonomy): domain Eukaryota; kingdom Viridiplantae; phylum Streptophyta; class Magnoliopsida; order Poales; family Poaceae; genus Panicum; species Panicum virgatum. Next base: position 48,219,912 of record NC_053136.1, on the reverse strand, counting down.
TAGAAGATGCACAAGAACACTTAAACTAAGCATAATCTGTGTACTCAGAGAGCTATATAGGGTTCCAATTCGATACTAACCAAGCTCTTGATGCCATTGTTAGAAGTTCTAGGATCTTAAGCTCAAAATGGAACCACATAGATGACATACTTTGATCATTAGTGCCTCCCATCTTCTTCTTCCTTAGATCTTGTTTCTGTGTACGTGTGTGTTTTGTGTGTGTCGGTCACAAAACTCTGGTGACAGCAGCACGCATGGATTGTGTTTTTTGAACGGGTCTCCCCTTCTATTTATATGCCGCTCACCGGGGAAGACCCACATCCCATGGTCGGTTCCCGTCCCTGACGACGGGACGGGACGGGAACAAACGTTCCCGTTTCATAATTTTCTTCTATTAATTTATCTTATCATTTACTATAGATCATTTAATGAATCACTATTTCACACAGTTTTCGAACACTTCCATCACCTACTCGACGTCGTCTGCCGTCCACTGCGCGCCTTCCATCCATCGTGGCCGTCAGGTATCCACCCACGGGCGCGCCCTTCCTCCGAACTACTCGCCCCTGCATCTGGAAGCTTCCTTCCCGTCCAGGTCCAGGCATCCGCCGACCGGGGGCTTTTCGGGACCACGGAAACCTTGCCCGGGCGACGTGGGCGCACCCGGGGCACGCCCGCCGGCGAAATCGAACCAGGAGACGGCACTTTACTCGGTCGCCGCCTCGCCGCGCCCTCGCGCGCGTGTGGAGGGGGACGTAGCCGCGCCCTGCGCCACCAGTCGCCGCGGCGCGCTCGGCGTGCCACGCCGTCGCCGGAAAATATCAGCTTGCCACGGAGGATTCATGCACCTGCTGAGCTGAGCCGCGGGTCGGTGATTCCATCAGTTGGCTCGCTCGTTCCCGCGCGCGGCTGCCTCCTCCCCACGCTGTCCCGGCCGCGCTGCTGTGCGAGCGCGTCCGGCGGCGGCGGCTGGGGCCTGGGGGGCCGGACCGGGCCGGCAGCAGCAGCAGCATGTCGCTTGATATACTCTCTGGCAAGTTCCTGTTCTCGTCCTGCGCCGCGGCGAAGCCCCCGAGAAAGGAAGTGATCACGGTTCTCGCTGCCGGTGCCTCGCCGTCGACGCCGTCAAGGTCGAGGTCGTCGAATTCCTCTTCTCTCCGCCCACGGCGCGTGCGGACCGTGCCATCGAGTCCCACTAAGCAGGTGCCACGGCCTGCCGTCCGCAGCACCAGCGGCACCGTGAGGAGGCGAGGGCGGAGGAGCAAGGTCGAGGAAGAGCACGGCGTAGGGGGTGGAGAAAAAGGGGGTGAGTGCGTGCCGTCGAAGGAGGAGGCGTCCATCAGCGTGGGAACGCTGTACCAGAATGGCGACCCGCTCGGGCGGAAGGAGCTCGGCCGCTGCTTAGTGGAGTGGCTCAGGCAGGGCATGGGATCCATGGCGTCCAAGCTCGCCGCGGCCGAACTGGAGGGCGACCTCGCCGGCGCGGCATTGGCTCTAGAGTGGGGGTCGGCGGAAGGCAGGCTTGGGTTCGTGATCCAAGCGCAGCCTTACCTCTCGGCAATCCCCATGCCCCAGGGCCTGGAGGCGCTCTGCCTCAAGGCCTGCACGCACTACCCTACCCTGTTCGACCATTTCCAGCGTGAGCTCCGTGATGTTCTGCTGGGTTACCAGAACCAGGGGCTCATCTCCGACTGGCGAGACACGCAGTCATGGAGGATTTTGAAAGAAATGGCCAATTCTTCGCAGCATCGGGCTGCTGTGCGCAGGACATCTCCACAGCGTAAGGCCATCCACAGCAGCATTGGTATAAGCCTTAAAAAGGTGAGGCTGATGCAGGCCAGAATTGAAGAATTCGTTAGGCATATGTCAGATCTTCTTCAGATTGAGCGAGATGTGGAGCTGGAGTTTACACAGGAGGAGCTGAATGCGACTCCCGTTCTAGATGATGATTCCGAGCCACCCAAGCCAGTTGAGTACCTGGTGAGCCATGGGCAGGCTCAGCAGGAGCAGTGCGACACCATTTGCAACTTGAATGTGATCAGCAGCTCCACTGGTGAGGAAATAATTTTGGTTACTTCTTTTTGTTTTATGTTCAAATTCTATCTTCGGTTGCTTCGACATATTGAATGAGAAAAATGTTTCCTGCTGTCTCAAATCTCCACTTCTGCAGGGTTGGGAGGCCTGCATTTGGTTCTTTTCAGAGTTGAAGGTGGGCATAAGCTGCCTCCAACTACATTGTCTCCGGGAGACATGGTTTGCGTGAGAACATGCAATAGCCGTGGTGAGGGTGCCACTTCTTGCAAGCAAGGTTTTGTTTATAATTTTGGGGAAGATGGTTGCAGCATAACAGTAGCTCTGGAATCACGCCACGGTGATGCCACCTTCTCTAGGCTATTTGGAAAAAGTGTGCGAATTGACCGGATTCGGGGATTGGCTGATGCCCTTACATATGAGGTAATGGAATTCTGGCACAGGACACAAATTTCTCCAATTTCATCATGTTCAGTATTTAAGACCGCTTTGAAACTTGTCAGTGATATGATAAGAATCTTATGTAAATGTTTGTAGTCTATTGTGCTCTGCAACTTTGCCTGGTGCAACTGTGGTTTCTCCAAGCCACTCTGCATTAAAGAATCATTTGACCATCTTTCCATTCCTGAACTGAAATCTTGTTCTACTTTTAGTATACACGGAGATATTTCCTGCATTAAATTGGTAAGAGATAAGCAAACCAGAAGTAGGGAATATATGAAGTAAATGTCCAAAAGGCTGTCCTGTGTATTTCCAACACAATGTTATTCTTATCTTATTACATACTAATTGAGAAGTCTGTCTTATCCACCAAAGCATTTGATTTGGCAGCGTAACCTTGAAGCGTTATTGCTTCTCCAAAGGAACGGTTTACAGAAAGATAATGTTTCCATTGGCATTGTGGCAACACTGTTTGGGGACAGTAAAGACGTGGCGAAGATGGTGAAGAATAACCTGACTGATTGGGATGAATCAAGTGGACCTGACCTGAGTCTATCAGAGAGGCATGCATATGATGCCTCCCAGTTAAGGGCTCTCAAATTAGGCTTGAACAAAAAGAGGCCTGTTCTAATAATCCAAGGGCCTCCTGGCACGGGAAAGACAGTCTTGCTCACTGAGCTCATTGTGCGTGCTGTCAAGCAGGATGAGCGTGTACTTGTGACTGCTCCAAGTAATGCGGCAGTCGATAACATGGTTGAAAGTTTGTCGAGTAGTGGATTGAACATTGTGCGAGTTGGAAACCCCGTTCGACTATCACCCTCTGTTGCTTCGAAGTCCTTAGGAGAGATTGTGAATTGCAGACTTCGACAATTCAGAAAGGAGCTTGAGAGAAAGAGAACAGACTTAAGGAAGGACCTGAGGCAGTGCATAGAAGATGATTCTTTAGCTGCCGGGATTCGCCAACTGCTGAAGCAACTTGGAAGGGATCTGGAAAATAAAGAAAAGGAAACAATTAGAGAAGTGCTCTCCAATGCACAGATTGTGCTATCAACTAACACAGGGGCAGCTGATCCACTTATCAGGAGAACTGGGTGCTTTGACTTAGTAATTATTGATGAAGCAGGGCAAGCAACTGAGCCTGCCTGCTGGATACCTATATTGCAGGGGAAGCGCTGTATTGTTGCTGGTGATCACTGCCAACTTGCACCCGTTATATTGTCAAGGAAGGCCTTGGATGGTGGGCTTGGTAAATCTTTGTTGGAAAGAGCTTCATCATTGCATGATGATTTACTGACGACAAGACTGACAGTCCAGTACAGAACGCATGATTCAATAGCCATGTGGGCATCTAAGGAGATGTACAATGGGTTGCTCCAATCCTCTCGTTCAGTTGCTTCACATCTTCTTGCTGACTCTCCGGTTGTCAAGGTATACACATTTGCACGTTCAGTTTCAGGTGTAAAATGTGGGTCATTTTGCCTACCTCTCTCTGATTCAATGCTCAAGGGCCATGATCAAACTCCCTTGTAGGTGATTTGTTTTTTTAAGCACTAGATGAAAAACATGGAAAAGTTTTAAAATGGCCAATGAATTCACCCCCTTGTTCAATTGAATCTCAAGCCAACACTATTTAATCTCTAATAACCTTTCTTAACTCATCCATCCTATAACCTCCTCCGAATCCTTTTCCTATTTGGTTGTTGTAGGTCACTAGGCTAACTTTAGGGTGTTTATTGAGCTTTAAAAAGTAGGTTTTGCAACTTGATATGCTATGCTTCTAGCAATAAATCTGTTAAGAGCATCCATTTTTTTGTTTTGACATTGAATAAACACTGCATTGGTTTTGCAGCAGTTTCTTGATGCCCTTCCTGAATATGCTTGTTTCATTTCTGATGTACTTTTAGATGGACATCTTAGTTTTTTTTATCATGCATTTCATGAGCTAATCTACCTTTAGGATGTCCTAAAAAAGTTTTGTGTAGTCAAATTGTTTGAGCTAAATGTATTTGAATATTGATAATTAAACATTTGAAAACAATTTGGTCAAATTACTCTTGAAAAGTAATTTCATAATATTATAAGTATTTCTGTGTTTTGTAGATACATTAGGATAGAAATTGGTGTTCAGAATAATGTCTCAGGGAAATTGTTGGTGTATGTGTGTGTGGCCCATATGGCCCAGGTGTTAAGGCCCATCTAGAGGCCCATGTACAGCTACTATATACCCACCTTTCTAGGGTTTGGAGGAATACATACTACTCATTCTCTCCTACATGGTATCATTAGCCTAGCCCTCTCTCTTCCTCTCCGCTGCTGCCGCCGCCGCCGCCTCCATGGCCAGCCGGCCGCCGGCGCCGCCGGCACCACCCCTCTCCTCCTTCCCTCCCCTATCCTCTGTTACAGGCTCCTCTGCTCCCGGCGTTCTTGCCTCTACTCCTCTGTTCCAGGCGCCGCGTGCGTGGCCTGCCTCTGCCGCCGCCGCTCTTGCCGCCGTCGGGGCGCCCCCCCCCGGTGCTCCCCCTCCGGCCGCCCCCGCGGCCCCCGTGGCCCCCACTGCCCCTGTGGCCGGCGCAGGCGCTGCCGCCGCCGGTGCTGCTGCTGCCCACGCGGGCGCGGCTGGCGCGGGTGCAGCTGCTGCCGCCGCCGCTGGTGGCTCTCCTCCTCCCTGGCGCGGGCTGGGTATACCCCCCACGGACGCGCTGTTCGCCGCCGCCGCCCTCCGCGGGAAGGAGCCCCTCGTCCGAAGCTGCTACGGCCGACGCTGCTCTCGCCGCGGCCCTCCTCGCCGCCAAGTCCGAGGCTGCGGCGGCCCAGGAGCGGGTCCGCGCGGCTGCCCTCGCTTGGGAGCGCGAGCGCTCCGCGGCCGACGCTCTCACTCGCCGGGTCGCCGAGGAGGAGCACTACTTCCGTGTCTCCTCCGGCCAACAGCCCGTCATCTCCTTCACCGATCACGGCGCCTCTTCTTCCCACCAGGCTCCGTCCTCTGGTTCTGGACCCCGGCTCGACCCAACCGATCCCATGGTTGCCCAGCTCCACCTTCAGGCTGCCGGCGTCGAGAGCATCAAGGCCTTGGTCTCCATCCTCCTCGACCCCACGTCCTCCTCCTATGGGCGCTGGCGGGACCAGGTCCTCCTCGCACTCCGCTGTTACACCCTCGACGACCACGTCCTCCTCGACACGTCGGTCGAGGCGAGGGACGTGGTGTGGCTGCGGCTCGACAGCGTCGTCATGTCCTGGATCTTTGGGACTATCTCCCTAGATCTACAGGACGTCGTCAGGACTCACGGCGGCACCGCTCGACAGGCCTGGCTGGCGCTCGAGGGGCAGTTCCTCGGCAACGCCGAGTTCCGCGCTCTCCAGCTCGACGCCTCCTTCCGCACCTTCGAGCAGGGGGACCTCTCGGTTGGTGAGTTCAGCAGGAGGATGAAGGGCATAGCTGATGCTCTTCACGACCTCGGGTGTCCGGTGCTCGACCAGATCTTGGTGCTCAATGTCCTACGGGGTCTCAACAGCACCTATGACCACCTGCGGACGTGGATCACCCGACAGAGGCCCTTCCCCTCATTCCTGCAAGTCCCGGACGACCTCGTTCTCGAGGAGATCACCAGGGGTTCCGCGACCGGCTCGTCCTTGTCCTCCTCCACCGCGCTCGTGGCTGCTCCACCGGCTTCCTCCGCCTCGCCAGCCACCTCCCTCCTTGGTGCTCCTCCCACCGGGCAGACTGGGGGTGGGGGGAGGGGGTGTGGTGGTCGTCGTCGGTGGGAGGGACGTGGTGCTGGCACCGGTGGTGGTGGCGGTGCTGGTGGCACTGCTCCTGGTGGTGCTGGCACCGGTGGTGCTGGTGGGGGTCGTTGGGGCACGCCGACTCCTGTTCTGGCTCATGCTTCTGCCCCTGCCTCTGGAGGTACGCTCTGGCCATCCTTCAGCAACCCATGGTCAGGGCGTATCTTGGTGTGGCCGTTTCAGGGTCAGGGGGGCCCTCATCCTCACTCCAGCCGGCGGCCATGTTCACTGGTGCTGCTCTCCTGTTCACGCCGTCCTGTTCCCCGCCCGCTCAGCCCAGCCAGCAGCCGACCTGGTCTGGGGGGTGGGACCAGGCTGCGCTGGCGCAGCCCTTTAGCACCATGGGGCTGACGCCGCCGGTCACCACCAAGTGGATCGCCGACTCGGGTGCCTTCTTCCACACCACCCCAGATGCCGGTATCCTCTCTTCTGTTCGAATCCCACATCCCTCATGTCCTTCATCCATCATGGTTGGCGATGGGTCTTGTCTTCCTGTCACCGCCGTGGGTTCTGCTCCTGATTCTTTCCGTCTTCCCAATGTCCTTGTTGCTCTTTAGATGATTTATAATCTTCTTTCCATTCGCCAGTTTACTGCTGAAAATTCTTGTTCCATTGAATTTGACTCCTCTGGTCTTACTGTGAAGGATTCGGCTTCCCGGCGTCTGCTCCTCCGATGTGACAGCTTGGGGCCCCTTTACACCCTTTGTCTTTCTGCTTCCGCTACTCCGCATTCGACTTCTTCTTCGTCTGCTGCCTTTGCCGCGACGCCGTCTTCCTCCACCTGGCACCGCCGGCTTGGTCACCCCGACCGCGACGTTTTGGCTCAGCTCAGTCGTAGTACCGATGTTCCTTGTACTAGGGCTCCTGTTGAGCACCTCTGTCATGCGTGCCAGTTAGTTCGTCATGTTAGACTTTCTTTTTTCTTCTTCTTCGCATGCGACGCATGTCTTTGATCTTGTTTACTGTGGCCTGTAGACCTCTCCTATACTCAGTATTTCTGGCTATAAATACTATCTGGTGGTGGTTGATGATTTCTCTCATTACTTTTGGACTTTTTCTTTGCGCGCCAAGTCTGAGACTTTTCCCACCCTCCTCCACTTCTTTGTCTGGGTGTCCACTCAGTTCGGCCTCACCATTAAGGCTGTCCAGTGTGACAACGGGCGTGAGTTCAATAACTCCACCTCCCGTTCTTTCTTCCTCTCTCGGGGTGTTCAGTTGCGTATGTCTTGTCCGTATACCTTTCCCCAGAACGGCAAGGCTGAGCGGATGATTCGTATGGCGAACGACGTCATGCGCACCCTTCTGATCCAGGCCTCTCTGCCTCCCCGCTTCTGGGCTGAGAGTCTCCACACCGCCACCTACTTGATTAACCACTTTCCGTCCACTGCTTCACCTTCTCCCACTCCACACCACGCTCTTTTCGGTACCCCCTCCTCGCTACAACCACCTTTGTGTTTTCGGGTGTGCATGTTATCCTAACATCTCCGCCACTGCTCCTCACAAGCTGGCGCCCCGCTCAACACGGTGTGTATTTCTTGGTTACTCCCCTGACCACAAGGGGGTACCGCTGCTTTGACCTCACCTCTCGCCGGGTCCTCATCTCCCGACACGTTGTGTTTGACGAGTCGGATTTCCCCTACTCCTCCTCCTCTACACCTTCTCCTGACCCCGAGTTGGAGTCCCTGTTTTCGCTTGACCCGGTGGCTCAGCCACCTTTGTCTGTCTGTACTTTCCCTGCAGGTTTTCTTAGTACACCGGCACCACTTCCGGTGATCCCTGCTGCGCCACGCGCGGCCCCGGTGCCTGCTGTACCGCCACGCGCTGCCCCAGGACCTCCTGTCGTGCCACGCGCGGCCTCGGTGTCTCCTGCTGCGCCACGTGTGGCCCCGGCGCCTCCTACGGCGCCTGCGCGCTACGCCCAGCCGGTGCAGGTGTACCGGCGTCATTCGGTGCCAGCACCGGCGCCGGACCTGTGGCTTCCGACTCCGGCACCGGAGTCTCCACCGCCACCTACACTGGAGCCGTCGCCGCAGCCGCCTCCACCAACTCGCTCTCGAGTCGAGCCGGCTATGTACCACCCGCCAGTCATCAATCCGGACCCTCGCCATCTTCATCCCATGGTGACTCGGCGGATGGCTTCTCAGCCCGCGACTCTCTCCGCCACCGTGGGAGAGCTGCGAATCTCTCCGGTACCCTCCTCTGTTCGCGACGCTCTGGCGGATCCTCACTGGCGTCGCGCGATGGAAGAGGAGTACGCGGCTCTTCTTGCCAACCAGACGTGGAACCTCGTGCCGCGTCCGTTTGGTTGCAATGTGGTCACTGGCAAGTGGATCTGGACGCATAAGCGTCGGGCTGATGGCACACTGGATCGCTACAAGGCTCATTGGGTTCTCCGGGGCTTCACCCAGCGGCCTGGTGTGGACTACTATGAGACATTCAGTCCAGTGGTGAAGTCTGCTATTGTGCGCACGGTCCTCTCGCTCGCTCTCTCTCGCTCTTGGCCTATGCACCAGCTGGATGTGAAGAATGCGTTTCTCCATAGCACTTTGTCAGAGACAGTCTACTGCAGTCAGCCAGCGGGATTTGTGGACTCCAGTCGTCCGGACATGGTCTGCCGGCTCAATAAGTCTCTCTATGGTCTGAAACAGCCTCCTCAGGCTTGGTATTCTCGGTTTGCCACGTTCTTGCTGACATTAGGGTTCACCGAGGCCAAATCTGACACTTCTCTATTCATCTACCGCTGTGGGGATGAGACTGCCTACCTACTGCTCTATGTTGATGATATTGTGCTCACAGCCTCCAGTCAGCAGTTACTTCAGCGCATCATCTCCTCTCTGCAGCAGGAGTTTGCTATGAAGAATCTTGGTCAGCTCCATCACTTCCTGGGTGTCACTGTTGAGCCTCGCCCGTCTGGTCTTCTCCTTCACCAGCGGTAGTATGCTTTTGATATTCTGGAGCGGGCTGGGATGACTGATTGCAAGCCACGCTCCACTCCTGTCGACACTCAGGCGAAGCTGCCTGCTGATTTGGGTGCTCCCGTGCCTGATCCTACTGCCTACCGGAGTCTTGCCGGTGCCTTGCAGTACCTCACTTTCACCAGGCCGGACCTCACGTATGCCGTTCAGCAGGTCTGACTTCATATGCATAATCCTCGGGAGTCACATCTTGCTGCGCTGAAGCGTCTACTCCGCTACGTCCGTGGCACTGTTGATTTCGGCCTGGTTCTTCACCGCTCCCTCTGCTGAGCTGGTTGTCTACATCGACGCTGACTAGGCTAGCTGTCCGGACACTCGCCGCTCCACTTTTGGCTATGCCGTCTTCCTGGGCGGCAACCTTGTCTCCTGGTCGTCCAAGCGGCAGCCAGTTGTCTCCCGCTCCAGTGCCGAGACGGAGTACCGTGTTGTCGCTAACGGCATGGCGGAGGCGTCCTGGCTACGACAGGTCTTGGCGGAGCTCCATAGCCCGCTCGCCAAGTGCATGTTCGTCTACTGCGACAACATCAGCACCGTGTATCTCTCCACCAACCCCGTTCAGCATCAGTGGACGAAGCATGTGGAGATCGACTTGCACTTCGTTCGCGACAGAGTCGCTATCGGCGATGTTCGGGTCCTCCATGTCCCAACCACCTCCCGGTTTGCTGACATCTTCACCAAGGGTCTCCCCTCATCGACTTTCTCGGTGTTTCGCTGCAGCCTCAACGTAGCAGGTGACTAGTTGTGGCTGCGGGGGGGTGTGCTTTCTTTGTTGCCCAGTCTTGAACTCCGCTGCGCCGGTAGTTCAGACTGCGGGGGGTGTTGGTGTATGTGTGTGTGGCCCATATAGCCCAGGTGTTAAGGGCCATCTAGAGGCCCATGTACAGCTACTATATACCCACCCTTCTAGGGTTTGGAGGAATACATACTACTCATTCTCTCCTACAGGAACGTATTAGATGCAAACCAATCTCTGTGCAAACTATAGAAACTTCAATCTGGATCATCGGATCAACATCCAAGGGGCATGGGGGATTGGGTAATTTTACAATTTGGTCCCGCCCTTGGATTGGGTAATCACACTTTTGCAAATCCTCTCTCCCACCCCCCTGCGCCCCTCCCCTTGGATGTTGATCCGATGGCCCATATTGAAGTTTCCGTAGTTTGCACAAAGATGTTGGTTTGCACCTAATATGTTCCCATGTCTCAGACTGTGTAGCCATGCAAAATGACACGTGACTGAGTGGTGTTGTTTTTACCCAGTCAGTTCTGTTTAGATGTTTAGTTCTTATGTGGTTACACATGTTCACAGATTGTTTGTTTTACGTTTCAGTTCAAGCTGGTTGACAATTATATGAAAATCCCAACAAAGAAAACACTAAGATATTCAGGATATAACCTATTGTTGGAGATTATAAAAGCCTTCAGTATAACATCTTTACCTATTCTAATTGTTTTACTCAATGTGGATTATTTAGCTCATGTTGTTGAAATGCAGATTAGCATGGGCATGTATTTGGGTTCATTTTGTGCTGAACTTCCAAGAACATTTAGTTATATATCATATCTAGATGTGGGAGGTAATTGTTCACATGGGAATTTTATGTGTCGAAGAAACAGTTCGATCCTAACTGCCTCCAGACCAAACCCAAAATGCCTTAATTATTTGTTATTCTACCTATTTATTTGAACGTTTTTTATTTAGGATTTTTTTTCCTTGAATGCACTTTGTGTTGCTACCTATCCTTGATCCTTTAACAAATGTAGACCTGCCAATTGGATCTGATTTTTTTTTTATTTCAGGCAACTTGGATAACACGGTGCCCGCTGCTCTTACTTGACACCCGAATGCCATATGGATCCTTAAACATCGGTTGCAAGGAGTATTTAGATCCTGCTGGCACAGGCTCATTTTATAACGAAGGGGAAGCAGATATAGTCAAACAGCAAGTTCTTAATCTTGTACACTGTGGTATATACACATCTTTTACTTCTTTGCTTGAAAACTGCTCGATGTTCTATCATCCTTTTCTTTTCCGTCCTTGTGTCAGTCCTGACTGATTATACATAAGGATTAGCATTGATCAGCAGATCCCAATTGTCCCTATCTTTTTATGCTTGGGCTATGGAACTGACAAGCGCCTAAAAATAATGATTGTAGGAGTGTCTCCAACTGCAATTGTTGTTCAGTCACCCTACATTGCTCAAGTGCAATTGTTAAGAGAGAAGCTAGAAAAATATCCAGAACTTTCTGCTGTTGAGGTTTCAACCATAGATAGCTTTCAGGGGAGAGAGGCAGATGCAGTGATCATATCAATGGTAAGCATAATAGCATGTCTGCTCTATTTCTGATTCCTGCATCATACAAGTATGAACGGGATTCACAGTGGCTGTGCCGATCCAATAACAATTCATTTCATTTTCCATTTCAAACTCCTTGAGGCTGCAACGTACTTCTACTGATCAATATGTATCTGTGTATCAATTCTAGGTTCGGTCAAATCCACTGGGAGCCGTAGGGTTTCTGGGCGACAGCAGGCGCATCAATGTGGCTATTACAAGGGCACGCAAGCACATCACTGTGGTTTGTGATACCTCCACTATTTGGCACAGCACCTTCCTGGCCAGGCTTCTTCGCCATATCAGGCGGTATGGGCAAGTAAAACACGTTGCCCCAGGTTCCTTGGACGGAGTTTCTGGCCTCGGCTTCAGTCAACCTACTCTCCCCTCTATCAGTTGACACACAGGAAATTACAAACAGCTGAAGGCTTTGTACATACACACGGAATTGGAAGCTGAGAGGTCATATGGCCGGCCTGTTCTAGATATATCCATGAAGAGGATTCAAACAGTGATTCATGGATAGACAGCCAAGAGCGTCACAAGGTTGTGACACATGGGCAATCTTCTGTTCAACTTAACTGGGGTCTGGGATGATCCATTTTATTTTTTGAACTGATGCACAGGAGGATGAGTATTCAGGAAGGGAACCTTCAATCTCCTGAGTATCACTAACCTCTTGCTTGCCTGACACGATGCTCCTATCGCTGTAAAATAAGTTACTGTCAACAAGTATACGGGATACCCAGTACAGATTACAGACATGTACAGCACATTGACAGTTTCATAATTGAGTTCCAGACATTTCATTCTGTGCTTTTAATTTGGAAGCTACAGACTTGGAGCAACATGTCATGCTGTCGACATTTGCAAGGTATCTCTGAACTATCCTTTCTTCCAACTCCAGTCTTTTCCCTGTCATGGCTGTTGAATTTCGTGCTGCTCCTCTGCATCATGTGCGTGTAGTCCTCCCTATCCTGGGAAATCAATAGATCATGGAGGGATCCAGCTCCCCCCACACGCAAATGAACTTTCCTCATATTATCCTTTCGTATCCTGCTGCAATTTTCTAATATTGTGCTGCAATGCAATGCAATGCAATCTCACACCATTGGAGTTCTATCAACAGAAGCGAAGTGCATTCCCTCCCACATGAAATATTTTCCACAACACGATTCTGTATGCTACTTGTACCCTTGTGTAATATCATGTGCATTTTTTTTCTTTTTTGCATACGGAGTATCATGTATGGGAGCTTTCAAAGTTGGGCGCTGAAGCTGCAACCAGCCATGTGTACTGACAGACAAACTCACATTTGTCAAATGGGCTGATAGACACATACATCTCTGGCTGGCAGTATTCTAGGCTGATAGACACATACACATACTTGGGACAAGATTGCCAATCGAGCCTATCGAGGCCAAATGGTTTGCGATTGTTGGTGGTGGCGAACTTCCCCTCTGTCATTAGAGTGAGCCTTGAATGAGTAACCTTTGTTTTCTTGCGATCAGAGCCTCACAATTTTGTCGATTTGTATTGCAGTTTGTGAGCAATTATCAGGAACGCAGAATCGCCAGCCAGAAAACCTGCGGTCTTTATTTTCACTTGCATTTCTAGCGGTCCAGGAGGAGTGGACTGTCCCCTCCAAGCATCAGATCTTTCTCCCATGGCCTCTTGGTCCATCAGCTCTGATGTTACGCAGGACACTAGCCAACCTTTACTCTGTAAGGGCATTTTCTGAATGTAATTGTCTGTCTGATTCTTGTGAATCTCATGTGTTTCAAGCAGACCCTAGATCGGTACAAGAGCAATGCCAGATCACATCAAGGTGAGACATTCTTTGAAGAATGCTTGCTCCTCCAAGTTTCCGAGTAGTCGCCGTTTCAACTTTCATGTGCAACAGCCCAAGATTCCACGGAAAACCAAACTGCGCTCCATGTTAATTCTTTTCAAATTGTAAGTCATTCCAACTTTCTTGAGAAGTCAAACTATTTTATGTTTGACCAAAATTATAAAAAAAAATTACAAAGATTTATAGCACCAAATAGATATACTATTAAAATATGTTTAATGAAGAATCGAATGATACTAATTTGGTATCATAAATGTCTGTACTTTATTGTATAAATTTGGTCAAATTTGAAATGGTAATGCTACAGTATGGACATCCGGAATTTTAAAAAAAATCGGACACTCCGATGTTGTTTCAATAGATAAGCATCAATGTTGCAACCATTGTTTCTACATATTTCATAATGGATGTTGCATGAAACATAGAGTTCATGTTGCGGCAAGAATATTTCTATCCTAGAGTCAAACGACAGTCATTTTTAACATACCATTGTTTCATGTTACGAATAGTGATCTCTGATGTTGCACTAATTAATTTTCAATGTTTCGTCAAAGCGTCCTATGCATCAGACCTCCGGCCGCTAGTAGCTACAAAATTGAAATACTTTAACTCTCCAAGAAAGTTAGAATAACTTACCATTTGGAACGAAAAAATTAAATCGTAGCAGCAGTATGTCCCGGCAGATTCTGCTTCTGCCTTCCGAAACATCCTCATCGCCGAGGCTGACTGACAGACTCCATCACTCCTCAATCGCTCACGGCTCACCAATAAAATCTCTCAGGCCGATCCGGAGCACCACGTCCACTGCGCGCAATGGCAACCGGTGGAGGTCACATTATTATTTCCAAATTTTCATGTGATCACCTACCTGCATACGAGCCTGTGATAGCAGCCTGCAGGTTTTATTTGTGAACAGGGCCGGCGGCATGAGGATTTTTGCGCCGGGCAAACGAGCGGTGCTCATGGCGCGCAGGTGATCCCGATCGCCCACGGCCCACCCACCAACACGGGTCGACAGATATTGTCGCATCGCCGTCGCCGCGGTTGCTGTCCCATCGACTCCATGATGCCGCCGCCCTCGTCTCGCACTGGCCGTGAAGATCCGACGCCATTGCAGCTCCCTCCTGCCGATTTCATTTTCACCGCGGCCACCAATCATCTTTTTTCACCGCGAGCCACCAATTACCCGGAGATGCTTGCAAGCTGCATCGATCTGCGCCGATCGGGTGGAGTGGACGCAACGGCGATCGGTGCACGGGTGAGACATAGGTTATAGTTATCCGCTTGTTCCTCCGATGGCGCGTGAAGTTGACGGGATGGTGACGGCGACCGGGGGCGTCGCCCGCCGCTGCCGTGCGCTCCGCTCCACCCGTCGGGTCGCCGCTGCACCTGTGGTCCTCCGGCCTCGCTCCGCTGTGCGCTGCAATGTTCGTGTGGGGGCGACTTGTTGGCGACAGATATTACCGGCCGCCAGGTTTGTTTGGTTGTGCCATGTGGGATTGCCGCTGTATGGATCATCAGATTCTTACCATAAATAATATGGTGGTGGTGTTGCTTGCGCGCGCCCATCGGCAATGATTCCTACCAACAAAAATCTGAACGAACTGAGGCTCCCTGATGCTGAGCTCATACTTCACACTTGCAGAGCAGGTGCTTCTGAATTACCTTCTAATTCTCTCACAATCCGAGCAGCAAGAGAGATCTCAGAGAAAGGAAACCAATATTTTTCTTTTGAAGAACCAGGAAATCGATAAGTTTTTTTGATCTTAGGAAATCAATAATTGAAGGAACAGTA
The DNA here is from genome assembly GCF_016808335.1 of Panicum virgatum. NCBI lineage: Eukaryota > Viridiplantae > Streptophyta > Magnoliopsida > Poales > Poaceae > Panicum > Panicum virgatum. The sequence goes on along the minus strand of NC_053136.1, from coordinate 48,204,698 downwards.
TTGCGCTCGTGCTTCATGTTTGGTATCTGGCGAGAGAAGATTGGGCGGCCATCCATGGAGGGGAACGGGAGGACCATGGCGACGAAACAGGGAGCATCAGAGGGCGATGAGTGGTGGGTGTGGGGCATCGGGCCGAGGGGGGCTACCGGCTACCGCGTTGGAGTGCAACGGCAAGCAATCAGAGCAGGTATTATGAGAGGCTGCGAGTCGGCGGAATCTCACGTGGAGGAGAGAGAAGAGAGGAAAGAGAAGAGAACGGGCGGTTCGCTTGCCGCCGGCTGCTGCGGGCGCGTGCGCCTCTGCTTGTGGCCCCGCATGCCCCTTGCCGCCCACTCCCAGCCAGCAGCAGGCGCAGAGCAGAGCTCCCAGCCGACCGCGCGGGCTGAATTATTGCCCATGCTCTCAAGGAGCCGACATCGACAGCGGGCCCCCTCGATCCACATCCAAATTGCCAAAAAAAATGGCATTTTGGGAAAATGACATGAACGTAGAACTGTTCTGCTGTGGCTGATATGTGCCTGGAAATTCACGGAGGTTCAGAATTCAGATGTGCCCTCTTCCATCATAAACTAGGATACTGCAACAGAGTATTTTTAACAAAGTTGAAAGGAGAATTTTGAATCTGCCAAAAAATACTGCTTTTTTTAATCTATCTCCTCGTAAGGTGACTTAGATATTATGTTTCTGTAAGTCACCTGTTTGACTTACAGGAACAAATATTTTAATAACATAAACAAATAATTATTTTCTACGGGCAAAAAGTTAAACACCATGAACAAATAGTAATGCAACGAATAAAATATTACACATCACGAATATTTAACTGTATAGAATAAGTAATAAAAGATGAATATCACGAACAAATAAATCAACATCACAAAAAAATTTAATCTATAAAACAATAAATGTTTCGACATTGCAAACAAGTTAGTTACACACACAAAAATACATTTACATCACAAAAATAGAAAAGAAAAAAAGAAAAAGATCGATAGACACAGCATAGGGCGTTCAACACCGGTGACTTACCCAAATACAAACACTCTGTTCGCTGGAGCTGGTGGTTGGAGTGGTGTGAGAGAAAAATATTGTTGGCTGGCTGGTGGCTGGAAGCTGGTGCTGGAATGGTGTGAGAGGAAAATACTGTTGGGCTAGAGGCTGCTGGAGCTGCCGAACAGAATGAAAATCTAAGTTATCTTAAAAGCAATAAATCTGTTTTTTTCGAACAAAGTTACTGCATGCATGTCATGTTAAGGATATTTTGTTTTCTTTTTCTTTCGTTACAGAATACATGCATGCCTACGAGAGTGATATGCCCTCTTTAAAGATAAAATGTACTCCAAAATCTCCATGACTTGCAAAAATGTGTTCGCTTTGCAGGGTCATTCTTTATGACAAAGGATCAGCCACCAGTTCCAGGATTACACTGTGTTCGGCAGGCTGGAGCTGGAGGCTGGAGCTGGAGTGGTATGAGAGAAAAATACTGTTGGGCTGGCTGGAGCTGGAGCTGGTGGCTGGAGTGGTGTGAGAGAAAAATACTGTTGGGCTGGAGCTGGAACCACCTGCCGAACACAGTGTTAGTATCATCTTGGATCCTCAGGTCAGGTGCTAGGCCATAGGCCTATAAATAGCCACATTATATGCCAGTGGCAAAACCACTACTAGCTCCCACATTTGGGAAGCAGATCCTTAATTAGACAGCAACCCAACCACCTACTAGGCCTAGGCTGTGATCCAAGTTCGCTCACTTTGATCTGCAGATTGCAGAAATCTGCAGGGTGCAGAATGGAGAGAACACTGATCACCTCCTCTAACATCTCCATGGCTGCGCATCCTTCAGGATCGTCCAGGAGAGTTGGCTACATCTCCCCTGCTGCCTCTGCTGCTGCACAAAACTCCAGCTACAGGAAGAAGAAGAGCACCCCGTCGGCCGCCGCAACCGCCGCCACCGTCGTCACCTCCCCTCCGGCCACCGACAATGTCCAGTCCACTGCTCCGAAGCAGGACGAGCAACAGGACAAGGGAGAGCGCGTGGCGGCCACGACTAACACTTCAAGAATTGGCACTGCAAGTGCAAGAACAAGAAGGGCGCCGGCGCCGAGCCAGGCTCGGGCTCAGCCCCGCCGCCGCCCCTCCCCGGCTGCCGCGTCCCTGCCGATGGCGCTCTGCAGCGCGCTGGAGGAGGCGATCAACACGTTCGTCGACCCGCCGGCGCTGCGGCCGTCGGTGGACCCGCGGCACGTGCTGTCGGCCAACTTCGCGCCCGTGGACGAGCTGCCGCCCACGCCCTGCCCCGTCGTGCGCGGCGCCATCCCGCGCTGCCTCGCCGGAGGCGCCTACATCCGCAACGGGCCCAACCCGCAGCACCTCCCGCGCGGCCCGCACCACCTCTTCGACGGCGACGGCATGCTGCACTCGCTGCTCCTCCCGGCGGTGGAGTCCGAGTCGCCGCCGTCCGACCCCGTCCTGTGCTCGCGGTACGTGCAGACGTACAAGTACCTCGTGGAGCGCGACGCGGGCGCGCCAGTCATGCCGAGCGTCTTCTCCGGCTTCCACGGCCTGGGCGGGCTGGCGCGCGGCGCCGTCGTGGCGGCGAGGGTGCTCACGGGGCAGATGAACCCGGCCGAGGGCGTGGGGCTCGCCAACACCAGCCTCGTCTTCTTCGGCGGGCGCCTCTACGCGCTCGGCGAGTCCGACCTGCCGTACGCCGTGCGCGTCGACCCGGCCACCGGCGAGGTGACCACGCACGGGCGGTGCGACTTCGGCGGCCGCCTCTTCATGGGCATGACCGCGCACCCCAAGAAAGACCCCGTCACCGGCGAGGTGTTCGCGTTCCGGTACGGCCCCGTGCCGCCGTTCGTCACCTACTTCCGGTTCGACCCGGCCGGGAACAAGGGCCCCGACGTGCCCATCTTCTCCGTGCAGCAGCCGTCGTTCCTGCACGACTTCGCCGTCACCGAGCGGTACGCCATCTTCCCGGAGATCCAGATCGTGATGCAGCCCATGGGCATGGTGGCCGGCGGCGCGCCCGTCGGGGCCGACTCCGGCAAGGTGCCCCGGATCGGTGTGCTCCCCAAGTACGCCACGGACGAGTCGGAGATGCGCTGGTTCGAGGTGCCGGGCTTCAACATCATGCACACGCTCAACTCGTGGGAGGAGGCCGGCGGCGAGGAGCTGGTGCTGGTGGCGCCCAACGTCCTGTCCGTGGAGCACGCGCTGGAGCGCATGGAGTTCGTGCACTCCTGCGTCGAGAAGGTGCGCGTCAACCTCCGCACCGGCGCCGTGTCGCGCACCCCGCTCTCGGCGGGGAACCTCGACTTCGGCGTGATCCACCCGGGCTACCTCGGCCGGCGCAACCGCTACGGGTACCTGGGCATCGGCGACCCCATGCCCAAGATCGGCGGCGTGGCCAAGCTGGACCTCGACCTTGCCGGCACGGGCGACTGCACCGTGGCGCGGCGGGACTTCGGGGCCGGGTGCTTCGCCGGGGAGCCCTTCTTCGTCCCCGACGACGTGGAGGGGGACGGCAACGAGGACGACGGCTACGTGGTGTGCTACGTCCACAACGAGCGCACCGGCGAGAACCGGTTCGTGGTCATGGACGCGAGGTCGCCGCAGCTGGACATCGTCGCCGAGGTGCAGCTGCCCGCCCGCGTCCCCTACGGCTTCCACGGCCTCTTTGTCACCAAGGCCGAGCTCCAGGCGCAGCAGCAATGACAAGAACATGATTCCAAGAGAACACACACAAACTGGATACTGAATAGTAGGTCATAGTATGAACAAAACTCTAGGTCTCGTATAGCATTCGAGTGTACGAATTGTTGTATTGTAAATGGAGCAGAACCCATACAAGAGTTTCGTGATTTGAGTTGATATGGTAACACAAAGATTTTAACCAGGTTCACTGGACCAACAATTTTCATTGGATCCATTTCATGGTATTGTCAACACTGCACGCGTACAGGGCCAACCCATCAGTTGGGTGGGACCAAGGCGACTCAACCGACGCGGCGTCCGACACTCAAGGGATCAACCGACAACACACAATGATATTGGCGGGGAAATTGCTGAATCGAAGCTCTTGCACATGTAAAACGTGCCAAGCGCCCAAGACAGCAAAACATGCCATTTCCATAACTGAGAGCTTAGCGCGAGAAATGGCGCAAATTGCGGACGATGTGATCAGACGAACTGCAGGCACTTGCAGACATACAGTGTGATTTCTGCTCTTTGCATATATGTCTACAATGTTATGTGTATGTAGAGATTAACAGGATCATCCATTCAACATCAGCAGAGTTAAAGTCTCACGAAACCATTGAACATTAACCTAACTTGTTATATCTCTCTTGCGACTAACCTAACTGCTCAGGGCAGGCTACAATTTTACAAGATACTCTAACTGTCACCAGGATTAACTTCTGCAGTATTTCACAATTTTTTATATGTACTTTCTGTACCCAGAGTTTCAGTAAGACGGGGTACCTAAAAGAAGTTGGATAGATCAAGCTCGACCTCCAGATTCTCAAGATTCATGTGGCACATCCCACAGCTTAGAAAGAGATATAGAGGGCACATTCTTTGCAACATGAGAAGGACCGTCGAGCGACTCTGATGCACATTTTACATAAGATACTCCAATGCCACTCAACTTTTCTCTGTGCCGTGCCCATGTCACAAGGTATAAACCAGAAATGATTAGAAGCCCTCCCATAATACTGCAAACAAACAATGCAGATCATACATCAGAGTTCAAATCAAAAGAAATGAGAAATATGAATTGCTAGTAGACAGTTCAGTGATGTTAGGATGTGAGTAGGACAACAATATGCAAGAAAATTATGGTACTACATAAGCTGACACTCTGAAACAGTATTCTTCACACACACAAAATGAAAGAAAATGTAAAGGAAAAAGTACAAGAAGTGGTAGCATCAGTATTACCTTCCAAGGTAAATTGGGCTTCCCAGAAAAATCATAGACAACAGAGCAGAGACCACTGGCTGAAGAGGATTATAAAGTGCCACCATAGCAGGGCCCAGAATTTTGTTGGACCATGTCAATAGAACATAATTAAGAGCAGATGCCATGACTCCCTGGAATAAGGGAAGAAATGTGGAGTTTGAGTAGCGTGTTGGAATGCATCAACTACTTAATTTATGGCCAACATAGACTAATTTGAACTGCAACCGGAGACTCCTCCACACCAAAAAAAACAGCATGGATGCAGAATCTCAAATTCTGTCACATACGCAGGATCCTATTTCACCGCAACAGTACCAAGTACTAACATGTAAGTCATCGCATGAATATGATGTAAGAGTATGACAGGCAAAATGACAAACTAGGAACATATAATATAAGGACATTAAATAATTGAAGGCTTACAGCATATACAACAGCAGCAAACTCAGATTGAGTCAAACTCCAATCCCCTTTATCATTTGTTGCAAAAACTCCTGAGATGACCATTAAAACAGCTCCAAAAAAGTACGAGTATGCAGTCAATGACAGACTTGAAGGGTACTTCACCAAAATTGGAGCCTGAAATGTCGGCACATGAATGAGATAAGAATAATAAATAAGAGATCTTTTTATGAAACAAATCTAAATGTGCTGAAAAAGTGAAAGACAAGATGCAAAAGGCGACGCCAAATGTAAGTATTTGGCTTAATCCATGACAATCATCTATAGCTGCTATCTAAACCTTGGACAAATTCAATATTGAATGATCTAAATCTCTGATGACCGGGCCATGCAGCATGTTGGGTGTGCTGTGAATCTCTGAATCAGTGCTACTGCAAGTGTCAGAAGCAGGGAAAGCTACCAACAAGCTATTGAGACTAAAACATACATTGAAATATAATGCTCTCAGAAGACTTAATGCCATATAATTCTTCCTCTTCAATTACTGATATAACTCAGAGGCATGCAGAACTAGCACTGCACCTACGTTTGATCGGAAACTAAAGATTTAAAGTACCAAGCATCTCGATTGTTAGCAAGCAAGTATCTCAGCAGCCTGAAAATCACCAATACCTGCAAAGCAAGATAAGTAGCCATACAGAGACAGTTCCCTATCAGGCACAAAACTCCAATGTGCCACTTTTCCAGCCCAAATGCCATGAACACAGATGCCAGCGATCCCGCAGGCTCAGGCTGTGACATGTCAGCTATGACACCATGACTATGAACATCAAGCTCAAGCTCGCTGCTACCGAACACAGCTGGGCCTCTGTACAGCACCATGAGAACCGCGCCCAGCACACAGACGATTGTGCCACCGATCTTGGCTCGGCCCTCATTCGAGACCAAGCTCACCGTTTCAGTCCTGAAACGAGGGATGTTCTAAGTTCAGTACAAGTAGGAGTGTGAATTTGTGTGGAGTGTCGCTTCTGAGAGACCAACCCCATGATGAGGGCCAAGATGAAGGTGAAGACGGGAATGGACGGCTGAATGGCGGCGGCGTAGGTGGGGTTGGTGTAGCTGAGGCCAAGCAAGAACAGCAGCTGGTTGCCAAAGACGCTGCAGACCAAACACAGGACAGGAGGCAAAGCAGTAAGCAGTCAGCAATTCAGCATTGCGGATCAGTCCCCATTTGCTGTAGGCATTCAGTTAGTTGGGGGCTTGCTTACCCAGTGAGCCCGAGAAGGAAGAAGGAGCCGACGAGGCGCCAGGCGAGAGGCGGCGGCCGCGCCTGCGCGGGCGAGCCGCGGTGCTGGAAGAAGGCGAGCGGCGCGAGGACGGAGAGCGCGACGAGGTCCCGGAAGACGCAGAAGATGACGCGGTTGACCCCGACGTTGAGCGCCTGCTTGGCGATGACGTGGTACCCGGCATAGACGAGCTGCACGCCCACCATGACCGCGTGCGCCCGCCTCCCCTCGCCGTCCCGCTCCCGCGCCGCCATCCCCCGCCGATCCCGATCTCCCTCCGCCTCCGGTGGGCGGTCGCCGTCCCCTTGGATGTGCCTGGCTCCTGTTTTTTTTTTTTTTTGAGTGGTTCCTGGCTCCTGTTGGGCTGCTCTTTTCCGTTGGTCTAGTGGGCTAAGAATATATCGCAGCGGGCCGTTGCCTTTCTAAATTTTCGGGCTGACGCCTGTCCGTTGGGCCGCACTACTGTGTGGGCGGGCATTTCTTATAGGTGTGGGCCGGGTCGGTAAATCTTTCATTGACCAGGTCATCTCATCTCATTGACTTTTAAATTTTTTGTGTGAGAAAACTTGCTGCATTTCTGCGTCTACTTCAACCAATGTTTGTGTAACACTTCTAAAAAAAATTGTTTGTGTAACAGAACTTGAAATAGATAATGTAATACAATCAGATCATGGCTGCAATTCCTGACAAGTGCCCTGCTTACATATAAAAGGATATCCCTCATAGTAATCTGTCTCTCATTTTGTAATTGCCAATAATCGGTCCAAGAATTTCTTGTATGCATAGCACACATGTTCGTAATTACAAAATTTGCAACACAAAATTTCCTATATGGTAAGAATTTAACAGATACATCATACATGCTATTGATTTCACTTAGCCAGTGGAACTGACTTTGCATCTGGTGCAAGGATCATCCGTGATCCATCAACAACCACTGTTGTCAGCCTCAGAAAAAACAATGGACATAAACCTAAGCTTGTCAGGTCTCTTGTAACGGAAGATAGACAACATAATTTGTAGTGCATACTTCTGTATCTATTATCGGTAATAAAGATACAAACCAGAAGGAAGAAGATGCAGGATAGATTCAGACCAGAGACCACCAATTTCTCAAGATGGTACATTCCAGATATAAAGGACTCGGAGACCAAGTTTCCGCTCCTTGCAGCTTGAGAATCACTGTCACGTGGCTCCAATGTGCATTTTGTATAAGATGGTCCGGTGCCAGTTAGGTTTTCTCTATGTCGGGCCCAGGTGACAAGATATAAACCAGAGATGATAAGAAACCCGCCAATAATACTGAAAACAGACGTGGCGGATTATACTTCAGAATTCAGAGACTTAACACAATAACTGCTAGAGGACATATATATATAAATTAATAAGTAGCAGAATAACTAGCAAACTTATTCACACCTTCCCAGGTAAATTGAGCTTCCCAGTAAAAGCATCGACAGCAAGGCAGACAGAACTGGTTGAAGAGGGATATACAGTGCCACCATAGCAGGGCCCAGAAGTTTGTTGGACCATGTTAATAGGCAATTGTTAAGAGCAGACGAAATAACACCCTGGAACAAGCGAGAGAAAAATGAGTATCTGCAGGAAACTTTGTATCTATCAAATTTTATTCTTGTCCAGAAAAGGGCAATCAGTGTATTCGTTTCACAACTAAGATGCAGAATCCTGGTCAATGGTCTTTGGTTCCCATAGATGGATGCATTTCAATGCACTGATCAGCAGCAACAGAAAGTTCTCACATGCATTTTTTCCCTGAATGCATATGATGCCATGCATGTAATGATGTAAGAATGTGGGCATGCCAACTGCAGAAATACGAGAAAATAGTAAACACGTATGGTAACAGTAAATTTAATGCAGATCTTACAGCATATACAACAGCAGCGAATTCCGATTGGGTCAAAGACCAGTCATCTTTATCATTTGTTGCAAGAGCTCCAGAAATGACCATCAGGATAGCTCCAAAAAAGTATGAGTATGCTGTCAGTGACAAACTCGAAGGATACTTCACCAAAATTGGTGCCTGAAATAGCTTTAGAACAAAAGTGAATAGAGTAATTACAAAAGATACGGAAACATTCTGCAGAAGGAATTCTAGCACGTTTACATATTAGCATAGGTTTCAGTACACTGAAAGGCAACATTTTAAAATTGAATTCAGATAAAACATTTCAAAGAGGCTGAGAGACTGTAGGCTGTATGCCTGTATGGGCAGGAGAGCACTTTTTGGATTTGAACTAAATCCTAAAAATACCAAGGTAGACCACCAAAATGTTGCCAGCATCACTTATAGGCATTCTCTCAAGTTACTGAAATAGCTTACAAGATTTTTCTTTTTTTCCCGTTATATAAGCAAGCAAGTGTATCAATCGAAATAAACCACCACAAAAGTGCATAAGAAAACAGTGGATTGACAGTCAACAAATAATGAATACCTGCAAAGCGAAGTAAGTAGCCATACAGAGACAGTTCCCTATCAAGCACAGCACTCCAATATGCCATTTTTGCAGCCCGAATGAACTGGCTGGCTCAAGCTGTGACATAGCAGGCATGACACCCTGACTATCAAGCTCAAGCTCGCCGCTACCAAACAGCGCCGGTCCTCTGTAAAGCACCATGAGGACAGCACCAAGCACACAGACTACTGTGCCACCAATCTTGGCGCGGCCCTCAGTGGAGACCACGCTCACAGTTTCAGTCCTGAACATGTTTTTTTCCTTTTGAATTAATAACAAAGTGAAATTGACTGCCGTGCGGCAGTGCCAATTGCCATGACTGAACGAGACACTGACCCCATGATGACGGCTAAGATGAAGGTGAAGACAGGAATGGAGGGCTGAATGGCGGCGGCGTAGGTGGGGTTGGTGTAGCTGAGGCCAAGCAAGAACAGCAGCTAGTTGCCAAAGATTCTGCAGACCAGCCACGCAGATCCGTCGAAGCAAATTTGCAAGCGACAACAAACAGCATTGGTTCCAGATTCCAGCATTGCGTCAGGCCCAGAGCGATGAGTGGGCTTACCCTGTGAGCCCGAGGACGAAGAAGGAGACCAGGAGCCTGAAGGTGATTGGTGGCAGCGCCTTGGCGTGCGAGCCGCGGTGTTGAAAAAAGGCGAGGGGCGCGAGGACGGCGAGGGCGAGGAGGTCGCGGAAGACGCAGAAGACGACGCGGTTGACGCCGACGTTGAGCGCCAACTTCGCCACCACGTGGTAACCGGCGTTGATGAGCTGCGAGCCCACCATGGCCGCGTGCGCCCGCCTACCCTCGCCGTCAGGGGCGGGCCTACCTTAATTGTATTCAGTTGAATACCCTTTATTTTGAGCAATTTTTTATATATAGATAGTATATACCTTTCTAGGTATTCAAAATATGAAAAAGATACGTAACAGATTGTCAACCTCCTCTCTTCTGGCCCTAAAATAGGGTTGTCTCCATCTCCCTCCTCTCCTACACGACTGCTCAGAATGGCCCAATTTTGCACCAGGTCCACCAAGAGCCCAGCTGCTCCCCATGCGGCCATGCCCCTGCCCCTAGCTCCCATCGTTGAATACACGGCGGCGGCGGGCATTACCGAGCAGTGAATGGCAGCCAGCGGTGGCCAAGTCCGCCTCCGCGGCGGCCGGCGGCAGCCGCACGTGCACACGTTGGGCCTGCAGGTGCGCCACACCTCCACGTTGGTCGGCGGCGGCTGAGTCCGCACCTCTGCGGCAGCCGCGCATCCATGCAGGGGTGCCGCGCCTCCACAATGTCCGGTGGAGGCTGAGCGCGCCAGCACGTGTGCGTGCAGCGTGCAGGGCGAGGGCCTGCAGGGGCGCTGCGCCTCTGCGGCGGTGAGCAGCAGCTCATCGACAAGCGCACAACGACAGGGCATCAGCCAGTGGTTTGCTCTTCTTCCTTCTTTTTCTAAGAGCATCTCCAGTAGTCTTTCAATCCTCAATCCAACTACCATATTAAGAGACTAGATAAGAAAATAGTTCTCCAGCAGTCTCCTAAAATCTCTCTTTTTCCAATAATTATTGGAACAACTCAATAATTCACCCCAACTCTCCCTAAATAAAGAGAGAGTTGTGACTCTCCCAATAAAATAATTGGATTGGGAGAAAATTATTGGGAGACTGCAAAAACAAGTCCCTCAATAATCTTAAAACTTGTATAGGGACATCTCCCGATACCAGTTATCGGGAAAGGATTATTGGGGGACTGCTGGAGAGATGCTCTAAGTTTGTGGTTGTTCAAAAATTTAGTTATGTTTCTTAACCTAACTTGTATGTCAGTTGCATAAGCTATGCTATAATCAATTTGACATGCTAAAAACTAGAATTTAGGTTACCAATGAGGGCAGCATTCCTCTCGCATCCGTCCTTATCTCCCCAACAGTGCTGTGCGGGCGACAAAGGCGAAGCGCGAGGCGGAGCTTCTTCCGGCGCGGTTCCGCCGTCCCTCCTCCTCTCCGGTGGCTTACGCCGTCGGAGAGGAAGGGGGACGGGGGAATCGACGTGCGGACTAGTATAGGATAGCTAGTTTCTAGTCCTAGGGTTCGCTCGTCGCCGGCGATGGTGGCGGAGCTAGGGTTTCCCGACGGCGCTTGGATAAGGGAGCTGGCGTCGCTTCTGTGGAATAAGGTACTCCAGACTTCTCTCTCCTTCGTCGGTGTGTGCTCTGGTGCTGGCGTCGGGTCTGGGAGTTCGCCTTGTACAGGAGTTCACCGCTGGCCATTGTCGGTGGTGGTTTTGGTTCTTGTCTTTGTCTTTGTTGGGTTTGCTTTCGGGCACTTCTGTGTTGGTGGTGCGGCGGTCTGCGGCGACTGGGCACGATGAGGCGAGGGGTTGCTCCAGTTCGATGGTTCCGACGGTTGATGGGCTACTATCGAGGATATCTTGCAGTCTTTTATTTGGTGTCCGTTCCTCGTTCTGGATGGCTGCGGATGGTGGTTGGTTGCTGTGGTGCGCTTCGCTGCGTTCGGAAGACCGACGGCTCCCAGTTTCGACGAAGAAGAAGAACAGTAGCGGTTGGTTGGGCCTTGTTGTAATTTTGTGTTTCATCAGGGTCTTTTCCACAAGAAAGGGGTGTACTATGCTTACTTTCATCTAATACATGGTTGCATCCTTTTTCGCAAAAAAAACTAGAATTTAGGTTGTAGAAAAATTGCTCTTCAAGATTTTGAATACCCAGGTTTCAAATCCTGGGCCCGCCCCTGCTCGCCGTCCCGCTCCCCGGCCGCCATCGCCGCCGATCTCCCCCACGCCTCCGGTCGTCGTCTTGAATTCAGTCAGCGTAGGGCGAGCGTTTACTATAGTTGGCTGGGCTAGTTGTCGGGCTGTGTTTCCTTGGGCTCCTAGGCTGGGGGAGCCGATACGAAAAGCATATGGTATCGTGTTGCTTTGGTAGGGCAATGGCAACTCAGTCTCTTCCTGCTAGGGCAATGTCTATGTCTGTCTGTTATATCATCAAGATACTTCCTTTAAAAATATACTATTATAACCTATGATGTCCTGGTGTTACCTATTAAACTCAATGACTTTGTGTAGACCTATTAAACTTACTGTCTTTTCTTCACTTATTCCTCCATTTATTACGAAGACCCACCTCACTCTCAATGCACAACATGTTGACACTTGATCTTTGATCTTGTACGAGACTCAATTTACTCCTCTATCCACTCTCTCATTTATTATGGTGCCACATAAGCTAAAAGTCAATCTCTCTGTTTGGTTGGTAAAATTCAGATGATTTAGGATGATTCAATAGTGTTCTGTGCGAGAGAATAAACTGAAACCAAACAACCCAAATGGAGAGAATATTGCGATATGATTAATGCTATAAAAAACCATCCTACATAAAAAGTTGGGATGTCTTTATTCTATCATAATCTGAACCAACAGAGCAAGCCATAGCCAGGGAGACTTAAGGCACCAAGAACTAGTAGTAACACATAAGCCACGTTAATGATAGAGGTCACACGCGCGGGTGCAATGTGGCCTATCGCAGAAGACTCAACTACGGCTCGTGAAAGCGATCGGGTGCTCTGGACTAAGAGGAGGGAGGGGGTGAATTAGGCACTATTAAAACCTTAACTTATGGCTCCAACTAGTTTGCACAAATCTTAAACTAAAACAAACTATCTAGATGTGCAACTACGGTTCACCTTAGTGTAAAATCCTCATCCCAAAAGAATTTTGCAACCTATTGCCAATCCTATCAAGATACTACTCTATGAAAGTAAAAGCACACAAGTTGTAATATGAAACGCGAAAGCTAAAGGAGAGGGATGAGAGGAAGCGAACTCTCGACACGAGGATTTATCCCGTGGTTCGGATTGCCACAAAGGCGCCCCTACGTCCACATTGTTGAAGCACTCACGAAGAGTATCATTTCCCGGCGATCAAGTCTCTTTCGTGAACACAATCACGGTCACCTTGATCCCGATCTTCACTAAGGGAGATTGCCCACGAAGGAGGGGTCTACGTCCCCCGCACAATGTCATCGACGCCGCTCCACACCAAGCCGGAGGGTCGTTGACTTGCCGGCGAGCCACCAAAGCTCCAAGGATGCCAGCGCACCGAGATACAATGTTGGTTCACTCTAGAACCACAGCACAAGGATCTAAACCTTACTTGATCACTCACTCAAGAGCTAACCTTGCACTAACACTCACAAAGCTTATGCTAAGGACTAAGGATTTGATCTTTATGCTCTTGGATGGCTTGGAGATGTTCTTGGGTGTGTGTGTGGGATGTTCAGCAACTCCAGCAAGCTTCAAATGGTCGGGAGAGCTCATATATATAGGCCACCAACTCGAACTAGTCGTTACTAGCCGTTAGCCAGTTTCTACGTAGGCATCGGAAGTTCCGATGCATAGGGCGTCGGTTCTTCCGGTCACTCTGCGCTCTGAAGTAGCCGTTGGCAACTTTGACACTTCTGCAGCTAAGTTGGCAACCACCGGTTTAACCGATGACTTAGTGTCGGTTCAACTGGTGCCTCTTGATCTCCATGTAGCCGTTGCCCTTACTGACGTCATTGCACCGACACCTTGCTCCGACACTCCACTGGTTCAACCGGTGCTGAAGGCGTGGCTCCCTCGCGCTTGACATCATCTCTGGAACATAGTACGTTGATTGCACCGACGCTTCTCTTGACACCGTCGGTTCAACCGGTGCTTCATTCTTTCTTCACTTGATCTCCAGAGGCGTTCAGTCTTGCACCAAAGCTAGACCGTCGGATCTTCCGACAACCATCGGATGCACTGATGCTATAGCATCGGTTCTTCCGGTGCTACTGGTTTCAGTAGAACTTGTCCAATTCAGCATTTATTTGAGTTCTTTCTTCGTGTATTTGTTTGTATGGCCTTTTTACATCATCCCTGGGATCTATAAATGTTCACTCAACAAAATCATTAGTCCCATTGATTGCGTTGTCATTCGATCACCAAAATCACTCGAAATGGCATGAATGGTGACATGTTCATTACAGCTCGCCGCCGCCACCGCCCCTTGCCGCCCCGTCTAGGCTGCGGGGTTAGGGTTCGGAGGAGTGGTCGCCGGCGAGGCGTGGTAGGTGGGGGGAACGGCCGGTGGCGTGGTCGCCGCCGGTCGGGGTGGTGGTCGAGGCAATGGCTAGTGTTAGGGTTTCGGATATCTGAGGGTAGGGGCTTCATAGCCGGTGGCTATAGAGGGGGAGGTCCGGGGTGACGGTGGCCCAGTGATGGTGGCGGTTTGGCGGCGTGACGACGCGGGAGTGCTGCCGGCCAGGCGGGGCTGAATCCCAGGTGAGCATGTCAAGAAGAAGGCGGCGGGGTGGAAGGCCGGCGGCTCGGGGATGCGGGAGGCGGGAGGAAGAAGATGAGAAGAAGCGGGGATGATAGGAGTCTTCTGCGATGGTTCTAACTGCCACCAGGAATATCTTTCGTGGTCGGAAGGGGGCACCAAAGCACCAGTAGTCCTATCATACATAGTACCGCAAGTAGTGGTTAAAACTCAGACTCCAAACTATTATAAAACAAGGGAAAATTCGATTCATGCCACCACAACTCCGTGAAATTGGGTTTCACGTTGAAAATCATGCCACTCAATGGCATCGATTTCAACATAAAATCAAAAATCGTGAAATTGTAGTGGCATGGATCCAACTAACCCTATAAACAAATGATTGAGCTGACTCAGCTCGGCAGTGTGTATCGTGGGGTTTTATGAAGCTGATTGAAGCACATGGATCATAGTTGCCACCTGTCCTGCTTCTCGTCAAACTAACAGTATCCAATTGAATGAACACTCCTGAATTTTGAAGTCAAACTGCCCGTCAATTATTCTTAATAATCAATTATTCTTCTTATAAATAATTATTTTCTCGCTTAAAAAAGTCTGCATTATTAGCATATGCCATGTTCTAGCAGGGCAGTCCTCTTCTGAGAACACGTACTGTACAAAGGTCAGTGCCAAAAAAAAGGGACACTGGGGCAGTTGACTGATATCATATATATACATGTACCATATTTATATAATTAAATATAAGTTGACAATAAAGAGTACTGTCGTGGGCTTTTGGGGTACCCACAGCCGGGTGGCGGAACGCACCCGCCTATTCCCCGAGGGGAAGTACTCGGGGAAGTGCAAAGCGATTACGCCGATCTAGCTTGGAGGCAAGAGCGCAAGAACACACGGATTTAGAGTGGTTCGGGCCGCCGGAGCGTAAGACCCTACGTCCACTGTGTGATGAATTGCTCTTAGTATGAATGAGTCTATCCTCTGCCCAGCTGGGGCTTGAGTTCTTTCCTAACGGGCGTCTCTCTTTTATAGAGCAAGGGGACGCGTACACAGTCGTTAGACCCCACCAGGTGGGTCTAACGTGGATGTATAGTATACTGCACAGGAAGCTTCCATGGAGCTACAGCGGGTGAGGATCTCTTCTCGGATATGCTTCATCGCCCTGTAGACTCTCTGACCGAGGGGAGTCCTTATTTGTCCCATTGGCGAGGCGCCCGTTGGGGCAATGTAGCTTGCGGCGTAGACTGCTGGGTCTACCGTGTAGGCGTCATAACAGGCAAAGTCGAGCCGTCGTGTCCAACTGGCATAGTATACTGACATACGCGGCGTGGACGGTGCCAGCGACTGTACTATGCGCCTTGGTAACATGCGATCAACAGTGCAACCTGGCAAAAGCCGCCTCGGGCTCTACTGTGGTAAGGCGCACTTCCGTTTACCGCATTGAATGTGGTAGGTAGGCGAGTCTTCCAGTGGAAGCCAAGCGGTACCGCGCGCGTGCCCGCACCTGTGGACACTTGGCAGCTCCGGACCCAGGCGGGGTGTCGGTTCCACCCGCTGAGGGGTCCGGATAGTATATGGGGGTCCGGGACCCGGCGGGGGTCCGGGGCCCCCAGCGATTTCTGCGGAGGGCTACCTCCTTCCTGGACACGTGGCGTCACCGGACCCTCCCCGAGCGGGGAGCGGGTCCGGGGCCATTTGCCGGGAGAGTAGGGCTCCGGACCACAGGGGTTCGGCTGCTCGGCCGTCAGGGCGTAGCTAAGGATAACTACGAGACCCTTGCCTAGACATAGTAAGAGGGGGTACCCCAGTCCTGGGGTACCGACAGTGGCCCCCGGGCCCACCTCGGGAGAGGTACGAACCCGCAGGTGGGGCCACCATTATGATGTGTTTCCACGCAGCTTGACTGTGTCGGCATGCTCTTGTCGTGAGCGGGTGCTCCGGACCCTTTGGAGGCCGGATCACCTATTTGCCAGGTTGAGGTACTAGAGTGCTCTCCGTAGGGCGGCGAAGGTGTAGGCTTGGGGTACGGAACCAAGCCAAGCGGCTACACGGACCTCGGACCACTCAGGGAGCGAGAATCACTTCCCCGGACCTGGCTCCTGGCGACCGTGGCGAGCGGTCTCCGCCGGACCGGGCCATCGGAGTGGACTTTGAGTCGACCGTGGCGAGCGGTCTCCGCCGGTGCGGGCCACCGGAGTGGACTTGGAGCGACTGTGGCGAGCGGTATCCGCCGGAGCAGGCCACCGGAGTAGACTTGGAGCGACCGTGGCGAGCGGTCTCCGCCGGAGCGGGCCACCGGAGTAGACTTGGAGCGACTGTGGCGAGCGGCCTCCGCCGGAGCGGGCCACCGGAGTGGACTTGGAGCGACCGTGGCGAGCGGTCTCCGTCGGAGCGGGCCACCGGAGTGGACTTGGAGAGACCGTGGCGAGCGGTCTCCGCCGGAGCGGGCCACCGGAGTGGACTTGGAGCGACCATGGCGAGCGGTCTCCACGCGGAGCGGGCCACCGGAGTGGACTTGGAGCGACCGTGGCAAGCGGTCTCCGCCGGAGCGGGCCACCAGAGTGGACTTGGAGCGACCGTGGCGTGCGGTCTCCGCCGGAGCGGGCCACCGGAGTGGACTTGGAGCGTTGCTGCCGATCCCATGAATTACGCCACCGGACCTTGCAGTGAGGTGTAGGGAACCAGGCCTTATACTAGAAGGGAGCCCGGGACCTCTAGGGACAGCAGTCTCGGATACTAGGGGACTCGTAACAAGGTAGTGAAGTACGTAGGCTTAGGGTACATTACCAGGCTATGCTACGCGGAGCTTCTCTACCCCAGGATATGGGCACCACTTCTCCGGAGCAGGTCCCTAGAGGTCCGAACTACCTTCCAGCTAGAAGGGGTGTCCTCACCTGACCACAAGCCAGTAACCCGATTTTGGATTGTTAGCAACTAAAGAAAAAACTCCGTGCGGAAGAAAGAAACATGCAGGTTGAACGAACAAGTGCTATTAGGTTAAAGTAAAGATAGGACTGAGAAAGCGAATCTCCTTTATTGCTTGACTCGTGGTGTACATCAGAGGTCGGGATTACGAGGGCGGACCTCTACCGCTCTGGACCACTTGCTGGTGTCGTCTGTTTGTGCGATGAAGCCAGAGGTCGGGTTTACAAGGGCGGACCTTTACCGCTCTGGACCACACGTAGGCACCATATCATTACAAAGTAGAAACCAACTCAGCCCTATCTAGTGATAACCTACAGCCGCTGCCCCGTAAGGCGTGCACGTTGCTGGCCGTAGTGGAGCTGCCACCTTGGAGGTTCCTCTCAGCTGTTGGGGGCGAAGGCGCCCTGGACGTGCCTTCACAGCATGATCCAGCGTCACCTCGGGAGCTCAGGGGGCCCTTCCCTGCCTAAGAACTGTCATATGCTTAGGTAGCATAGAGACAAATTCTTTGGCTTTGAATGGGAGTGGCCCAGCCGCCGCCGTCTGACGCCAGCCCGTTGATCGCTCATCTCGAGCTGGGTGCTCATTTGGATGAGTACGGGGCGTGGTGAAGGGCGGTCGTTCGCCGGCTCGACCTTGGTGCTGGCATTAGGCCCCCGCGCCTGGTGGCGGGATCCTGTCTGCAGCAGCACCGAGAGAGACTCGGTCCTGGCGAGGGAGGAGACGGCGGTAGACTTCCCCCGGGCCACAGCGGTCGGCTCCAGGCTTCATATTGAGAGAGAGCCTTGAGCCGACGCCATGCCGCCGCAGGGGAGTCCTGGTGGTTGCTTGAGAGAAAGCCTTGAGCCGACGCAGAGGTGTTGTAGGGTGACGTATAGTGGGCGTCTCCGCGGCGCGCCACCGTGTCGGCTCTGAGGTGTCGCAGTGGCGACGCACAGCAGGCGTCGCTGTCGTGCGCTGCCGTACCGAGGGCACCGCTGTCTCGGCGCTGTGACATGCGGCGTAGGTGCCGCCATGCCTCTCTTCATCTTCTCATCGCCGTTGCAGAGGATGAGCTCAGCCTCAGAAGCCTGAAGATCTAGCCAACGCTTGCACCTCCCCACGGACGGCGCCAAATGTCATGGGCTTTTGGGGGTACCCACAGCCGGGTGGCGGAACGCACCCGCCTATTCCCCGAGGGGAAGTACTCGGGGAAGTGCAAAGCGATTACGCCGATCTAGCTTGGAGGCAAGAGCGCAAGAACACACGGATTTAGAGTGGTTCGGGCCGCCGGAGCGTAATACCCTACGTCTACTGTGAGATGAATTGCTCTTAGTATGAATGAGTCTATCCTCTGCCCAGCTGTGGCTTGAGTTCTTTCCTAACGGGCATCTCCCTTTTATAGAGCAAGGGGATGCGTACACAGTCGTTAGACCCCGACAGGTGGGTCTAACGTGGATGTATAGTATACTGGAAGCTTCCATGGAGCTACAGTGGGTGAGGATCTCTTCTCGGATATGCTTCATCGCCCTGTAGACTCTCTGACCGAGGGGAGTCCTTATTTGTCCCATCGGCGAGGCGCTCGTTGGGGCAATGTAGCTTGCGGCGTAGACTGCTGGGTCTGCCGTGTAGACGTCAGAACGGGCGAAGCCGAGCCGTCGTGTCCAACTGGCATAGTATACTGACATACACGGCGTGGACGGTGCCAGCGACTATACTATGCGCCTTGGTAACATGCGATCAACAGTGCAACCTGGCAAAAGCCGCCTCGGGCTCTGCTGTGGTAAGGCGCACTTCCGTCTACCGCATTGAATGCGGTAGGTAGGCGAGTCTTTCAGTGGAAGCCAAGCGGTACCGCGCGCGTGCCCGCACCTGTGGACACTTGGCGGCTCCGGACCCAGGCGGGGTGTCGGTTCCACCCGCTGAGGGGTCCGGATAGTATATGGGGGTCCGGGACCCGGCGGGGGTCCGGGGCCCCCAGCGGTTTCGGCGGAGGGCTACCTCCTTCCTGGACATGTGGCGTCACCGGACCCTCCCCGAGCGGGGAGCGGGTCCGGGGCCATTTGCCGGGAGAGTAGGGCTCCGGACCACAGGGGTCCGGCTGCTCGGCCGTCAGGGCGTAGCTAAGGATAACTACGAAACCCTTGCCTAGACATAGCAAGAGGGGGTACCCCAGTCTTGGGGTACCGACAAGTACGTATACAGTATACTTATCGTATGCAAGAAAATGGTGGTTCGAGATTTGTCATGTCATTTTTCTAATAGGAAGAGATTCATTGTATAGTCATGGCTTTCTGAAATTCTCAAAGGCCGTCATTTTCAAAGCTAAGGGAAAAAGGCGCGCCTTAGCATTCATCACCCAGCAGGCTGCCACGGTTGCGGCACTGGGGTTGACCCAGCGAGCTGCATTAAATCAATCATCACAAAACTCCACCAAAAAGAAAATTAAGTTCAGATCAGGAAGAAAAAACGGTTAGACTTTTCACTTGATGGGTGCCTGCATAAAAGATCAATACAATGCGAGCATGCTTGCGTATTCTCCGCCACCTGCGAAATATAAAAACATGTGGAAATAAATCTCGTCTCACGGTCACGGAAAGCGAAGCACTTCCCGGACCCGAATGCGCTGCAGAAGTCGCCCGGGCATGCATGCATGCATGAGGACCCGTTGACATTTATTTTTCTAAGATCAATACGAAGGAGACGTAGGAGCCTCTACAGCAATTAATCAGGAGTACATCTCTAATAAGCTACCCCAGTACTGCTAGTTTCAGATTAGGAAAAGTTACTGCTAGTTTCAGATTAGGAAAAGTTACTGCTAGAGAAGTGATACGTTTCTCTCTAATAAGATATCCAATAACTCATCTATCGTGTTGATGATGAAACAATGTTTGAAACTATCTCTTGTGTTGTGATGTCCTAGGATCTATGTTGCATTTAATTTCAAGACTTATAGAGTGTTGGTTTTCGGGTAGAGAGAGTTTCATCTAGATGAAACTATTTTTTTTTGCTTCACTTTCTTCTTCAATTCTATGCCATATCATCATATAATCCTAAGTGGCATGCTAATTAATGTGCATGAAACTCCCACTAGGAATGGTCTAATAATCCTTTCTTTTCTGTTTCTCTCCATACTTGTACATAAACACTATGAATCATTCATTTGATATTCAGGTAATTCAAAATATCATGTCAGCATGGCACATAATAATTCATCAACCCTTTAAAATCCCTAATAGTGATATGTGTTTAGGTGATCTGCTAGAGATGCTCTAATAAGTACGACTCAACACATATTTCCTTTATGAAAAAGAAGCCACAATAATGAACAGATTTTGTTGTTCATATATATAGATGTAATCCCTTGGACTTTGCTTGCTGAATCAAAAACCAAACGTGGGTATGTATAGATTATAACTATTTATGCAGACAAGAAAGCCAACCAATACATATCTAATGTATATATATATATATATATATATATATATATATATATATATATATATATAATACACTTGTATTATATTATCCATGACGGCAGGATGATATGGATGATGGGTATGCATGCATGCATCTGAAGAAGAAGAACAATCGATCTAGCTGGTAGATCGAATAGAATTAAATATGGTCAGAGAATTGCATTCGAGAGGCCACGTTAATTGCACGCAGCCGGCAATCATACAGAGAAACGAGAACTCATCAACTGGCACTGGTTTCGTCAGAAACAAGAACCCCGCAAGAAACTCTGTTGGGAGGTCAACACATTGTTTACATTATATACTAGATGATGCTGCATCCTCGATGGAGACCTGACCTCTTGCGCGTTGACTGACCTGCCCCTTGAATTTTGCATTCTTTTTAGTGACCTCTGCAGTGTCAATGCCACTAAAATCAACTACGACTACTCTATGACACGACAAAATCCCATGTCATCAGATTGCAGAAACAATTCATATTAAACTAGAGAGGAAATGTTCTCTTTTAGTATCAGATCACTCTTCCAAGCAGGGAAATCCCAAACAAAGTGTGCTCTATCTCAATATCCTAACTAAGGAAGCCCATAGAAAGTTCTTGCTTAGTTTTATTCCTTACACTGTTTCATTAGTCTTAGTTACACTGTTTCATTAGTCTTAGTTAATTGAATGAATAACATAGAATAATAAAAAGGTTAATTGTGAGGTTATACAAATAAAATGTATAAGTAAACCTAATAAGTTCAAAAAAAAACACATAATCCCTCCATTTCCAAATTGTTAGTTTTATCTTCGGTCGAACTTCTCTAGGTTTAACCAACTTTGCAAAAAAAATGCACCAACCTCTGCCGCACCAAATTAGAGCCCCTTTGGCATAGC
This sequence comes from Panicum virgatum, assembly GCF_016808335.1. Taxonomy (NCBI): domain Eukaryota; kingdom Viridiplantae; phylum Streptophyta; class Magnoliopsida; order Poales; family Poaceae; genus Panicum; species Panicum virgatum. The sequence goes on along the minus strand of NC_053136.1, from coordinate 48,183,011 downwards.
TTCAAGAAGAGTTTCAAAAACAGCTTCTTGTGAAGTTATGCCAAAGAGGTAAAAATGCAGCAGCTTCTCCTTTGAAACAACCTGTGATGTGAAGCCATTCATGTGCTTCCACTAGCAAGGTGAATCTAAAAATTGTGGCTTCACCCAGCTTCACTAGGAAAAAACTATTTCGCCAAACGTTTTTCAAAACAGCTTTAGCTTCACCAGGAAAGCTGCTTCACCAGAAAAGCCGCTTCACAAACTATTTTAAGAGAAGCTAAAGCTATGCCAAACGGAGCCTTAGTTTCATCAAAACTACAAAGGAATATGCATTTATCTGGTATTTTAGGTGTTAATATATTGTTTTATAAACTTGATGAAACTTAGATAAGTTAACCATAACAAAACTGAAACATTTACACTCTGAATTGAGAAAATTAATTTGCATATTTTTCTAGAAGTTAACTGTTGGTAGAGAATGGAATACACTAGCAGCCACAAAGCAAATCTCGGATAGTCTTTCTGAGGGCTTAATTATACAACTGACACAGAGGCTGACCTTTTGGCAATTTAAACGAGAACAGTCACAAGTCACAACTCACATTACAAACCTGCATAAGTCCCATCTCGTCGAAAGAACAATAGACTTTGGTAACAGCATGTAACTTCCGTGTGACACAAAGGTGTGTATGTCATCATCTTGAGACCATATCATGCCACGTGTCCCGATCAAACCAGCTCAGAAGTCATGACCTAGGGTTTTCGCTTTAATTCCTCCGAGCGACCTTTCTTCTCTCCTTTTTCTGTCATGCTGACTTTCTAACATTTTAATCACATTAATTTCTGGATTTTTCTCTCAATAAATCGAGGATTCGGTCTGAAGATTTTGTAGGTCGGCAAGATGGGAAATACACCTCAAAATAAAGCCTGACTTCATGGCACAATACTCCTTCGACCTGTAATTTTCACGTGACGGATTTGGGTCATCCAGGGGCTCGCACATCCCGCCACGTGTGGCTCAAGCAGTCGCCAAGTTTTCCCTTTCTTTGCTGGGACGGCCCGATCTCTGCCCCCGTCCTCTCTCTCCTTTTCTTCGTGTGGACGCCCGAGGTTTCGTGCACGCTAGTAGGCCCGTAGGCCGACGGGAGGAGAGAAGCTTTACAGGCAAACCATACGACAAAATCTCGACGACGATGTGCAAGAGTAGCTAGACAAAAGGGATGCCTGCGTGAGCTAGCAGTGACCAGTGAGCCAGCTCAGGTCGCGGGGCCTGAAACGAACACGACACACACAGCGCAGGACGACGGAACCGGCCGGGATGGCAGTGAGCCGCGGCGGCGAGGGTCGTCGTCGTCACCGATCCGGCCACGGGCGCGGGCAGCATTAGTATATGGCGCGTCCAGATGGATCGCCGGTGGAGGCGGCAGTAAAGAAATCGGGGCACTGATTGGCCTGTCCACGCATCCGTCCGGCGGCCCGGCAGCAGGCAGCTGCCCAAGGGCCCTGGCGGGGCGGGCGAGTGATGCCGGCCGGCTCGTGATCGCGCGCCCGACTGGCTGAATAATTGGCACAGAGGATAGGATTCCATCTGTCTAGCCATTGGAGCGGGCACTAGGCCGGAGGCAGGCAGGCAGGCGACCTACTGCGCGTGCCGCCGCCGCTTCCAGGAAGCTTCGACCCAGCCCCCGGCCGCAAGCGCGCGCGCCGTCGGCGGGCCGCTCCGCTCCAGGCTCCAGGCTCGTGGTCAGCCTCCAAAGTCAATCGCTCGCGCCTATCCCTGGGCTGAACTACGTGCGAGGACACTTCCTCGGTTCATCCCGAGGGAAATCGGGGAAGTACTTTAGCTTAATCTTGCGGGAGATCCAAGGGAGACGGAGGAGTCATCCAATCGGATCAATCGGCGTCTCATCATGAGGGGATTCGGAATAAAGAGAGGTAATAGGCCACTTGGAGCTAGCCCTTCCAGTGTCTGAAGTAGGCCAGTGCTAGTAGCTCTTCCAATGTCAGAGGGGTCAGGGTAATGTCTCACGACTGCCCGCCATCTTACATGTTCCAATGTCTAACACACACGCGTGGCCACGTATTAGGCCTCCTCCAAAGGAATAGATTAAAGCTAGTAAAAATAGTTTTTTACTTGATGAACAGTAGCAAAAGTGAATAGCTAGCGAGAATTAGCAGTCAGTCTATAACGTTTTTCAATGTGCTTCTCTCTCACTGCACAACATTCAATACTGGCTTAGATCTACCTGTTGCCTTTAAATTTACACTACTAACTTTTACTATTGGAGGACTATAACCCCCCCCACCACACCCACAAACCTCTAACATCACCATAATTGCTCAAAAATAACAAATGACCGTATCGCTTAACAGTAGTGAATTACCCTAACCCTCTATAAACCTGAAGGATATGGTGATCCTGGTCCGTAACATGGCGAAATCTAATTCTAAAGTGTTGCTCTGCCTAAACAATTTGCACCGTCGGGGAACCCGTAAAATAAAAATTAACAATTTCATTTGAACAAACATTTAAAGACTCATGGAAGTTTTTGTAGAAGAGTTTTAGCATTCTAGAACAAGAATAATGATACAATGGGAATAGCCTATTGCCCCAAAAAAATTTGTTAGAATTAGCCAGGCTTAAACATTAGAGGCTAATAACCCAAGATCTTAACATAACCTAGTTCATGACAAATCAATCTAATGCGGAATAAATTGGTAAACATTATACCAGCGTTAGCAGTTGCAGCAGCCATTTACGCCTGATCCGTAGAGGAAGTAGGCGTCCTTGTTGGTGTAGAAGACGCAGCGGCGAATCGGCGTCCTCCGGGAGCCAAACGGGAGTGCTTGGCCTTCCAAACCCCTCCAGTGCCTTCAGCGATCAGACTAGCGGTGGCTAGGGTTTTAGATTGAGATGAATGGGGTGATCAAGGTGCTAACCACGACCTTATATTTATAGGCACTGTGGGGCTGGGGGCCAGCCTCTGGAAACGGGCCTAATGGGCCTGCTGATCACAGCCCATTAGGGTTTTATCATTAGGTTTCCTTAATCGCGTTTAGATGGTTTAAACGCTTCCTTAATAGTGAAGATCACAATATCTTAACTGAAATATTTCCAACATTCTCCCACTTGATCGAACGGTTAAGGCTAATGTTCGTATCATACTAATGTTCACCCTTAGTAGTAACAGAAAGTACGGGACCAATGCGTCGTCAGTAGCTTGATGCACTACTGTGACCCCATTACCCACAGTCTCACTGAAACACCTCGGTAGAACGCTTATTCGTTAGTTAGGAGTCATAATGGCCCTAAACCAGGACCTAAAGACTATCCACCAAACCCATATTAGTAACGTGCTGCTTAAACACGTTCGGTGGTAAGCCTTTAGTGAGCGGATCCGCTAACATAGAATTAGTTCTTATGTGCTCAATCTTAATGGTTCGATCCTGGCATCTTTCTTTCACAACACGATACTTAAGGTCAATGTGTTTGGAAGCACCACTTGACTTGTTGTTACTCGAAAAGAATACTGCAGACTGATTATCGCAGTATAACGTTATAGGTTCCGTAATGCTGTCAATTACCTTGAGGCCCGGAATAAAATTCTTAAGCCAAACAGCCTGTCCAGTTGCTTCATAGCATGCCACAAACTCAGCTTGCATCGTCGACGCTGCAACTAAACTTTGCTTAGAGCTTTTCCATGATATAGCTCCACCAGCTAACATGTAGATATATCCTGATGTAGATTTCCTACTATCCACACATCCAGCAAAGTCAGCATCAGTATAACCCACAACTTCAAGGTTATCTGATCTTCTGTATGTGAGCATGAAGTCTTTAGTGCCTTGGCAGTAACGTAATGCCTTCTTGACACCAACCCAGTGGACCTTTCCTGGATTTTTCTGATATCTTCCAAACATTCCGGTAGCAAATGCCAAGTCAGGACGCGTACAGACTTGTGCATACATCAGGCTTCCGACAGCTGAAGCATAAGGTATGTCCTTCATCTCATCTGATTCCAATTGGTTCTTAGGACATTGGGCTTCACTAAACTTATCGCCCTTCGCTAATGGAACAGGTGTGGCCTTACTCTTATCCATATTAAATCTCTTAAGCATTTTCTCAATATATGCTTTTTGAGACAATCCTAATACTCCTTTGGTCCTATCTCGGTGTATCTCAATGCCCAGAACATAAGAGGCTTCACCAAGATCTTTCATATCAAAATTGGATGAAAGAAATCCCTTTGTCTCATGCAGCATACGCTTATCACTGCTCGCTAATAGGATATCATCCACATAAAGCACTAGAATTATAAATTTACCACCCTTTATCTTAGTGTAGATACAATTATCCACATCATTCTCCTTAAATCCGAATTTCTTAATCACTTGATCGAATTTAAGGTTCCATTGTCTTGACGCTTGCTTAAGCCCGTAAATGGATTTCTTAAGTCTGCATCCTAAATGTTCCTTGCCCTTCACAACAAAACCTTCCGGTTGTGCCATGAAGATGGTCTCATCCAAGTCACCATTAAGGAACGCAGTTTTGACATCCATCTGATGTAGCTCTAAGTCATAATGAGCCACTAGCGCCATAACGATTCTGAATGAATCTTTCTTAGACACAGGGGAGAAAGTTTCATTATAATCAACCCCTTCCTTTTGTGTAAAACCTTTGGCTACAAGCCTTGCTTTGAATCGTTCGACATTCCCTTTAGAATCACGTTTAGTCTTGTAGACCCATTTACAGCCTACTGGTTTGACTCCATTAGGAATATCTACCAGATCCCAAACATCATTGGAACTCATGGACTTAAGCTCTTCTTCCATGGCCTCAACCCATTTGGCAGAGTTCTCACATGATACTGCCTCTCTAAATGAGTTAGGATCATCAGCTTTCCCAATATCATACATGTCTTCACTTAAGTATGTTTCACAATCAGGGAAAACTGTCTGTTTCCTAGCCCGCTGTGATCTTCTTAATGGTTCAACAGGCTGAGGTGCTGGTTGAGGTGCAGTCTGAGGCACCTCCACAGGGTTCTCAACTTCATCATTAGGCGCTATTTGCTCAGCTTGTTGTTCGCTCGCAGGCTCAGGAGCTACTTCAACAGGCGGAGCAGCGCTAGTACTCTGAACAGGAGACGTAATCTGAACAGATGGTGTGCTCTGAACGGAAGGAACGAACAGCGGCACTAACTGAGGTGTTACTGTTTCTTGAATCACCGGGATGGGAAGCTCAGCCCGTATTTCTTCAAGATTTATTTCCCTCCTCGGAAAGCTCCCACTGATTCCTGCATCCTCTAGGAATACAGCCTGCCTGGTCTCAACAAACTTAGTGAAACGATCAGGACAGTAGAATCGGTATCCCTTAGACTTATCAGGGTATCCGATGAAATAGCAGCTCACCATCTTATCATCTAATTTCTTTTGCTGTGGATTAAATAACTTAGCTTCGGCTGGACAGCCCCACACACGCAAATAATTAAGCGATGGTTTCTTCCCAAACCACAACTCATAAGGTGTTTTTGGCACGGATTTGGAAGGAACACGATTAAGTATGTGCGCAGCTGTTTTTAATGCTTCCATCCACAACTCCACAGACAAAGTAGAATAACTAAGCATGCTACGTACCATGTCCATTAGTGTACGATTACGACGCTCAGCAACTCCGTTTTGCTGTGGTTCACCCGGCATACTGTACTGGGCCTTTATGCCATTCTCTTCAAGATACTTAGCGAATGGTCCAGGTACTTGGCCGAATGGAGCATGTCTCCCATAATATTCACCACCTCGATCCGATCTCACTAATTTAATAGTGACATTATGCTGATTTTCCACTTCAGCCTTGAATATTTTGAATTTATCTAATGACTCGGATCGATCACGAATGGGGTAAATATAACCATAACGAGAGAAGTCATCTGTGAAAGTAATGAACGAGTCAAAACCATCAACAGACTTTACTGGGAACGGGCCACAAATATCAGTATGAATTATTTCTAATAGGCCCGTACTCCGAGTAGCTCCTTTCTTAATTGTCTTAGCGAATTTCCCCTTAATACAATCAACGCATTGTTGATCTAAGTCTGAGAGATCTAATGAATGGAGTATCTCTTCTCTTATGAGACGCTCAATTCTCCCCCTCGAAATGTGGCCCAAACGACAATGCCACAATTTCGAAGACGTCTCATCATCACGCTTACGCTTATGCGATACATCATCCACATTCATTGCAGAATAAACTTTATCAAGAGAGAGCAAATAAAGATCGCCTTGCAAATGACCAAGGCCCACACTTAAATTATGAAATTTAATGTTGCACACTGAGTTGCCAAACTCACAAATATGTCCCGACTTATCTAAACGCGAAACTGAAATAAGGTTTCTTTTCAAACTGGGAACATAAAGAACATCATGCAAACTAAGGTTGAAGCCGCCTGGTGACTCCAAATTGAAGCTCCCAATGCCTTCAACCTTCACTTCATTGCCATCAGCCACTCTTAGACTTCGCTCCCCCTCTCTTATAGTTCGGATCGAACTGAATACCTGCAGTGAATTGGAAATGTGCACAGTGGCACCTGAGTCAATCCACCAAGTATTGGGAGAAAAATTCACTAAGAATGATTCATCAATAAAAGATACATAATCAGTAATTGTACCTTTGTTCTTAAGCCACTCCTTAAATCCATGGCAATCCTTCTGCTCATGTTTAGGTGACTTGCAAAACTTGCACAGCCTCTCATTAGAGGTCTTCTTATGTGACACGGCCTTGCTCTTATGGCCCTTAAACTTTCTCTTATGCTGCCTGCTGCTGCCAGATTCAGCCTGATGCTTAGGAGTGTTGCTCATGCTAACACGCCCAAAGCGCTCGCTGACCATGTTGACAGCATCCTTCATCCTCTCAGCTTTCTGCCTTTCTTCTTCCTCAACACAGTAGCTAATGAGCTCAGCCATGCTCCAAGTCGCCTTCTGAGTGTTGTAGCTTATTTTGAAGGGACTGTACTGTGCTGGCAGAGAAGTCATGATGAAGTGCACCAGAAAACCATCAGAGATAGCCATATCCAGTGTCTTCAGCTTATTTGCCATGTCACACATGCTCATAATGTGCTCCCTGATTCCACTTTGCCCATCATACTGTGAAGTCAGCATTTTCATGATCAGGGTGCTAGCATAAGTCTTGGAAGAACTCTTAAAGTTCTCCTCCACCTTGGCAAGATATGCCTTGGCGCTCAGCTCATTACCATCCTGATCCTTATCAGGAATAGCACCACAAATGGCCGGTGTGATCGTGTTCTTAATGATCATGTTGGCCATCCTGTCTGATCTCTCCCACTTCTCAATGGCAGTACGATCACCATTGGGATCAGCGGGCTCTGCTGGCTTGTCTTGACGTAAGGCGAGATCATACTCGCACACAGCAATGGCCACCTGAACATCTTTATACCAGCTTGGATAGTTGGTGCCATTCAGGGGCTCAATGGACTTCAGGTAGCCCGTCACAGTGTTCACTGAAAATCATGAGAATAATAACTTAATTAAACTCACAATTAAGATGCGCATAAGAAGTATGATATTAACCCTACGATGGTCTGATTAAAATCATACATAAATTTCAATTTGCATCACCGATGGGGAAAACAAACGAAATTTATCATTAAAACTCGTAATTAAATCAACGATGGTCAGAATTAATTACAAGTGCTCTAAATAAACTTCCCGATGGTTCCATTTAAATAGAGTGCATCTTAATTGCTTATGGTGGATGAACATAATTTTCAGTGAATAAATGCAATTAAAACATAATTAAAAGCATTTACATAACTCATGGAAAAAATTAAATAAACATAATGCTGGTAATAAAAGTGCAACAGAAATAATTAAAGCCTTTAAACATAACAACAATTAAAATTAAGCTTAAATCATAAGAAACAATAAAAGAAAAGGCTTTAAACATTAAACTGGGCTAAAACTCATGAAACAGGCCCAAAAACATCCCCATGCGCGCAGCCCAAACTGTGCAGTCGGCCCATTTGGCCCATCCCGCGAAACCCTAATGGCGAAGCAATCTGGACCGTTCGTCATGATCCAAGGGCCACAAACTGATGTGGTTTCATATAAAAGAGTGGAGACATGTCTGAACTCTAAATCAATTCCACTCCCTTTCCTTGTTCATGCGACAGCAGCCGCCGCAGCTCACTGGCCCGAGACGCGCCGCCGCCGCTGGCGCCCCTCATGCGCGGGCCGCGGGCCTCGTGCGCGTCGCGGGCGCCGCATGCTGCAGCTCTGCCCCTTCACGCGCTCGGGCCGGCCGCCGCCTGGCTTCTCATGCGCCGGAGCGCGTGCCAGGGGCGCCGCGCGCCCAGCGCTGGTGGGGCGGACTCGTCCTCGCGACCCCGTGCGGGCCCAGCCCTCATGCGCCGCTGTGCGTCAGCCTTGGAGCCGCCGCCAGGGGCTCGGCACGCGAGCCGCGCAGGAGCAAGGCCACGCGCCGCCGCCGCGGGAGGCTGCGCGCGCGGTACTGCGGCTCTGGCCGGCCGCCGCGTCGGCTCCACGCGCGGGTGCTGCGCGCCCGCGTGGGCCGCGTGGAGCGCCAGCGCCGCGTGCTGATGGCCACGTGCTCCGCGCGAGCCTGGCCGCCGCTTATTCTCAGTGAACCAACTCATGGTCACAAGGTAAGATTCAATCTTAGGGTTAGGGTTAGGGTTCATCACGGAATTTGGGGATTTCTTATGCGATCTGAAAATTGATTTTTCCCCTCCTTCTTAATGCTTACTGATGCATCAATTTCATGGATTTGGATCTAATTTCGTGGAAGTTAACTTAACAGAGGCATAAATTTGGGGAAAACAGTAAGTAAAAGTAAACCCTAACCTTGATTACTTATTTAATCATGGCATTAACTTAAACTGATTCATTACTCAGGCATGATTGCATCTAATCCGAGACACTTAGCATTAACAGATCAAGATTAATCTTAAACTTGACCTAAGCCGAATTAGATTAGATCTAATCTCGTGATCAGAAACTTAATTAACCATGATTTAGATCTAATCACGCATAATTAACACATAAAAGCCATTATGCAGGATCTAATTGCATCTTAAACTGACGAAAATCAGAGGCATAAACATACTCAAAAATTGACCGTGCAAGACTAGGTTAAGATGGCTCATGATACCGATTGTTAGAATTAGCCAGGCTTAAACATTAGAGGCTAATAACCCAAGATCTTAACATAACCTAGTTCATGACAAATCAATCTAATGCGGAATAAATTGGTAAACATTATACCAGCGTTAGCAGTTGCAGCAGCCATTTACGCCTGATCCGTAGAGGAAGTAGGCGTCCTTGTCGGTGTAGAAGACGCAGCGGCGAATCGGCGTCCTCCGGGAGCCAAACGGGAGTGCTTGGCCTTCCAAACCCCTCCAGTGCCTTCAGCGATCAGACTAGCGGTGGCTAGGGTTTTAGATTGAGATGAATGGGGTGATCAAGGTGCTAACCATGACCTTATATTTATAGGCACTGTGGGGCTGGGGGCCAGCCTCTGGAAACGGGCCTAATGGGCCTGCTGATCACAGCCCATTAGGGTTTTATCATTAGGTTTCCTTAATCGCGTTTAGATGGTTTAAACGCTTCCTTAATAGTGAAGATCACAATATCTTAACTGAAATATTTCCAACAAAATTCTCTTGCTTCTCTCTTCCATACTAGTTGTAAGAAGAGAAAAAAAATACAAGTTACGTTTCAATTTTTGTGGAATACATTTGAGCCTTCAAGAATAGAGGGAATAACCAATTGCCCCTCGAAAATTCTCTTATGTCTCTCTTCCAAGAAAGTTTGAAGAGCGAAAACAGTAAAATAAACATTCTAGAACGAGAATAATGGCAAAACAAAATACGATTGCCAGGGGCACTATGGGTCTGGGGTGAATTACCCCCCACCCCCCCTCACCCCCCACCACCACCCCCCACCCCAACCCCCAACACACACACACACACACCCCTGCACTCACAAGGCCACTCAAAAAGAATAGTAGAGCTCCCCTTGAGTCCCCTCCATTTTTTAGGGGAGAGGAGGAAGAAAGGGAGGGAGAGAGGGGGGGGGGGAGGGATGGAAATCAGCCTTAGGGTTTATGTTTGGCTTCACCAATTGCCACTCAAAAATTATTTGTTCCTCTCTTTCTTAAAAGTAATACAAGTTGTATGGCAAATTTTGTAGAAGACACTTAACCATTCTAAAACGAGAATAAGGAGCAGAAGGAATAGTCTAAAGACCATCAGAGCCACAATATGAATTATGGTTTCTTCAGTTTGACCCGGGGGGAGCCGTACTACACCCCCAAAGTCCAACCAATATTTTGTTTTCCAGAGGTGCAGTGCAGTGCAGACTTTGTTCCTTAAAAGCATTGTTGTGGGGATTTTTAGGGGTACCCACAGCCGGGTGGCGGAGCGCACCCGCCTATTCCCAGTGAGGGAGTACTCGGGGAAGTACTAGGCGATGGGGCTGGATCTTCGCTGAGACAAGGACTCAAGAACACTCGATTTAGAGTGGTTCGGGCCGCCGGAGCGTAATACCCTACGTCCACTGGGAGATGTATTGTCTTGGTTGTGTGAATGAACCTATCCTCTGCTGGCCTTGGCTCTTGCCCAGCCTGAGGTTTTCTAGCGGCGCTCCCTCCTTTTATAGATCAAGGGGGAGCGGATACATAGGACGTCGATGCCCCGACAGGTGGGCCCAACGTGAATGCGGCTACAGTGGTAGCGAATCTTTCCTTCGATATGCGTACTGCTGCTCTCCTGTCACAGGGGTCTTCTCTTGTTCCGTCAGCTAGGTGCCCGTTGGAGTAGCGTAGCTTGCGGCGTGGCCTGCTGAGGCTATTATGTAGCGTCATAATGGGTGAAGCCGAGCCGTCGTATCCGACTGTTACGGCAGACTGGCAGACGCGGCATGGGCGGCGCCATCGGCTCCACTGCCTTGGTAATACGCGATCAATAGTGCCCCCTGGTCAGTCAAACGCCTCGGCTTCCACTATATCAAAGTGGATGTCCACCTACTGCAATGAATGCGAAGGTAGGTGGACCTCAATATGGAGACCAAGGACTTCATACACGTGTCGGCCCCGGACCGCCCTGAGGCGGGGCGTCCAAACTTTCCCTTCGAGAGGGGTCCGGTTGCTATCCAGGACCCTATGAGGGGTCCGGGACCCCGCGGGGGTCTGGATTCCTTGGGAGGTCCGGAGCCCTGGCTGCTTGCGCTTGAGCGCCTGTTTTTCCTGGGACACGTGGCGTTCCCAGACCTTCCCCGGCCGCGGAACAGGTCCGGACCTTTGTCGGGAGGACAGGACTTCGGACTGCAGGGGTCCGGCTGTTTGGTTGTAGTCAAGGATGACTACTAAGGCTCTTGCCTAGTCACAGCAAGAGGGGGTACCCCAGTCCTGGGGTACCGACAGTGGCCCCCGGGCCCACCTCGGGAGAGGTATGAACCCGCGGGTGGGGCCACCACCGTGATGTGTTCCGACGCAACTTGATTGCGTTGGTGTGCTCTTGGAGAGAGTGGGCATCCCGGACCCCTGAGGCCGGTATGATTGTTGCCTGGTTTAGGTACTAGAGTGCTCTCCACGGGGCGACGAAGGTGTAGGCTTAGGGTACAGAACCAAGCTAAGCGGCTACACGGACTTCGGATCGCTCAGGGGGTAGCACTACTTCCCGGACCCGGCTTTTGTCGACCGTCTCCGCCGGAGCGGGCCACCGGAGTGGACTTGGAGCGACCGGGGCGAGCGGTCTCCGCCGGAGCGGGCCACCGGAGTGGACTTGGAACGACCGTGGCGAGCGGTCTCCGCCGGAGCGGGCCACCGGAGTGGACTTGGAGCGACCGTGGCGAGCGGTCTCCGCCGGAGCGGGCCACCGGAGTGGACTTGGAACGACCGTGGCGAGCGGTCTCCGCCGGAGCGGGCCACCGGAGTGGACTTGGAGCGACCGTGGCGAGCGGTCTCCGCCGGAGCGGGCCACCAGAGTGGACTTGGAGCGACCGTGGCGAGCGGTCTCCGCCGGAGCGGGCCACCGGAGTGGACTTGGAGCGACCGTGGCGAGCGGTCTCCGCCGGAGCGGGCCACCGGAGTGGACTTGGAGCGACCGTGGCGAGCGGTCTCCGCCGGAGCGGGCCACCGGAGTGGACTTGGAGCGACCGTGGCGAGCGGTCTCCGCCGGAGCGGGCCACCGGAGTGGACTTGGAGCGACCGTGGCGAGCGGTCTCCGCCGGAGCGGGCCACCGGAGTGGACTTGGAGCGACCGTGGCTGACAATCCGATGAAGCATGTTACCGGACCTCATAGTAAGGTGCAAAGAAACCAAGCCTTATACTAGAAGAGAGCCCGGGACCTCTAAAGTCAGCAGTCCTGGATACTAGAGTACTTGTAACAGGGTAGTGAAGTACGTAAACTTAGGGTACATTACCAGGCTAAGCCACGCGGAGCTTCTCTACCCCAGGATACAAATACCACTTCTCCAGAGCAGGTCCTTAGGGGTCCGGACCGCCTTCCAGCTAGAAGGGGTGTCTTTACCTGACCACAAGCCAGCAACTTAACTTGGATTGTTAGCAATAAGGGAAACTCCGGTCAAGAGAAAAGAATAGTTAAACCAAGGCGAATAAATGTAATCAGGGTGGAGCCTAGGCAAAACTGAGGAGGAAAATCTCCTTTATTATTGTGGTTGTCACGGTATACATCGGAGGTCGGGATTACGAGGACGGACCTCCACCGCTCCGGACCGCTTTTGCCTGTTTGTGTGATAGGGCCAGAGGTCGGGTTTACAAGGTCGGACCTTGACCGCTCTGGACACACACGTAGACACCACGCTATTACAAAGGAGAAAATCTCTCATTCCTTTCTTAGGAGTAACCTACGGCTGCATGCTATACAGCGTGTTCTTCTTCGGAGGTGAAGGCGCCCTGAACGTGCCTGAACCGCATCATCCAGCATCACCTCGGGAGCTCGGGGGACCCCTCCTTGCCTAAGAGCTGTCACATGCTTACATGGCATGAGACAAATTCTTTGGCTTTGAATGGAAGAGGCCCCCTCCCCCTGCCGTCGCCGTTGCCGATGGAAACCAGAGCCCTTGCGCAGCAGATGGACCGGTGCGACGCGTGGAGAAGTGCGGTCGTTCGCCGGCTTGTCCTTGGTGCTAGCGCCAGGGGCCCCCGCACGAGGAGGCGGGGTCCTGTCTGCAGCAGCACCGAGCAACGCTGAGGTGGATCTCCGGCGCTGGAGACGGCGGGACGACACGGTCAACTTCCTCCGGGATGGCCGTCGGCTCCAGGCTCCATGTTGAGAGAAAGCCTTGAGCCGACACCATGCCACCGCTGAGGAGGCGTGGCCGTTGCTTGAGAGAAAACCTTGAGTCGACGTAGGAGCAGCGGCGCGCAGCGGCGCCTCCGCTGTGCGTTGCTACGCCGGCTCTGAGGTGTCGCGGTGGCGACACACAGCAGGCGCCGCTGCCGTGCGCCGCCGCACCGAGGGCGTCGGAGTGCCGGTGCCATAGCATGCGGAGTGAGTGTGCCTTCCTTCATCTTCAAGTTCGCCGTTGCAGAGGGAGAACACAGCCTAGAGGCCTGAAGATCCAGCCAACGCCTGTCCTCCCCACGGACGGCGCCAAAATGTTGTGGGGATTTTTAGGGGTACCCACAGCCGGGTGGCGGAGCGCACCCGCCTATTCCCAGTGAGGGAGTACTCGGGGAAGTACTAGGCGATGGGGCTGGATCTTCGCTGAGACAAGGACTCAAGAACACTCGATTTAGAGTGGTTCGGGCCGCCGGAGCGTAATACCCTACGTCCACTGGGAGATGTATTGTCTTGGTTGTGTGAATGAACCTATCCTCTGCTGGCCTTGGCTCTTGCCCAGCCTGAGGTTTTCTAGCGGCGCTCCCTCCTTTTATAGATCAAGGGGGAGCGGATACATAGGACGTCGATGCCCCGACAGGTGGGCCCAACGTGAATGCGGCTACAGTGGTAGCGAATCTTTCCTTCGATATGCGTACTGCTGCTCTCCTGTCACAGGGGTCTTCTCTTGTTCCGTCAGCTAGGTGCCCGTTGGAGTAGCGTAGCTTGCGGCGTGGCCTGCTGAGGCTATTATGTAGCGTCATAATGGGTGAAGCCGAGCCGTCGTATCCGACTGTTACGGCAGACTGGCAGACGCGGCATGGGCGGCGCCATCGGCTCCACTGCCTTGGTAATACGCGATCAATAGTGCCCCCTGGTCAGTCAAACGCCTCGGCTTCCACTATATCAAAGTGGATGTCCACCTACTGCAATGAATGCGAAGGTAGGTGGACCTCAATATGGAGACCAAGGACTTCATACACGTGTCGGCCCCGGACCGCCCTGAGGCGGGGCGTCCAAACTTTCCCTTCGAGAGGGGTCCGGTTGCTATCCAGGACCCTATGAGGGGTCCGGGACCCCGCGGGGGTCTGGATTCCTTGGGAGGTCCGGAGCCCTGGCTGCTTGCGCTTGAGCGCCTGTTTTTCCTGGGACACGTGGCGTTCCCAGACCTTCCCCGGCCGCGGAACAGGTCCGGACCTTTGTCGGGAGGACAGGACTTCGGACTGCAGGGGTCCGGCTGTTTGGTTGTAGTCAAGGATGACTACTAAGGCTCTTGCCTAGTCACAGCAAGAGGGGGTACCCCAGTCCTGGGGTACCGACAAGCATGCACGGACAGAACACATGAGGCGATCCAGAGTTGATACTGCTTAACAACTTAATCGCCGGAGAAGGAGCAGCAGAGCCAACGCAATGCGCACGCACTTGGCAATTAAATTAGTTCGAGCAGTAGCTGTTCCGAAAGCAGTCACTGTCTCTTGCGTTGGACGAAACAAAATACAAGAGGGTGTGTCGCCGTCCCGGGCCGTAGCTGCGGGACGAGGACGTGGTTCTTTTTTGACTCCGGCGATGCATCCATCCATCCGTCCATGGATTATTCGGCCTAGCTGCCAGCCTGCTTTCAGGCGGACAACTAGCTTTGCTTACAATCCCAATCAGGGGCCTCCTCTCTTCTCCTTTCTTTTTTGTTTTCTTGTTCTTCTCCTATAGGGTGCTGTCTGGCTGGCTTTTTTTAAAAAAAATCTAAAGGGGGGGGGGGATAAGAAGAAGATCAAAATGGGTTTGGTTTACAGTTGAGCGCCACTTCTTTGTGGCGTCTGATGCCTACTGGAGCAGCTTAGCTTAGCTTAACACTGACCGACTGACTGACTGACACCTACGCGGCTACGCCTAATCTTTGTGTCTCTGGTCTCCTCTTCCGGCTTGTTGCGGTCCGGTCCTACCAGCTGAGAGCTGAGGAAGAATCTGTACAAGGGCTATCGTCTTGCGTGATCTTTCTGCGATCCCATGCCTGATCCGATGGCCGATGGCGACCGGCGCCCGCGGCCGACGCCCAATTCCGGCAGCGGTTTCCGCGTGCCGTGCCTGGGTATTGCTTAGTACAAGTAGGAGCATATACCAATACCAATACCACCGTGCATCCGGTGCGTGCCGGCTCGATCAGTCCTTGCGGGTGAAGGTCATGGGCAGGCCGTTGAGCGGCAGCGCGAAGGGGCCGAACTGCACGCCGCTCTCGGACTTGGAGGTGGACCACCTGTACTTGGTGGCGAGGTGGTGGAAGAGCACGAGCATCTCCAGCTTGGCGAGCTCGTTGCCGGGGCACGAGTGGGTCCCGTTGCCGAAGGGCATGAACGTGTTGGGCTTGGGCGCCACCTGCATCCATCCATTGCTCTCGTCAGATGACATGCTCGCTCGCGCGTCCACGATTCATCAGATACCAGCTAGATGCACACTGACCTCGAATCGGGAGGGGTCGAACTTTTCCGGGCAGGGGAAGTGGTCGGGGCTGTGGTGGATGTTCCGGAACAGGGGCAGCACCTTCCAGCCCTTGGGGATCAGGTACCCTGCAGAGGCAGCCAGCGCACTGGTGAGTTAGTCTATTCATTTTCGGTTAGGAAGCCGTCCCGTCCGTCCAGTTCATCCACAGCAGCGCACGACGGGGACAGGGACGTGAGCAAACGGGGAGCCGAGCCAGGCCGACTAATAACTGCTGGCGGAGCTTGCTTGACAGCGAGGGATGTGAGTGAGCGAGCGAGCGAGGTCGCATCCTCACCTTGGTACTCCACGTCCTCCACGGCCTCCCGGAAGGTGAAGGACAGGATGGACGCCACCCGCATCGTCTCCTGGATCACCCGGCTCGTCATGCGCATCCGCCGGGTGTCCGCCCACGTCAGGGGCGCGTCGGGGGAGCACTTGGACCGCGCGATCTCCTCCTGCTCGTCCTGCGATGGTTGGGTTGGGGATTCATTCAGCATCAGACCACTGGTTGCTTGCTTTCGATCGATAGGATGGATGGATGAGTGGACACTTACGATGACGGCCTTGAGCACCGAGGGGTGGTCGCCGAGGAACTTGACCATCCAGGTGAGGACGCTGGCGGTGGTGTCGCGGGCGGCGAAGATGACGCCGATGACGTTGTCGGCGATCTGGGCGTCGGTGAGCGCCTCGCGGCCGTCCAGGAAGGAGGCCAGGAGGTCGCTCCCGCGCTGCCGGCGCTCGCGGCGCGCCGAGATGATGTGGGCCACGATGTCGCCCAGGCGCTTGCGGGCCTTCATGGCCTTGTGGAACAGGGTGCCCGGCAGGTTCACCGGCATCGAGTTGTACCCCTTCTCCAGGGTCAGGTAGCACTGCTTCAGCTCCTCGATGTAGCGCATCTCCTCCTCGCCGAAGATGGACAGCAATGCCACATTCAGCGCGTACTGCAGCGGGACAAGACAATCAGCACAGAGCATTTGATTCCGATTCTGATTTTGATTTCGGAACAGAGCACGACGCAGATCAGAGGAGGAGGAGCAAGCAGGCAAGCAGCAGCTAGAAGCAAGCAAGTAATAGCCGCTCACCAGCTTCATCTCCTGGAAGGTGTTGACGAGCTGGCCGTCCCAGGAGCGGAGCGAGCGCAGCGCGATGGCCTCGATGGCCGGCACGGAGGCGCGGATGGCCTCCGGGGAGAAGGCCCGGGAGACGAGGCGGCGGAGGTGGGCGTGGTAGTCGCCCTGCTGGAAGAAGATGGCCTGCGGGCCCAGCATGCGCTCCTTGCTGGCCGGGAAGGTAGGCTTGAAGAGGTGCGCCTGCGTGACGAGCACGAAGCGCGCCGCCTCCGGGCTGGACACCATCACGCAGGGGCACCCCAGGATGTGCGTCTTGAAGATGGGCCCGGACCGGTTCTGCTTCCGGGCGAAGAACACGTTGGGGTTCTTGGAGGAGTAGAGCTGGAACGTCTCGCCCACGTACGGCCACCCCATGGACCCCGGCGGCAGCGGCAGCGCCTTGCCGCACGCCGACGACGCCGGCGCCGCCGCCCGCCGCCGCCTGCCGCGGGCGGCGCAGGCGAGCACGAACGGCGCCAGGAGGCAGACGAAGAGCAGGAGGGCGCCCATGGCCTTTTTTTGCTTTCGCTCCTGCTCCGCTAGCCGCTGTGAACGGAGCGAGCTAGGAAAGGGCGCGCGGAGGAGGAAGGAGACTGCAAGTCTGCGACGGGTGAAGGGATGCCGAGAATGAGGAAGAGGGAGGAGGAGATGGGCGAGGAGGATGCTGTTGGGGTGGAGGGAAAGGCGAGGGAGGTGGCGGCTATTTATAGATTGGTGGTGAGCCTTTCTTTTATTCTCATGCCCTCCCAAAAATCTACCACCACGACGACGCGCTCTCCAGCAGGAGCCGTGTGCGGCTGCGCGAGACGGCGAGTGGGGCGGGGACTGAATTATTGCGCGATTAATTCGAAAAGAAAAACTACTATACTTACAAGCCACTGATTAATCAAACGATGTGCCCCGCGGGGGGAGTCGCTCGCTCCAGCTCACCTCTCCCTTTCGGCCCCCGTCTCCGCGCTAGCGGATGCGGGGCGCGCTCGCTCTCGCGCTGCCACTGCGTGTAACGTGCCGGGCTGCCTGCAGCTCGGTTTGGCCGCTTGCTCGTGCGTCCTCCTGGCCCTCGCCGCGGCACCACCTGGCTGCCTGGCTGCTAGCAGAGTGGTAGCTCTCGGCTTAGTTGATGGCAAACCTTTTCAAATTAATTCCCCGTCGGTCCCAAACATATCCAGTGCTCATTGTCTCCTGTCGGATTTTGTGAAGTATACGCTTTTTTCATCAAAGGATACAAAATAATTTAAAGAGAAGAGTGAACTAAGCGATTATATCCTTCCAGAGGTCATATTGTCGACAGCGATACACCTAGAGGGACTTTGCTAATCTCAAGATCTGCCAACCATTCATTCCGAGGTGCTCATACGAGGGTGTACATGCGCGTATGCAGGCGTTTGTATTTATATTGTGTTTCGAAAAAAAAAAGGAATTATTTCAGTCTTTAACGTAGCAATCTCGGTTAACAATTGACGTAAACTATGAGAAGGTAGGTTTATAATGGGGGTTTCGGCCTTTGCGCAGGTGTTTGGGACTAACAAAGTTAGCGGCCATAGTACTGAAATAGATAGCATTGAGATTGAGATAGAGTGATGTTGGTTGCGGGTGGGAAGAATGTATAGCGGTATTGCAGTAGTGGGACGAGAAAAGTGAGAGATTATTGAGGAATAGGCGCCATGAATGATATTTCCATTTTTTTTTCTAACACAAGTAGGATCTCCACCATGTTGAAGTACTGGTGAATCTGTTCACCTCTCCGTATTGGAGTAACCTTTCGGGTCCAATCTGTTCACATACAAGTAGGTGTATGTGAGTAAAGTAAATCTTAAATACAAGGAGAGTCATTTATTGATAGCCACCCAACGATTTTCTTGTAATAACAATCCACCGAGAACAAAAGTAGACAAATATTTTTTAGATTTGAAATAGCCAAATAGGTGACTGCATAGCTGCATCACCCATGATTCAGAGGTGAATGGTACAAGCAGTGACGGAGGAAATACGACAGCGTTGCCAGTCTCACTGACCGGTAAAAAGGGTAAAAAGCAGCCGGAGCATGCGTGCGAGTATTAGGAACGCTGAACTCTGAATTTTGAACGGAATTGAACTACTAGTACACACGTGTTATTGAAGAGGCAGCTCGTACGTCGCGGGAAACGGTCGTCGTACGCACGCACCTTTGTATGCCTTCCTCGGTTCATTTGAACACAAGACAAGACTGGTCTCTCCATCCTGAAAAATGTAAGGTGTTTTGCTTTGTCATAAGTTAGAGTTGTCTAAGTTTACATCTAACACATCAAATAAGTAAATTCTGCAAATATATTTCATTACTAGGCGTATAGCCCGCGCATTTGTGCGGCTAGTATTGAAAATTCAAAACTTTCCATGTTGTTGTATCCTTACTTAAAGGTTATACTATTTTTTACCATACATCATCTTGTTCATTATCGTAAATTATGTCTTATTATTGATTAAAACAATTCAATTATGATATACCTACAATAACAATTTGATTTGTTGAGCTTTAATAATATTATGCAGATAATTATTCTTATTTTTATTTTATTTTGATTGATTGTTGTTAGCTTTAGTCTTTATTAATAGTATATATTTGTAATTGATACATAGCTAAATGGTATTTTATATTTAATTTTTCATATTGGCATTGGTTGGTGATTTTTAATTAGGCACAGGGGTATTTTAGGCTAATTTTTATCGTAATGACAGTGGTGGGTAATTTTATTTTTCTATTTTTCTCCGATTAACGTGGGAATTTCTAGGCCTTGAGAGCGAACGTGGAGGCTCCGTTTGTTGGCCAAATAATAAGATAATAGATGGATCTACTCCCTCCATACTTCAAGTCATTTTGAGTTTGTCTAGCTCAAGCCAACATTTTAAACTTTGACTATAAATAAATTTTTTTGGGTCGAGTTTGAAATATAAAAATGATATAAGTAGATTCATCTTGACATGTAGTATCATAAAGGTGTATATTGACTATATTTCATAATTTATTTGTAGCAAAAAGATAGTGGTCAAAATTGTCTTTTGGAGACCGTGTCGATGTCCGAAACGACTTCCTTTATATTTTGGAGGGAGTAATTATTCTTCTTTGACATTCAAATTTATATTACTCTTTTCTATAAATCTGATCAAAGTTAATTGGAACAATTTGACTTGGGCAAAGAGGGAGTAGCTCTCTTCTCTCCATTTTTCTTTCTCTCGGAATGCTCACACAAACGGAGGTGAGGTGATAGTAGGTTACCATCCCGATCAAAAGGAAATTCAAGAACGAGCCATGTGCCGGTCAGAGGAGTTAACCTCGCGCACGCGCGGGGGGGGGGGGGGGGGGGGGGGGGGGGGGGCGACACCTGTGAAGGCGCCGATCAATCCTTTGCGAGAGCCTGTGCAACATGGTCAGACCATCGTTTTCCCCCGCCTGATTTTCTGAACAATAATCTGAATGTTTCTGAGGAAGTTCACTATGGGAAAGAACTGAAAATATCTCTCCGCGCCCCCGGCCTCGCGCCACGTGTGCCCTGCGGATCCACCCCTCCCCCCTCATCTTTTCCTCGCCCCCATGCAAAGCGAGGGACAAGTGGCGGCCAGCGAGCGAGCGCGCGCCTTCTTTATCATATCTCGCGGGAAACACGTACACGAGGGGCTGTGCGACAGGTATTATCGATCGTCGTTCACTCGTTCCCCGGTATTGTTCGTCGTGCGTTCCAAACGTGTACTCAACTCATTTTCTCTTTGTCATCGCTGATGAGGCCATGACCTTCTAGAATCGGGATGCTGCATGCATGCATGCATCCACGCACCTGCAGCACCACCCTTTTTATGTTAAGAAGAAAGAAGGTGTCCGTTAGAATTATGACGTTCGGCTGCCCTGCATAAGCTACCAGCAGGGTACAAGCATGAACAACCTCGAAAAATATCAGAGCAGGCAGGCAGTGGAATGATCATGCATGCTAGCTTCACGTAATAGAACAAGTACTGAAGCTTGACCTAGCTAGCTTTTTATTATAGTATTTTATATTGCAGTGAAACACTATTGTAACCAGAGTTCGATTTGGTGTGCATTTGTTTTGTCCTGACGAGAGATCCGGTAAGGATATTTCTTGCGCAGCAAAAAGATAGCGCTCGCATGCAATCCGCGCATGTGTTCTCTCGATCATTCGTTGCGAGAGAGACTATTATTTGCAAAAAAAATTGCGATGGAATTTTGCGAATTTGAAGTATTAAATGAAGTCTATTTATAAAAACTTTTTGCACAGATGGGTTATAAATCGCGAGACGAATCTAATGATACTAAGTAATCCATAATTAATTAATAATTAACGGATGGTTACTGTAGAATTACTGTTGCAAATCATGGATTAAGTAGGCTCATTAGATTCGTCTCGCGATTTACAGCCCATTTATGCAAAAAAATTTGTAAATAGATTTCATTTAGTACTCCATGTATGTGTCGAAATATTCGATGTGATGTTTTTTGTGTTTACGAAATTTATGGGGCGGGAACTAATAGAGCCTTCCTCTTGCCTAAAAAAAGTAGTCTGTGTCAGGAATATGTGTGTCCTGGAGCTAGTCAGGTCAGGTCCCACGGTTGTGGGCGCAGCAGCAGCAGCAGCCGTATTTCCGATCGGCCGGAAAGACGGAAAGCTTGATTCGGATAGATTCTGCTTCTCGGGAGGCGTGTATGGTAGTACTAGTATCCAGTTGCAGATGCATTTGGATTTTGCACTCGGTTCGGAGGATATGCACGAAAGAGATGGAGCTAGAAGGCTGGCGGGGTTTGTGGGCCGGACCACGGCTGCTGCTCAGCAGCGCTCCATGCCGAGCTCACGGAGGCGTTGGCACGCCGCCGGCCGGGGCACGCGTGCAGGGGCGGCTGCACGTAGCCCCGAGCCCCTGACGACACCACATGCGCGCGCCGGCCGGTGGCGCGAGCTGGCGCGGCCCGGGTCGCCTCGCTCTCTCCCGCCCTGCTGCGTATTGGATCGGAACCGCCCCGGGAAACCAATCAACGCCGCGCCACTCGCTCATGGACCGGCCGCCGGCTGTCCGCGAGCCTGCCGGCCACGACCGGCCCGCCTCGTACTACTGGTCAATGCGGCCTCCCGCCGGCTCCTCGCCACCACGCACGGACACCTGTGCTGTGTGCCGCGTTTGTCTCCGACGCGGAATGCTATACGAGAAAGATGGCGCGCTGCATGCGCTGCGCGGCGTTTGTCTTCGACGGGCTACCTAGCTACGACGAGTAGTCCATGATGCGTGCGCGCCCGCCCGCGTGCATGGTAGTACTTGCCCCCGCCATCCATCTCATCGAGCGGCTGACGGTCGAGTTTGGATCGGCGCGGAGGCACCGGTCCCCCGAGCCGTACACCTGCCGCGTGCCCATTGCTCCGCGCGTCGGTCGTCGCCCCCGGTGGTAGCCATGCCACCGCCACCGGCCGGTAGGGGCCAAAAAATCCGGGGCCAGCCGGCCGGCCGCCGCGGGCCGGGGAGGCGTTGCGGCGCCGGGACGAGCGGGCCGGCCACGTTTACAGCGGCCGCAGGCCATACGTGGCATGCATGATTGCGAGGTTCATGACGAAACGCCCGCGCCCCGGCCCCTCACATGTCTACGACGATATATCAAACGTGCGCCAGCGCCACGACTAGTCTGCCGGCCGCGCCGCAAGCCGCTACTCGCGCGCGCGCACATGAGCGTTCGCGCTTGAATGGCCGGCGCGGGGCAGCTACCGCAGCGCCGACGCTTCGGGCGAGTTCCGTTCCGGCCGCCGTCCACGGCGGGCCGCCCGGGCCAATGCATTGCACACGCCGCCGTCCCCCAGGCCACCAGAGCATGCGCCGTTCCGTGATGCTGTCCATCTTGGTCTTCGCCGCTTCAATTCGGCACGCTGCAGCTCTCGAGTCCTCGTCAAACGGATTTGCTCGTTGCCAGTTCGGGCAAGTAATCATGGAGGGAGCGCCGAGAAGATCGCGCGCGGAGGCAGGGCCCGTCGCGACGCCGCGCGTGTCCAGCCGCCGAATAATAAATAAACTAGCCCGATCAATCAGGGAGTATCGCCGTGCGTGGCAGCGCCGAGGTTACCCCGGCCCGGCGGCGGAGGCGATGATGCCGCCATGGGCCATGGGCCATGGCGTCTTTCCGTCCGATCAGCCCGGCGACTCGGCGCCCGCGACGTGGCCGGCGACCCAGCGCGCAGCGGCGGCCGGGCCAACCCTCTGCGGGGATGTTGGGATATCTGATCGTTACGGATTCCAGCACCGAGCGCACGCTTTGCATGCACGACGCAACACCTGGGTTTGTGAGTCGTGACAGATACAGAAAGCATTATTCAAGATGGCTCTTCTTCCATTAGCTTGCTGACGAGAAGACACCCGACACTTGAGTTGTTTTAGGCACGAAGTACATCAATCAAGAGCCATGAGAACGCACTGCTTTTGCCACGCGTGTCCAAGATACGTAGGCTCTAATGGATTCAATGGGCTTGCGCGTGCATATAATAATAAACATGCTCGTACAATACACAGTAGGGTGTAAATTGGTGATTCTTAGATACACCTCTAACATCTTTAGCTCAAATATTTATGCTAATTTTTTAAATTGAGATTCTATTTTAAAGAAGTAACACAAAAAATTGACTAAAGAGGGTTGGAGGTGCATCTAAAGATCATCAATTTGCACCCCTAATACAAAGCTTGACGTAGACCTAAGCGTTTTTGCAGATTAGATTGGATTGGCATACAGCTTGATTTGCGTCAAGCCTAAATTTTGCACGTACATAGTCAAGCATGGAGGCATGGAGCCAACCTTTTTAGGTCGGGCTCGGAAACCTACCCATTCTTCCTTATATTAGCTAAAAAAAAGATAAGGAAAACAATTAATTTCAGCTGGTGGGTCATTTTTTCCTAGGCTCAGTTACCTCTGTCGAAGCCTGGCTGAGCTGGATTTGCTCGATGTCTAAACATAGGTTTATATATATTTGACCAAAAATATATTGAAACTTTATTTTGGGGTAACTTCTATGAACAAATGCAGTGGTCATCACTCCACGCATGACATGTGGTACTTTCTTGCATAAGGCTACCTCTCGTTGAGCCACAAGCATCACCTATTCCCAATCAATGTCCCACAGTTTTATGGCATAGTTACCAAAGACTGGAAACTAGGTAACTGTATTAGGTGAGTTTCATGGGATGAAACTCCTCTCTCATCCCATAAAACTCCCTCATTCTATCTCTTTGTCATGTCGGCAAAATTGATGATATGGCATAAAATTTAATGCCACGAAACTCTCCATGAAATCCCCATTGAGACTGGTCAGTGGAGGAGTTGGAGAGAGCCGTAGGTTAGTTAATAGCTAGTGCTAGAGGAAAATGAAAGATAGGGAAGGGACGTAGGGCTGGGAGAAGAAGAACACAACGATATACATGTCAAACCAAAGAGCAAGAAGCCGGTGAGCTTGACTTTGGAATATATAGGGGCACTCAAGAAATGTATAGCACTTCAAATACATGAGCAAGACCTTGGCAGGTCCACCTTAATTGGGCAGAAAAACAACAAATTTGACAATATACTCAAATATACAAAATTCAGCCCAATTCAGCCCTGAAACTCCATAAAGTCTATAGCCTGCCTAGTCCAACCCCATCTCCCACCCACACCACTAAGTAGTTTCTTTCTTTCTTTTTCATAAGTAAACTTGCAAATTACATGATGACGAATTATAATTTGGAACTTAAAGCAAGTGAAAGAACTATATGTTAAAGATTTTACCAAAAACGAAAGGGCTTGTAGCCTAATGGTTACAAGAGCATCGGTAGCACCTGAGGTCCTGGGTTCGACTCCCCACGGGAGCGAATAGGATTTGCCGGCTCAGTCTTCGAAGATGCTCATAGGGGTAGGGTTTGCGTATGTGTGTTCATAGGGGTGTGAGTATGTGTGTGTCGTGAGTGTCTGAGTTATACTGTGTAATCTCAAAAAAAAAATTACCAAAAAAAGTGTCCGTGCATCATAATTTCCATTTACTACCTTACATGTTCTTTGGTTTATCTCCACTTTCTCTCCGTAGCGAATCCACTGTCTGTTTAAACCACATAGTTGATCTCAGTCCCTGCAGAAAAGCTAGTATATAGAGATCTCCCAACTCAAGCTAAAACTATGCTATATATGTGACTAATATAAAATCAAATAAAAGCAATTTAATAAGTTCTAAAATTCTATCTAAATATACTTCGCAACTGAAAGTTTTTTAACTTTTAAAAGAGCTTAATTCATTACGACTTGTCCCGATATGATAGCAATGTGCAAAGCAAGGTTTTTCAAGGCGCTAGGCGGTAGCTAGGCGGAGACCCTCAGCCTAGAGCCTAGGTGGCCTAGGCGTTTCTAGGCGTTTTTACCAATTCTCAAAAATCGTTCAGTATCTATGGAAATTAAGGAATGCATTATGTTTTCAGAGGAAGATGCGACAGCTTGCAGCAGGTCTGGCCATCCATTGCTGGATTTGCTGCCATGATCAAGAGCAGGAGGATCCTATGTCCATTGTCTAGCAAAATACATGGAGCTCAAATCATGAAGTCAGGGCAGGGAAGACGAAAGAATACTTATAGAGTTCAGTTCTATGTAAATATGTAATAGCTTAGTTTGATATGCTTTTTGGGGCTTGTAATAACCTAGTCATTAACAGACAAGTAACTAGCAGCCTATTAAACTACACAGATGCAGAGGCATATTATACACAAAGTAATCTGCAATCCAGAGGCAAGAGGAATATTATACACAAAGCAATCTGCAATCTAAACTCCAACAGCACTCTACTGTCTACTCTAAGCAGTCTGCATTGATAATAAAATACATCTCAACCAAAGCAGTCTGAATATAAAATAGCACATCATAGCACATCGACCGAGGAGGGGCCTCAACCAGAGGAGAGAAGGGGGAGGGAGGAGGCGTGGGCTCAACCAGAGGAGAGGAGGGGGGAGGGAGGAGGCGAGGGCCTGAGGCCGTGAGGAGAACTCGAGCAGACGAGGGAGGAAGCGAGCAACAGTTGAGCAGAAGAGGGATGAGCAGAGTACTACCAGAGGATGGCATAGGGAGGAGGCAAGAAGCAGAGATGGGGGAGCAGAGGAGCGGCCGAGACCATACCTTGGCCCTTGGGTCGCGGCTGCCGGCGGTGAGCAGCTCGAGTTCAAGGCGAGCAGACAGTGAGGGAGAAGCACAGGGTCATGGCGGGCGGCGAGGAAGGATCTGGTTCACGGCGGCCAGACGAGCTTCAGTGGCGGCGGCGGTGAGGAGATCCTCTTTCCCTCTCCAAACCTAGCGCCAGTGTGGCTTGCCCCCTTTTATCCCCCGCTGCCGGCTATTTCCCTTCCCGCCATGGCGCTCTCGCGCAATTTTCTTCTCCCGCCAGGCAGTCGCGCGTGCGGGCGCTCGCTCCTCTCCGCCTCCGCATCGCGTTTGCGCCGCCTCGTTGACTTCCGCGAGCCTGGGCGCCCGCCTTTCCCCGCCGAGGCGTCGCCGCCGCCTAGGGGAGCGCCTACCCCCTAGGCCCCGCGGGACCCCTTCGCCCAGCGCCTAATCACGCGTAGGCAACCGCGGAACGACGCCTTGCCGAACCGTGGTGCAAAGTACATGTACCCCCTCCGTCCTGAAATATAAGGCAACGAAGGTTTTAAAATTTGCATCCAAATACAAGGTATCCTAGGATGTTTGGAAAACTAATTATTCCCTATTATATTGGCTGGGCTAGAATAAATCGCCAACGGCTGGATGTGAAATCAGTAAAATGACAACCCAACAAGGCATTAAATAGTTGCACATGCGTCATTTTCTCATCTCCTTAATTCGCCATGAAAATGCTAGGACGCCCTGTACTACAGGACATAGGGATTATATATCGTGATAACCTTCTGCACGCCAATTATAATCTAAAATATAAATTGTATTAACAAAATCTTATATGAAACTCCACCCGATTCCTTTAACCATATCTATTGTTTGTATTATTATTTTTAGTATGGACAAACTCTGGAGAGCAAATTCAGACAAGACACAACAGGCGGTGAGCTCTCTTGAGTTTTGACCAAGCAACTGTACCGGTAAAGTTCACGCACACTTGCAATGTCGGCACTAGACTCCGCATGAAGGTCCGCCCAAGCCACCGGCTACCGAATTTTCGACGGGTCTGCACTCAACATATATGCCACGGAAAGCTGCCCTCAGCTCATCGATATGGTTGAGGCATGCAGATGCTCGAGTCGTCGTTGCGCGTGACCGTTAGTGCCGTAGCATTTCTCTGCATGAGACGATGGAAGCACGTCGATATCCACGATCTTTGTTCGATTGAGAAACTGTATGCTGCAACGACTTTTTCCATTCATGGTCTACTTTGCCTGCTATTCAGCGCAGATAGCTCTAGCTAGCCAGGGGAACTCCTGCAGTCCTGCTGGCCTGCTGGGCTGTCGGCATTGGTGGGCTAGTCTAGTCAGCCTTGCTTCTGGATGCCTTGCCGTTCCTCGTTCCTCGTTCCTCGTTACCCTGGCTAGTTCGATGCAGCAAAGCAGCATGACCTAGCATATGTCCTGGGGTGAAGTCACCTTTGTGAGGGTAATGCAGGTAGTAGCTTGCTGCACTTGTTCCACGAACTCCATGCTCTGGTATCCTGGGGGCCTGGGTTGCTGCAGTTGCAGTTGCAGACCTACACACACATACTACACACATGCATCGCATCTGCACCTGCCCTAACGTCCCATAGTACGGTTAGGATGTTGGTACAGGACACACATGCATGATGTCCAAAACAAACACATCAGGTCACCGATCGCCGCCAGATCGAGCCGTCGTCAGTCCCGTGAGCGCCTGCACAGTATAGTACCGCGGCGTACGCTCCGCGTACGGACACGCCGCGCCCTGGCGCAGGATCTCCGCTTCGATCTCCTCGCAGTGCCAAGGAGCAATAATTAAGTTGGTAGCAACAGGACAAGGCACTGGAGTGCGCTGATGGAATCCAACAGATGGATGTGGAGCCCCGGCCGGCCGGCGGGCGGGCCTTGGTTGGGGACGGTGGCCGGGTGGGGCGCGCGGTTGGTCCCTCGTCACGTCCGGCCGTCTCCCCGTGCTCGCCAGCCGGCGGACACCCGGCATAGCGCCCCGCCACACATGCTGCCAGGGCGCGCCCATCCGCGGCATGGGCCAGCCCGCCGGTGCCTTCCGTTCCAATCGAAATGCATGCCGCTGCCTTTGTTGCCCCGCTCGCCTGCTCGCCCGCTCGCTCGCGGCTTCATCTATCAGGACATACGCGGGTGGCGGATCACCACGTATCTCGGACATGATGCCTGGCCCCCCGGCCGGCCAGTGCATGATAGATTGATATTATGCGTGCGCGATCTGACGCCGGCCGCCTGCAGAGCGCAGACCACTCACTCATGCACATGGCGGCACGCGTACATACACTAGCATCAGCATGGGCCATCTCATCTACCGCACACTGACACGCCCGCCGGGCATTATTGGCCGCCGCCGTACGTACAAGGCAGCGGCAGCTGCTGCAGACCGGACGGATGGACCAAGAGCCGTACGTGTCGAGATCGGCAGGGGCTCCGGACCCGATCGCCGATCGGGAGTTAATTCCTCATTGAAATTTTCGCCAATCTTTTGAATGTCACTAAATAGTATTGAAGAGATTTTTTTTGTCTATGATATGTGAGGTCAATGACACTCAAAGAATTAGTTAAAATTTTAATAGTACTGAAAGAATTGGCTCACCAATCGGTTAGCAGCAGCGCATGGTGGCCAGTAGGTCAAGTCCATCCATGCGCCGTACGTACGACCGCACCACACGGCGCGCAGGACCCATTTCGTCAGCCCGACGGTGGCCCCGTTTGGATGACACTAGCACAACTAGCATAAAAAGAAATTTTGTCTGCAAGAAGCACTAAACGAAGTTTATTTGTAAAATATTTTTACGAATAGGTGTAATTTTTCGCGACGAATCTAATGACGGTAACTAATCGATGATTGGCTACAGTGATGCTACATTAACCAACATCTAATCGTGCGGTCAAAGATCTCGTTAGATTCGTCTCGTGAAGTAGCGCAAGAATTGTGGAGTTAGTTTTGCAAATTGACTTTATTTAGTACCACTATTTCTTGGTCAAAATTTGTGCTATTCATGCTACCGGAGTACCAAACAGGGCCCTACTGACTAGCTCGACGCGGCCGGGGTCAGCGCCGACTAGCTGCATACGGCGGCGACAGGGACATGTGCCTGCTCCGGGCGCCACAAGCGTGACCCGGCCGGCCGGCTCCAATCAGCGTCGCCGGGGTCGCCGGCCGAGGCCAGGTCGCGCGTGCATGTCAAGGTCGCTGTTGACCCGGCAAGCCCCGCGCGCGTGGCCCCGACACACCAGCCGACTACCACTGCGAGCACGAGACCGGAGACCCGCTAGAACTTGACGAGAGAGCGCTTCATTTTCGCTGCGTTTATTTGGCTGCCTCTCGCTCAAGAGATTTCCATCTCCATCTGGCCATCTCCTCCTCATGTACAGGTGTTGCTGTTAGAGGGAACCCGTCGATGTGCCAATAATGCGCAAGGCCTGGTGGTCCTGACGTAATAATGACCGCCATTTGGTTGTACTCGTGTCCGCCTATGACTAAACGTGCCGGTGCGTTCTCGGTTGTTTTTATGCAAGACTCCAGTGATCTCATCCCCCGGCCGGTAGCCCGCCTTTTTTTTTTTTTGCCCTTCGCGTGAAAAAAATTCACAAATAGACCCTTAGGGAAACATTTTCTGTTTCTGGACCTAAAGGCTCAGCGCCACAGCCCACGGCGCCGGGATTTAACGTCTCGGCGCCATGGCCCATGGCGCCAAGCTGAGCACACCAAATCCACCCCAGCACCGCGCTGGCAGCCGATGTAGCCGACCTCGGCGCAATAGATCTTGGCACCAACCACGGGGCCATAGATCTTGGCGCCGAGGTCCGCTATACTAGGGCCGCCGTTCCTTCCTCAGCCGCACCGCTCCATCTCTCTTCTCTCTCTCGTGTCGCTCCCCTGCCGCGCCGCCTCAGCCGCCGCCCGCCCTCGGCGTCCACCGCGCCCGCCCAGCCAAGGCTCGCGCGCGGCGTCCCCCCGCCCGCGAGGCCGGGTCCGGCGGCACCCCCCCCCCCCCCCCCCGCCCGCGGGACGCCCTCCAGTGCGGCTCTGTGTGCCCGCCGCCGCGTGGGGGCCGGCCACCGTCGCCGTCCGCGGCCGCCGTCCGCGGCCGGCGGCGCCATCCGCAAGGCCCCAGGCGCGTCGCCCCCGCCCACGGCCGGTGGGCGTAGCGGCCAGCCCGGCTCGGCGCGGCCGGGCGCGTGGCCCCCGCCCGCGAGGCCGGGTCCGCCCCCTGCGCGCCTGCCGCGGCGGCCAAGGCCGGCCCGAGCGGGGCGCCTGAGGCCCGGCCCTGCTCGCCGGCATGGGGGCCGGCTGTGGCGGCGCCGGCCTAATCCCCACTGCCCTGCGATCCGCAGATCGTCAAGGTTAGACGGCAACGACAATTTAAATATGCATCTTTAGTTCAGGTGTTACAAACTCACAAGTAATTATTTAGCGAATATGCTAGTTTAGTTTAGATGTTACAAATTCGCAAGTAATTAATTAGCTTCAAATAGAGTAAATTCGGTAGTAAAGTAAATTTGGTAGAGTAAATTCGCTAGTTTAGATGCTAGTTTCTGCTTTGATGTTGGGTTCAAGGACTATAGCATTTAGGATCTTAAATAGTACTGCTATTGATGATCTACTTTTGTTTGAATTCGGCAATGAATTTTGTTTGAATTGAATTCATCAACTATTTAGGTGGGAATGAGTTGTTGATACTTTTGAATTGAATTCACCAATGAATTGTGTTTAACATAAATTTCAAATTTATTTGCTAGCTTCTGTAATTTGAGATAATTAGCAAGTCTCCATTACTTTAACAATTTCATTTTTTTTACATTGCACACGTAATTATTGTCGTCTTGTGCATACAACTAGATGGACAATGTAGTAACCGTTTATCACGGGGAAGTGTCGAGGAAGATGATTTTGGAAATATTAGATTTATTGGAATGCAAAGGGCCCCTATGTTGTTTGTTGGGCGACCGTTGTTTGCAGAGGTGCTTGTAAGGGCTAGTGATCTGATTCATTGTAACTCAAATGACGGTGAAATTAAAGTTGAGCGGGTACTTCACTATGGTAAATCGGGCTTAACTTATCATAGATGGCTGCTCCCAATAGCATGCCAGGATGATTGGGAGAATTACGTAAATGGTGTCATGAAGAATGAAATTCCATTAATTTATTTGCTTGTGAGCAAGTTGTCACATGATTCAAGCCCTCATATGCATTCTCCTTCCGGGAATAATTGACATTCACCTCCTCGCGAGTTATCGCTTGAAAAAGAGTTTCCTGCACCTCCCGATCCTCCAATAGCAAACCGTTCTGGAAATGTGCAACATACGGTTGTGGTCCCTGATGCAGAATCCGGCCCTAATTTCGATGGCATATCTCATGATCCTGCCGCACAATGTCATAATCATGATGATGTAACGCCCGCTCATGAGATTCCTTTGAGCCAGAATTATCCAAGTAAGTGCAGTGCTCTTTGGCAATGTTCATTCCAATTGATGCTTCCACTATGATCCGAATGTTTTTAACTCACTTAGCCAATACCCTACTTCTTTCTGGCGTCAATGCAGGAGACATTGCATATAATATTGTTGTTCCCCCTATTCCTCCAGCAACCAGTACCGGCTGGGCTTTTAACAGTGTGGAGGTTCAAATTGAGGATGATGAGGAGCCTTATGAAATGGCAAGAGCTGTTGATTCTGATGATGACCGCTATGTTGGTGCAGCACCATTGACTGAAGAAGAAAGCGAGCTCCTCAGACGATTATGTCCTGACCGTGATCCACTAGTGCCTGAATTCAGCGATCTCAGACATTGCCAAGGTGCATTTGCTGAAGGAAGAGAGGACGAGTTGCTAGAGCCTCATGAGCCAGGGGACCGTTCGGAACTTGCAAAGGGTCTTCTATTCAAGGACTTGGCTTCTGTTCGTAAATGGTTACAAGAGTACTCTGTGAAACGTAAAAGGCCATTTAGAGTTGTGCATTCTTATGTGAACCGACGTTACACAGTTGTTTGTGAGAAGGCTGATTGCAATTGGCGGGTATGTGCTCGGAAACAGAAACTCACAGGAAAGTTCAAGATCACCAAAGTTGTTGGTCCACACACATGTGCGGAAAATGAATTGCAGCTTAAGCATCGATAGCTGACCTCGACCCTCATAGCCAACAAGTTGTGTCGCACATTGAAGGATCAGCCGAATTTGTCGGTTCGGACAATTATAAACTATGTTCAGGACATGTTTGGATACAGGATAAAATATGGAAAGGCATGGCGGGCAGAGCAAAGGGCATGGAATATGATATATGGTGATTGGGAGGAGGGGTTTGAGAAATTGACTGCCTTGTTGAATGCAATGAAAGCAGCAAATCCAGGCATGCATTATGAGTACATCCCAAAACCAAATGCATGGTCGCAGGACGGACGTCAATTTTTCTGGTGTGCATTCTGGTGCTTCCCCCAGAGCGTCGAGGCCTTCAGGCATTGTCATCCAGTGTTGTCCATTGATGGTACATTTCTTTTGGGTAAGTACATGGGCACACTCTTGGTAGCCATTGCATGTGACGCGGACAACGCGCTGGTTCCTCTAGTATTTGCCTTGGTTGAAAGGGAGAACAAAGACAGCTGGGGATGGTTCTTGCGGCTTGTTCGGATACATGTCATTGGTCCTGGAAGGGAGGTTGGCATAATATCTGATAGACACCAAGGAATCCTAAGTGCGGTCCAGGAGCAGATCCCGGGATATGCCCCATTGCACCACCGTTAGTGCACTCGTCATCTCGCCTAGAATTTGTTTGACAAAGATCACATTAAGGATAACTTTAAGTTATTTGAGCTGGTGGCTCGTCAGTTGGAGGTGCAATTCTTTCAGGAGCAGTTGGAGAAGCTAAAAACAGCAACAAACAACCAAGGTAGGCAGTGGCTTAGAGGATTGCTGAGGGAGCGTGAGAAATGGTCAAGGGTTTATGATCATGGTGGCTGGAGGTGGGAGTTTCAGACTAGCAACATGGCGGAGTCGTTCAATAGTGTACTTAAAGGCATACGTGGCATGCCTATAAATGCTATCGTAGCATTTAGTTTCTCAAGGTTGGTTGCATGGTTTAATAAGAGACATGAGCTGGCACTACAACTGCAGAGTTCGAACCAATTATGGCCCGATAAACCTTTAGGTCATCTTGCAAAGGCAAAGGATAAGGCTCACACACATGAAGTGGAGTGTTTTGACCACGCCACAGGAAAGTATCAGGTCACGGAACGGGGTGGAACAACATCGGATGGAGAGTCCCTGCCTTCAAGGAGTTATGTTGTTATATTGATTGATTTCTCATGTACTTGTGGGAGAACTAGACAGTTCCACTTTCCGTGTTCTCACTTTGTTGCGGCCGCTCGGCACCAAAACTACAACTTTGAGAGCAAGATACCATGGGAGCTAAGTGTTGACAGCATGGTCCATACATAGGCACCCCGTTTTGAGCCGTACCTAGACGAAGGTTAGTGGCCACCATACACGAGTCCGGTATGCATTGCCGATCCTAGTACGCGTTGGAACAAGCGTGGTTCTAGAAAGAGATCGAGATACGACATGAGTATGGACCAAATTTCTGGGAGAACTAGGCGGGGTAGAGCATGACCTTTTGTTGAAGACCCTGAGCCAATCAATTGTCGTAGATGCGGCAGAATAGGCCACAATACACGTACATGCAGTTGGCCGCTTAGCCAGGTAATAGACATATTTGAATTATTTGAAGTTTCTATTACTTCAATTATGTGCCTTGCTTTCTGGCATAACTTGAGTACTTGCTTTGTTACTTAATCGTAATACTTGCTTTCTTACATAATAGTAGTCCTTGCTTTCTTACATAATTAATTTTTTGCTTAGAAATCAAAGTATTTGGTTTCTTAACTAATGTTTAGTCTGAATTTATTTTAATGGATTACTTAATGTTGTAGGATGGAGCTTTCGCACCTTCTAGATCCGTACTACGATCACAACCACCGAGGACCACGCACCGCGGAGGGGGGGTAAGGACAGTCATAACCTTTTCAATTCCCTTTATCTTATACTTATGCTTCTTTAACGTGTTATCACTTTGTGCAGGAGCTGCCCCCTTCGTGTTCGAACCTATGACGGGTTGCAGGAGATGCGGTACGACGAGAGGTACACTCCTCTGCTGAGGAGGGCAAGCCTTGACGTCATATCATATCAGGTTTGCCGCGGGTTACCTCACTTCAACCCTGTGGCGATTACAGCTTTGGTTGACAGGTACATTCTCTTTGCAACACAGAATGCCATTTATTACATTATTTGAGAATGCTTCGGAGAGATACCCTTATAATTTGCCATTTGCTGTGTAGGTGGAGGCCTGAAACACATACATTCACCTACCCTGTGGTGAAATGACAGTGACGCTACAGGACGTCCAGAAGATCCTTGGCCTCAAAATTAGAGGCCGTGCAGTTACAGGCCAGTGCAGGTCTGACGGTTGTAGGGATCGGGTGGAGGGATTCCTCGGGGTTGAGCTTCCTGAAGCAGGACCTACAACTCGGACCTCAGGAGTGCCTATCGTTGGCTTCGGCAACATTTCGGCCACTGTCCAGCAGATGCCGATGCGCAGACAGTTTCGCGGTACAATCGAGCGTGGATTATGCACTTGTTCGGGTGTGTTCTTTTCCTAGATGCTACCGGTAAGATGTACTATTTCATTTCAA
This sequence comes from Panicum virgatum, assembly GCF_016808335.1. NCBI lineage: Eukaryota > Viridiplantae > Streptophyta > Magnoliopsida > Poales > Poaceae > Panicum > Panicum virgatum. The sequence continues at coordinate 48,148,220 of NC_053136.1, read as the reverse complement.
TTGTTAATACTCTGCAATTACAATTATAGATCGTATCAAAACTGACACATTGGCCAATCTGCAGGGGACAACGCGTCGTGGATGTACCTTCCTTGCTTGACTGACTGGGACACGACGGGGTTTTACAGCTGGGGATCCGCTGTGCTGGCTTTCTTGTATCGCCAGCTCTGCGGAGCATGCTGTCGCACCTCGCAGAACGGGTCTATTGGGGGTTGTCTCTACCTTCTCCAGATTTGGATGTGGTCCCGTATACCTGTTGGACGCCTGAAAGAGCATCTAGGCCCTAGTGGGTTTTGGAGCATTGATTGACAACACGATTAAAGGGCTAACTTGTTTGCATGAGATTATGAGCAGGTATTTAATTTGTGGAATGATATAGCTCATGTATTGCAAGCAAATGTGTTTGTCCCATTGGCAATCATTATATGTGACAAGCTAGAATGAGAAAGAAAAATGGAAGAGAAAGGTATTCATTTTTGATATGAAAGGCTCTAATATATTGTTGAAGTTTGTTAGTTAATGTGGGACTCAAAGTGGCAACCAAAGTTGTAAAAGAAAATTGAGAGCAAGGTACTCATGATTGACATGAAGGCTCCAATATCAATTAAAGGCTTGTTCGACTTTTGATGGAATTCATATGACAAGTAAAGGTTATGAGAATGAGACATAATATGTTGTTGCATAGTCTCAAATTAGAAAGACTTGTCATAGAAGATGAATAATTATTGTCAAGTGAAGCAAGCAAGAGAAAAGTGAATGAGACATGAGTTGATGTGCATATGATGTCTCAAATTGGAAGGCTTGCATATAAGATTAAATTGAGAATTCAAATTGACAATGAAGATTTCATGCATGACACAAATCGATATGAGTTCAAGATAGACGGCTAGGATAAAGGTAGAGGACCGAGAGGCGTGTTTCAAGAGGCTACGCAAGCGACGGCTTGGGGGGAGCAAAGAAACCGATATGGGTCAAAGGCCGGAGATCCTAGAGTCATGGAGAGCTCTATGTTGAAGAGTGTCATTATTCAAGAAAAGAAGGTGACTTGTGAATCAAGGTGGATTTCATTCCTATGCAATTCAAAGATTCAAAGTCACTAGCTCAAAGCGGGTATGCTCAAAAGAAAGAAGATGTTGATGCCCTCACGGTATTGATCGAAGAAAAGTCGGCATGATCATATTATGAAGAAGCTCAAGTAATCGAGGAAATTGTATATTTCATTTATGCACTTGAGTATAGGTTTGCCGTACTATCAAGAGGGATGCAACATCAGTAGGTTTAGACAATACCAAAAGTGCTCAAACCAGTCCCTAGAGAGTTTAGCCTAAGGAGTGAGAGCTAACTGCAGAAAACAGAGAGGGACCACTTTGACCGGTCCAAGGGACCGGTCTGACCGGTCTGAGCAGGGTGAGCCTCCAACGGCTAGTTTTCAAAACCAACCGGTCTGACCGGTCTAGGGGACCGGTCTGACCGGTCTAACACTGACAGGGCAATGGCTAGTTTTGAGAGAAGGGGTATTTATACCCCATGACTTCACCCATTCGTGGGTGCTGATGCTAGAACATTTCAGAACATCTTGAGAGCCTTGTGAGCACTTGGAGAGTCCTCCCCAACCTCTCTTTGTGAGAGTTGCTTGATTCAAGGTGAATCTTTGAGTTGGGTTGAGTGAATCCATTCCTTGAGAGCCATTTGAGCAAGAGAGAAACATCCCAAGCTTTGAGCACTTGAGGTTGCGTCGGCCAACTTGATTGAAGATTTTTTTACTCTTGGAGCATCGGCTCCTTGACGGCTAGACGTCGCCGGCTAGCTCCCAAGGTTGTGGTGAGTAGCGGCAAGTTTGTTGCGGCTTCGATCATGTGCCAAGAGGGCGCATGATCATATAGTGGAGAAGAGGAGATAGCTTGACCTAGGGGTCACTACGAGCTTCCTCAACAGAGAGTAGGATTCACACGTGGGTGCACGTGGTGAATCCGAACTTCGGTCAAACAAATCACCGTGTATTCATTGCATTGTCTTTACTTCGGTTTGATTTTCTTACCTTGCATTTATAATTTTGAGTTTGAATTGTGCTTCCGCTCGATCAACTTGGGTGTGCTCTACTTGTGTGTAGGGACTTATTTATATTGTTAGAAATACTCTGCAAGACACATATCCCAAGTTTCTTATAGGTTCAAGCTCGAGAGGGGACGAGTTCCTGCTGACTGGGCTGTCTGCCTGCATAGACCGGTCTGACCGGTCTGGTAGACCGGTCTGACCGGTCCAGGCAGTCCCAGCAGGGATTAAACGCCAAATTTTGAAGAAACACCTATTCACCCCCCCCCCCTCTAGGCTATGACATCGCGTGATCAAGATCCTTTCAATGCCCCATGGTTCTTGATCGACGGCAGTGGTTCAATGTGGTGGATCCCCGACTTCGACCTACCTTTGCATATCTTTGGGACCAAGTCACAGTGAACTATGCGAGAGTGGCTCGAGCTTACGTGGAGTATGGCAACGAGCTCGACACGCTGACACACTCGATGGTTAGTAACTTGACTGTCATGCAAATGCAAGAATTATATGTATAAGGACATATTTTGATTCAGTTTCAAACTTTCACAGGTCACTTGGGATCCGTACGATGGCCTGGAGGAAGCTGATATCCAATTCAGCAGCATGTGCTTCGCCGATGACGATTTGTATACGATGACGTGCCCTCTCATATGCTTTTATGCTGTTGAGTACCACTTGGCGCATAGAGTTGCACGGCAATTTGGTTTCAGACAGGAGTGGCCAGTGCGTCCGTTGTCCACTTCCGTCGAGTTGCACAAGTAAGTTTCCATTCCATGAACGGTATCCTATTTTTAGTTATGATATCTTTGCATGTCGTCCAGAACATATGAAGTAAATAGATGTTTTAGTCTTTTGAAGTGTCAGTTTGTACAATGTTCTAGTTACCCCTAACTTGTTTATCAAAATTTTGTCCACTATTCATGATGCAGGGTGGATCGACAGAGACAGAAAAAGACCACTGATTTTGTGAGGCTCCACCAAAGCTACATTGAAGAATGGGATCTTGCCGCGGACAACATCATTCTAGAGGAGGATCCACATAGCAATGAGAACTTCTGGACGTATCTTGGGTGGTACTTGAGTGCGATGCGGCCGAAGCTCAAAGGACAGTGGACACAGGCGGCCTACGGGGACATTCAGTATTCCGAAGACGAAGATACGTCCTACGACCTGGCGACCAGAGGTGGCACGGTAGTTGAGGCTGCTCCTATCCTCGACCGAGTGGTAGGTTAACAAAAACAAATTTGATCATTTTGATTAGCCAATGACTATCATTCAGTTTCAAGATTTGATCAGAATTCGTATTTTCTTCTCTTTGTTTCTAGGGCAACGCGCTGAAGCAATCCGTTGTTGACATTAAACAGTTTCCAACGGCAGGAGTAGATGAGCCAACTTTGAAGAACTTTCTTGCCGTAAGTTTTATATCACCTCTTTCACTCGTCAGTTTCCATTAACTTGAACAAATTATAACGTTCAACTACAGCGACTAGCACGTAGACTACGGTGTGCTGCCGCTCGTTGTGGGTGCAGGACTGTGGGTGCGATGGACGTACAACAGGCATCATTGCACGCAGGACCCTCTGGAGGCCAAGGCTCATCGGAGAGCACAAGGGATTCAGTCCAGGACACTGTGGCAGGTAGCGGCAATGACATGGCTGAGGAGATTGGACAGTCTCAGCTTCAGGGAGCTCCTTCCACGCAGGAGTCCCAGCCTCCAGCACAGAGAGCACGTCGTCCTCGCGATTGTTACACTCCAGGCACCGACGCCGTCGGACGCAAGGGCAAGGGTAAGACTAGGAGATAGTGAGGGTGTTTGACTATGCATGGTACGACTCTGAATGTTATGTAATATGGAGCTTCTGTATTATTTCAGTTCATGGACTAGGATGTTATTTGTTGTGTTTGAACACTATGGACTGTACTATGGACTGCTATGTTTGAACACTACGGATTGTGCTGTCTGTTTTTAATTTGGTTGTACTGTACTTATCATTTGGTTCCATGGATATTATCGATGTCAATTTGTTATATTTGTGGGTTCCATAATGCTCGTGAAACAAGGGAAGCCCTTGCAATTTTTTTTCGTGATTTAATCAATGACAAATTGTATGAGTACGTGAAAAAAGTGATTCTAGGTACGAGTACGGGATCACGGGTTGGCATTCGAGGTCACCTCCGTCGCGGCTGCCGCCGTGCCTAGCGGCCGCCTCTCGCAGATGGCTGCCTCTCGCATGTTTCGGTCTTCAGGTCATCAGGTGCTGATTGGATCTGAATTCAAAGGATTTGCCTAATCTAGTTTTATCATCCTATTTGGTAGGAGTAGGCTAAGAGCAACCACACATAGACATGTTTTTATTTTAGCATATAAAGATTACAATCATGAGTTCCATTTGATTTTGTGATATGTTTGTATATTTTTCATCTCAACGGAATAGCAATGGTCTTACAAAAAGAAATTAAATGGTCAAAATATATTCGGAATAGGTGTGGGTTATTTGTGAAATAGTCATACGTGACATCGGTGTCCTTCGCCCTTTGCAGATAGATGTGACAACACGGCAAGCGCACCATCTCACCTTCAAAGCAGGCTTTGCCACTGCATTGTTGCCGCTCAGTCAATCGCGCCTAGGTGCCACCTTCCCCACTACACGCCACCGACCTTCGCTGTATACCGTCAAGTCCATCGTCCTCGCCATAGATGACCGGACACTGAAAAGGCTACTCAATACTCACTGCAACTCGGTGCATGCATGCAAAGCATTGACACTGTAGCTCGCACGCCAAGCTTCGGCGCGAACAGCCTAGCCTTTTCAGTGTGTTGTCATTTAGGCTTTTAAGGCGCATTTACACTCCACACTCCGGGTATCAAATCTTTGTGCACCATTGTATATCCAATGTCTGGAGGTGGGTCTAGCGGGAAGAATTACTACAGTTTTGGGAAAGGAAAAGGGGGAAGAAATGGAGATCCCATTATATGGGACGGGCCTCTTGGACCTGATTCCTTTCCGGAACCAGTGTTTGAGTTTCCACCACAACACAAGAGTGAATTCACCAATGAAACTCCCCTTAGACAATACGATGACCGTAAAGAACCGTGGCCGAAATGCAGACATGGTGAGGACTACTTAGTACAGATGTGCACCAACGGGATGGATGGCGGTCGGCGTTTCTTCAAATGCCCACGCGCATAGGTAATACTCGGTTGTTTTATTTCTTTATCTTCATTGAGACACCTTACATGAAATTCATTTTGAAGTCTTCCGATGCTCTAGAAAACTGTAGTTTTACTAGGTGGGTCGATCATGCACCAATTGATTCAGTTCAGGAGTTCATCGAGTACCTCCAGATAAAGATCTTTGATCTAGAATGCAAGGTGAACCATTACGAGGAAGTGAGCGAGGCTAACAAAGACGGCGAAGATGATGATAGCAGCAATGCGGCTGCTTCATAGGATGACACATGCACTATTTCTTACTGCAACTGCCCTTGTCACAGGAAAAAGGGCCCTACGCCTCCGCCACCACCGCCTGCACCACCTGCAATGGGTGGATACTGCGGAGAAGGCTCAACGCAGTTTGCTGTGTGGGGGTACGGCTACTAGAACTACCCTACTGCTAGTGACATGCTGTATCGTCGTGTTTGTTGTGTTTTCTTAAATTACCTAAGGCATATTAGGTTAGTTCAGAATCTGTTTACTGTAGTTTGCAACTGGTTCTGCTATGCCACTGCATGTGTGATATGTGTTTCATTACCATTGTATTATGATGTAAACTTGATTGTTCACATTATGTAATGCATTTCTTAGTTCTTATTTCTTACCATTATATTAATTAAATGTGTGCTTTTTAGTATTCTAGTGACATGAAAAGCTCCGAAAATATTAAGGACAAGTTCAAAGGTTTCATAGATTCCCGGCTAGAACTGCAAATTAATGGTAAAAGTTACAACACACAGAGTCAAGCTCTCAACTGAAAACATAAACAACTAATTGTAGTGGCATGTGCACACGACAAGGTAATTTCTTGTTGCATCTAAACCTACCATGCCTTATGGAATGTAAAATGCCGGGATTATATGGTACTACTCTACTGAGTGCACCGAGGATATTTGCACTTCCTAATTGCTTCGGGTCCGGCTTCCTTCGCACGGCGTGCCCTCTCTCGCTTTCTCTCCCTGTCAGCTTCACGTTCCGCCGCTGCCTTACAATCCACCTCCTCCATCCTCTTGCGGATCTCTTCTTGCTCTTTCTTGCGCTTCTCCTCTTGATGTTCCTCGTGCTTCATTCGGCGCCAACATTCTGGAGCCCACCTTGCATGTTGTTCCACAAAGTCTTTTGCCTGCTGCGACTGCACGGTGTCGAATCACTGCATAAAATCACAAAGAGGCGGAGGAGACTTTGTCCAACAAAAGTTAGAATCATAACTCAATGTTAGGTCACAAAGAAAAATAGCGTATGTTGTCCTGCTACCTTGGCCCGGTCTTTGCCGTATCGCTTAGGTGGATCATATTCGTAGTTCTCACACATGAAGAACCTCATGTCGTAGTCATCTCCTAAAACCTCAGATTGCATGAACTTGCATAACGAACTACAGAAGCACATTGGCACATCAATTCCTTCGGGTACGGTGGCTTCACACTTGCTCCACGGAATGTAGGTTGATCTTGACGGAGACATTGGCGCTATAGTGTGGTGCGCCAAATGACGAACAATGATTTCAATAATGCACCTATCGTATACCGAATCGATGCGTGAAAATATTAGAGGGGATAGAGGATACCTTGCTCTTGCAAATACGCGGTTCCAATCAGAGTTTCCAAGGCCCAATTTCTCGATTCGGATGGTTTGGCGAGTGGGATTTGAGAAACTAACCGAGAAGATGGTGAAAAAATGGATGGAACCTCGGGGAAGAAAGGTAGGGGTGTATAAATATTTACGCTCGGCGCCAAGATCTATGGCGCCGAGCTCGGCGCCACGGATCTTGGCGCCGAGGTCTAGGTCCGCGTTAAGCCACGTCGACGCTGACGACACGCTGGCAGATACCTCGGCGCCACAAGACATGGCGCCGAGACGTTAGAGCTCGGCGCCACAGTCCATGGCGCTGACCCTAGGGTCCATTGCCAGAAAACATTTTGCCAGGGGTCTATTTGTAAATTTCTTTCATAAGAAGGGCCAAAAAAACAAAAAAGGCGTGCCGGTAGCCCGCACGCCGACTCCAATGAGTGTCGCGTCGTCCGTGGAAGCACGCAGCCGACTCAGTTTCGTACGTTTCACCACAGGCACAAACCATGCCGACTACCTCGCCACTGATGGGCGTAGTATTACTGTGTATGGGTAACCAAATTTGTTTCCAATGTCGTATCCTGGCTTCACACGAAATCGTAAAAATACCAGCACCATATGGTGCTCTGAGTTTTTTTTTAAAAAAAATATTATGTAGTCCCTATGTTTGAAATTACAAGCATATCTCATTTCGTTAAGACAGGGCTTTGAGCAGTAGTTACTTTTTTATGTGTACTAATAGAGTGATGCCTTCCCACAAAGAAAGTACTATGTATGCCTAGCAGTGCAGTTTCAAACGAACGAACGGGTAAAAACAATTATTTAAAAAAAAAGAAATAGTACTAGAAATTAGGGAGAAGAACCACGCACTAGCTAGGGCGTCACAATTTCGCGTTTTTTTGCATTAACAATTCCCCAGCCCCGGCCCGTGGCGCGCCTGGACAACGCACGCACACGTAAAGAGCAGCCAATAGCCCCCGACTGGCTGTAAAGCGCGCCTGGACAACGCACGCACACGTAAAGAGCAGCCAATAACCCTCGTGCAGCATCCGGTCCAAATGCCCAATCCATCAGTTTAATTTTTTTTCCTCTTCTTTTCCTTTTCAGCTGCCGCAAAGCACCATCGCGAGAAACGAAAGTGACGCCGCCCAGGCCAATCCGCCAGAAGTGAACAGCCCAGCGAACGGAGGCGGCACGCGCCGGCTGCCCGGCTCGGCCCTCTCTCTCTCTCTCTCTCTCTCTCTCTCTCTCTCCGCGCCGGGGGGGCCGAGCCGGTCGACGACGCGCATGCGCTTTTGCCCCCGGGAGGGCGCCGCCGATCGCCATCCCCCGCGCGGCGCATGCGGCCCGAGACCGCGACGGCTGACTTTTCACGCGTCGCGAACTCGCGATACGCCGGTACCCGGCGCCGGTGCCGCGCGCCACTTGTGCTCGGCCGCCGCCGACCCCGGCGCGGGTCGTGCCAAGGCAGCACAACAGCAGCGAGGCTGCTGCGGCGGACAGCGACGCGCGCCTGGCCTCCCCGTCCCCGATTCGCTCCCTAGCTAACTCCGGTCACATTAATCCACCAGCGCAGCGCGTGACCGCGCGCGTGCATGCACCTAGAGCCAGCCCCCTTGCCCCGGGTGATGGGATTATGGATTTGGACGGATGCGGTGTGAGGGTGATTGATTGATTCGCCACAGCCGGCCGGAGAAACCACAAACCTGAAGAGCGGGGGAGGCGAGAGCGGCGTTGAACGGCGAGCGGTTTTGGATGCCGTGGCCTGGGTGGCTGCGTTGCCTTGCCTCGCTGGTGTACCTGGTCGGCTGTCCAAATACCACTCATCTGATGCTGCCCCCTCCCCCCGCGTGCGCCGTGCCGTGCCGTTGCTTTCGCTTTCCGCCCCAGCCCCGTCCAGGGATCCTCTCTCGGGGGGGGGGGGGGGGGGGGGGCTATTCATCGCGCGCGCGGCTGCCCGCCGATGCGTCGCAGAAGAATAGCCCCGCCCTGTTCATCTTCCTCCCCGAACCAGGGGAGGGTGAAGTGGCCGGCGAGCCAGATGAGAGGGAGGGGTGGGGGAGGGGGTGGCCGACGAGGGGTGGGAGGTGGGCGGGGCGGCCGCCGGCGAGGTCGCCGGCGGCCGGGGTGGCGGCGGGAGGCGGCGGAGCTTATTATTCCGGGTTGCCGGAGGGCTCCATGGCCTCCGGATCTAGAGGAGGGCCCGGCGGCGGCGGCAGCCCGGCGGTGGAGGCGGCTCGGCCGGCGGAGCGCCGCCGGCCGGACGGGGCCGGACCTCCGGTGGGCGGTGCCGGCGGCGGGGGCGAAGAGAAGATGACGCGGCGGTGGCTAGACGGCGCGGCGGCGGGCTCGGTTAGCGTGGCGGCGATGGAGGGCGGCGGCGGAGGCCGCCGGAGCCGGGGGCGGCGGCGGGGGCGCAGCTTGCTTCTGCGATTGGACGAGTTCCAATCGCAGAAAGCGATAAATAGACGCCCCCTCCTCTCTCTCCCGTTTGTTTTCCTCGGCGAGGCCCCCCTTTTGCCTCGCCTTTTCGGGCGTTGCTCCCCTGTCGCCCGGGTGGCCTCGCGTCGCCGTACACTGAACCTCCAGTTGTACTCCCCTGCCCGCCGGGCGGCCGCATCGGATCGCCCGACCGGTCGATCCCCCCTGACCTTGACGACCGACCGCGCACGGCCAGACCACATTTCTAGCTAAGATAGCCGCATCTGCACGTACTCCTCCCATCGCTACCGCCATCATCACCGTAGCTTCCCTGTTTGCTTCCTAATGTACTAGTGCAATATACTAGTCCCCCCTCCTCCTCAGTGACTTCCGAAAGGAAGGGCGCAGCGGCAGGTTCTCTGAGCGGCGATCTGGGGAGTTCATTGGGGTACAAGCTGCCGGTCCCGAAAAGCCCCCTTGGTTTTTAACAAAAAAACGCCGGGGTGCTGACGCGCCTCTCGTGACAGATCATCCTTGTTCTGATCCTCTTTTGTTTCCCATCTCCCAAAAGCACCCTCAGCCTTGTAAAGTAGTCAGGGTCTTTCATTAAATTTAGCAGGATCGGAAAAGCAGAGGTTGCCGCTGCTGTGCTGATCTGATCCAGTTAAGTGTTCGGTGGACTTCCATGATTCCATCTCTGCACCAATGCGCCACCATCACCATCCACTCCTTTTCTTTCCCCCCGTGCAGGTGCAGTGCAGTTCAGTGCTCCATTTTTCTGAATCCTGATGCCTCCCACCGTCAGAGGCCACTACCAGGGCGCGGTCGGCCACACGTCAGAAACATAGTACAGGGGGGCGACAGATTAATGATACATGCCGATCGCCGGCGGGGAGATTCCGTCAGCTGGTTAGAGCAGGGAATGGAGATCCAGGGCTAATGCGCCCCGGGATTTTCCTAGCCTACTTGTTAATGCATTTCGCGCACTCGATCGCATGATCCTTCTCCTGCCGATGACCTTGCCTTTTGCTTTCGCTCGAAAGGCGAAAAGTAGCGGGCCGGCCCGCACGACGTTGCGGCCTCGCAGCTGGCTGCGCGTAGCTTTCGGAAACCGGAAGAGGAGCGCGGGAAAAGAAAGGGCGGCGGCACCGGCACCTGCTCTCCTCGGAGATTTTGAGATCATCGCCGTGGCCCTTTTTGTGTGTGTTCCACTCCACTAGCGACGATGATGATGGATCGGCGACGATCATGGGCCGATCCCGGCGGGGCGTACGTGGCGCGATCTGCTTTACAGCGCATCCCCCAGTGCGCGCCTGTCCGACGGACACAGGAGCAGCGGCGGCAGCAGGAGGAGGAGAGGAGAGAGATCGTTTTACAGATCACGCAGCGGGCGATGATTGGGAGGCCTGCAGCTTTTCAGCTGGTAGTTAAGGAGTGGTCGGTGCGCAAGAACGTCAGGAGATCTCGACACGCGATTCGCGCGAGATCACGTCGCCCCTGATAGGACCACTTGCGAAGGAGTTCGTAGGCCAGCAGAGATGCCGCGCGGGGGCCTATCGGACCTGCAGGGGGGCATCTTCCGGCGGAGGGTGGTAGTACAATCTTGAGAGGACTAACTCCTTTTCAAACCAAGAAAAAAAACTTTTTTTATCTGTCTGATGAAAATACTCTGGTGCGTGGAGAATCTGAGATGCTCTTTATTCCTTTGGTTGATGATGATGAATGTTGACCGTCGCAGGCTCGCAGCTGTGAGGGGGTGGAATACAGAACCCCATCAGCTTCTGTTCTCTTGGACAGGAGATTAGCCATCATCATTCTGATTTATGGCAGCGTATTAGCCATCGTCTGAGGAGAATATCAGTATCATGGTCGTTGATGGATGCTGAGCAACATCAATGGTCCTCCGCCATCGCGTGCTCATGACGCGGGGCCTCCAATGGTTGGTGCATGCCGCATGGTGCTCAAATGAACTGTTGAGCATCCAGCCATCCAATCCATAATGGGCTTTGTGAGGACTGGGGAGGCTTTGGTTGGGCTGCCGTTTTTATTTTAGAACTAGAACTTATGCACGGCCTCAGCCTGCTCAAGACCACAGGCCCACAGCCCAGAGATTTCAGCTTGCGTTGCTGCTGGACGGACGAAACTCATGTCGTTGGGTTCTCTTGTCTTGCCCACGGGCCTGAGAAGAAGACGAGGAGGACATGCATAGCGGCCCACACAATAATACTCGTCGATGGGCCTTGTGCTTCAGCCTTTTAAATACGAGGCCCAGTGTTGCTAGGCCCAGTGTTGCTCTTTTTTCTTCTTCTTCCATGTTTGCACAAATTTGCTTGCTATGGGCGGCCCAGAAAAGATTGACGGCTGCCGTGTACCCACCTTTACGGTTGACGACGCCAAGCTGGTAGACTGGACCGAAACATACGATGGACAGTCTACGGTTGTCCTTTTTCAGCGGAGCTGCAGTGTGTGCTGTTTCGTTCATTTGAAACAATCGCCCCAAACCATGTCACGGCACGCTGCATGCATTGCCAGCCTGTTCATCATTGTATGGTTCCGGCACGGGGCACAGCCCTTCGTTTGGAATCAGAACAACGCGGTTGCTCGCTCCGTTCGACCCGCACACATTTTTTCCTGAATAATTTACATAAATGTTAGGAGTCACAGGTGTGTCTGGTAGTCAAATCATCACACAAGGTGAAAGAAAAATTTTATTTCAGAATATTTTTTTATTGCTGGAACAATTTTTAGTTGTTTCACAACAAAAAAAATTGTTTCAAAATAAATTTGACTGGATTTATATGTGTGGACCGGTTTGTGGGCCGGTTTTAGCCCAAAACCTGAAATCTGGAGGTGTGCTCACTGTGACAAGTCGCGAAATGCATAGGGAATCGGAACCACGGAGCAGGCCAACAGAACTTGATGCGGCCCATGTGGATGCTTCGACGACGGGCAACGCGGTCCACGGTTTGCTTTGGCCTATCTGTGAATTTTCAGGCCTACTGCTTCGGCAAACCTTGACAGTTGACACTGCTGCTGAGTGCTGACGGCCGACGCGCGCACGGGCATGTGGCCAGCACACGTCCACTCTGTTTCCAGCGGAGCCGGAGAATCACGTGGAATGTTCTGTTCATTTGAAACCATAAACTAGTCGCCCCATACCTCTGCTACGCCGCCCTGCAGGTCACCATTTCAAGGTTGCATCGCATGCAGCTTTTACAACCGGACGAAACTGCACAGGTGGTTTCATCTTCTCTTCTGCATCGCATAGGTCGCTCGCTTTGTTGGACGGGTTGGACCTGGGACGCCGGGCGCGCCCGATCCTGACCTGGAGACTGCCCTATGGCTACCTTTGAACAGGTGATGCCATTTTATAGGAAAAATGCAGTTTTTCGAGAAGAATTTGACTGTCTACTCAACGATCCGTCTAGCCCAACGTGTGCTTAGGGGTGGTAATGGACCATGGCCATAGTGACATCTTCACAGCCCAACAAGATTTTTAAATTATTTAGTTTAAAATTGTATAAGATTAGAGCCCAGTCTTTTTAGGACCCGGGCCTTATATTTTCTAGTTTAAAATTTTGAGCCCTTTACCACCTCTACGTGCGCGTTACCCTTTCTCCTATTGTTAGTGATGCCATCCTTTGTCTTCTTATCCTCTTCTTTTCTTCTCCAGTTACTGTCAGTTCATCGGTGAGATTCAGGTAAAGAATGGGAGAACACTTTTTTCACAAGGGATAAGTCTATTTTACAATCTCGAACTAGTCAAGAAGTCCGTTCTTCAACCTCCTACTACGAAACCGGGTAACCTAGGCCCTCGAACTGGCAAAACCGTCTGAATCACCCCTAGAACACTGTAGCAAGTTGTTTTGAGGGCGGTATTGCTACAGTAACATTTTCAAATTTCTGGAATTTCACACCTCTCTCAATTAAATAAGAAAGAAAGCATAGTTAATATTGTCTAAAAATCATGATATTTTTTTGGGAGGTAGATAAAAAGACAAGGAATTTATTTTGGCTAGATGTGATACATTAAACATAATGAAATTTGAATTATAAAATTTTAAAAATGGGTAGAATTCAAAATTTCTTGAATTTTTGGGTTAGCTAAACCTTTGATAAAAATAAAATAAAAATATGATAATTCATAATTTTTTATTTAGTTTAATAAGGTATTTTTTTATTGGCCCAAGTTTTTATGAAAGTTTTTGAATTCCTTCGCAATGCTCAAATTTGAATCAAATTTGATTCCTCAAATTTTAATTTATGAATTTTCTATAGAACTTGGGCCAATAAAAAGTACCTAACTAAACTAAATAAAAAATTATGAATTTTCATATTTTTAATGCATTTTTATCATAGGTTTAGCTGACCTAAAAATTCAAGGAATTTTGAATTCTACCTATTTTTAAAATTTTATAATTCAAATTCCTTTATGTCTATTGTAGCACATCTAGCTAAAATAGATTCCTTGTCTTTTGATCTACCTCCCAAAAAAATATCATGATTTTTAGACAATATTAACTATACTTTCTTTATTATTTAATTGAGAGAGGTGTGAAATTTCAGAAATTCGGAAATTTTACTGTAGCAAAGCCGCATTTGGCTGAGCCAGGGTTGTTTTTCAAACGGTTTCGTTAGTTGGAGGTGTAGGATGTCCGGTTTCGTAGTTTAAGGGCCAAGATCGTGATAATTCAGGGTTGAAAAACAGACTTTTCCCTTTTCACAAATATCACTGTCCTGGCGAACATTTTCAAAAGCTGTTGAGCTCGACTAAATAATGTTCTTCTGAATGTACATTATTATAACCGGTTTGTCTACACAGAGTACAGCGTCCAGATTCAGCCATAATAGAGGCACCGAGCTGATTAGCTGAACATGCCCACTAGCATCAAGTTGTTGTGCACAGAAACATGAAACAAACACTCAACAACAAAGAACAAAAATGAAATTTCTGTACGATTTATCTTTGCATTTTGCAAGGACTTGTTGCTACCATCATTTACATGCTGCACACTGTCGTGTCAGTAATCGGGTCAGTAATGGGGACAGTAATTATGCACCTCTGTCCCAGCTGGCGGCTGCTAAATATCCAACCAACCGGCGGCAGCGTATATGCATGCGCTCCCGCGGCCCCACCGCGGCCGCCTCCCACTTTTCCGATGCCCCCCCGGCCAGCGAGCCCACTTGCGCCCCCCACGCAGCGCGGCCGTTTGCGCCGCCAACATTGCCGCTCACTAGCCGCCGCCTCCGGCTGGTCCGCCCCCGTCCAGCCAGCCAGCCTGCCTCACTGGTCATTGCTTGGATCGCCCGCCCGGTTGTTCGGCGTCTGCTGCTGCGGCTTCCAGATGCGTCCTGCTCGCGCATGCGTCCGGTGCCGCGGCGGGAGATGCGGGCGCTGGCGCCATGGCCGCCGCGGCCGCGGTCGGTTCGGTGGTGAAGGCGAGGCCGATGGTGGTGAGCGCCGTGAGGACGACCAGGGCCGCGGCGGCGCCGAACACGCCGTTCCTGGCCACGTAGCAGTCGCCGTCCATCCACCCGCGCCCGTACCGCTGCCCGTGGTTCATGCTCGCCGCGGTCGCCAGCAGGGTCACGGCCACCGCGAAGCTCAGCCTGCGTCCGAGCAACAGCGCCGGGCCGACGCGATTCAGCTCAATCCTGTCGCAGGAATTACGTATATGCACGCGCCGTCGCCACGGTCGTATATTAACTGCACGTACCACGAGAAGGCCAGGAGGGCAACGAACGCGAGGCGGCCCCTGGCGGCGGCGCTCTTCTTGGGCGCGGCGGCGTACGCGGTGGTCACGGCGGCGCTGGTGCCCACGAGCTGCGCCACGAGGAGGAACGCGATGGCGGCCACGCCCAGCTCGAAGGCGGAGCTCCTGGGCAGCGAGCAGAGGCTGCCGTCCAGCTTCACGTCCTTGGCCTGCGCGCACCGACAGACGAGCGCGGGCGTCAGATCCGGGGCGTCCCGCCGGACCGCCGGGCGAGGTGGACGGGGGCGTACCTTGACTTTGCGGAATTCGGCGGCGACGGAGCAGGCGAAGGCGGTGGCGCTGAGGAGCGCGACGATGCCGCAGATGGCGGCGCGGCAGGACACGCCCCTGGTCCCCTTCTCCATCGCGCCGCGCGCTCACCCCGAGCTGGATCGCTCCGTCCTCGCGCACCTAATCCGACCGGCAATTCCGCTCTCGGCTGCCTGCCTCGCTGTCCTTGGAAGCACGAGCGCGGACAGCCGTTCGCGTCATCTGCGTCTGCCTCTACATATAAACTGCCCAATTTCCACGAGCAGGTCACCGCGAGACGGCGGCGGGTACTAGGAGCGGCGCGTTGAATCAACCAGGGTTGGTGGGACTCGTCGCGGGAGGTATTGGAAAAGGAAAGAGGGAGAGAGAGAGAGACAGACAGGGGAGGAAAGACCCGGACGCTGCTAAACAATCACATGGGCGAGTCCATTTGGAGAATTGTTTAGGTATTTCGTGGGGGCGTAATGGAAGGGCAGGAGGAGGAGGAAGGAGGAAGACGAAGAGGGAATTGGTAAAAGGAGGGGCTCCGAATTCGGATCCCCGCTTGCTGATCGAGTGGACGGACGAGTGGACCGGTTGGCGGGCTAGCTTGGTCAGCCAAGGCAGGCCCCGTTTGGGGAAGGTGAGAGCTAGGAAAGCCTGCAAGGAAAGAATCATCATGCAGGCAGCTGCGACGGGTCGACATCCAACCATCATCGACAAGGTGACCAACAGATTGCCGGCATGGAAGGGCTCGTTCTTGAATAAATCTGCTCGCCTCAAACTCGTCAACACGGTGCTCTCATCCATTCCAGTGTATTTCCTAACCATTTTTGAACCGAAAAAATGGGCTATCAAGAAGTTGGACAAGATCAGAAGGACTTTCTTGTGGAAAGGAACTGCGGAAGCCAATGGTGCACAATGCTTAGTTGCCTGGGACAAGATCAAACGGCCGAAGCTTGCTGGAGGGTTGGGTGTGCTTGACCTGGAAAAATTCAGCAGTGCCCTGCGTTTGCGATGGCTATGGTTCAAGTGGACCGACCCAGATCGGCCATGGGAGGGGTATGACATTCCTTGTAATGAGACTGATAAGCACCTTTTCAGATGCTCAACAGTGGTTACTCTGGGAAATGGTCGCACAGCCTCATTCTGGGATTCAACGTGGTCTGATGGGGTTGCTCCTCGGGATCTAGCTCCACATCTTTACAAGCTGGCTTGGCGCAAGAGTTTAACTGTCAGAGAGGAGGTGGAAAATCAAACCTGGACTCGGGGTTTATGGAGGATGTCAACTGCAGAGGAGATGGCTGAATTTGTTCTTCTGTGGGAAAGAGTGCAGGAGGTCACCTTCTCTGATCAAGCCGACACAATCACTTGGAAATGGTCTACAAATGGGTTGTACTCTTCCAAGTCGGCGTATGGGATCCAATTCGTCGGGTCTTACTGCACCTTCAATTCTAAGGCTATCTGGAAGGCAAAGGCTGAGGGCAAGCATTGTTTCTTTGGATGGCTTTTACTTCAGCAAAAAATTCAGACCGCAGACATCTTGTTGGTCAAAGGAATTCCGTGTAACCCGGTGTGTTGTCTCTACGATCAAGCACCTGAAACAGCTGCTCATCTTTGCTTGCATTGCTCGTTTGCTTAGGAGGTTTGGTTCTTGGTTCACACTTGGACGGGGGGCTCTTCTCTATGCCACCGTCGGGAGTGCAGGTTCAGGATTGGTGGAACGATGCTATGCGACTAGCTACAGCACATACCAAGCCCACACTTGCGGCCATTCTTCTCTACACGGTGTGGAATTTCTGGAATGAGAGGAATAGGAGGATCTTCCAAGGGCTCAAGCAAACTCCGATACGGATCTTTGGCCTCATAAAGCAGGAGATGGCCTTCAGGCAACAGGCGTGCGAGGAGCGAGGGACTCCCTAGTGTTGTAATGTTGTTGTTGTCAATGAGTTTGAGTCTATTTAAGTTTTATGTAATCACAGCTATTATAAGAACTCGCTTGCTTCTTCTTCTTAAATGATCTGGCAGTGCTCCTGCCTTTAGATTAAAAAAAAAATCATCATGCATCAGCGTGGCCTCTTTTTTTTTTTTGAAAATAAACAGCGTGGCCTCGTGGGCGTCCCTAATCCAAACCCTAATCACCCGCCCCGCGCCGGCCACTGCTAGCTGCGGCGATGCTGCAATTGTTTATGTGCCACGAGCGATTGCCCGACGCAGTTGTTTAGCGTCGCCTCGAGCCACTCGTGTCGTGCCATTTGACATGGTCGAGTCACCCAGAAAGAAAACCATCCGGGCAATCAACCAGTAGAAAAAAAATGATCAGTACACCATAACTACCGAGATGGCAATTTCGGCAATTGTTCGTCAACACGCTGCCTGCGATTGCAATTTGCAATGCAACAGCTAGTACCAATCTACTAGTATCCTAGCGCTACGGCACGCCTGCACTTGTGTGGGCGTCGCTTGCCACTCCTGTCATGTCATCGTCGAGCCGCCCAGAAGCGCCGGGGGACACATGAGCGAGTGGCGAAAGCCGGAGGGAAGCTTGAGAAAGACCGGGAGGACGGGGGCGAGCGCGGGTAGGGATTGCGGGGAATCGGCGGTCTCCCTCCCTTTTGCGCCTTTCAACCCTCTCTTTGCCGCTGTCTTTGCATCCGCGAGGAGGCAGCGCGACGGGGACGGGACGACGGGTGGCGCCGGGGCTGCCTTTTCTTCCCGGCCATTTTCGGCGGTTGGGCTCGGTCTGGGCCAGACTTGGGGCCTCTCTCTCTCGGTCCCCGTCCCTCCCACTCCCATCCGGCCATCCCCCGCGCCGCCAGCCTCCTCGTTGGACTTCGCCGCCTGCGAAAGTGCGCGCGTGGCCCAGCGGCAAGTTGGGAACGGAGGGAACCTGGCCGGTTTGGGGGGCCCCGGCCGCACGGCGACGGCGGCGAAGGGAACTCGCGCAAGGCCTTCCTTCCGTGGCGATGACCTCCGCCGCCGTGCCGTCGACTTGACCGATCCTTAGTGGCGGGCGGCGGGGCACCAGGGGGCGCACGCGGCGCGGGATGATTGCGCGCACTCGCACCACGAGCGGACGATGCCGTTTGACTATCTCCATCGACGGTGACTGATCGGTCGTGTTGGTGGCCTGGGGCAAGCTCGTCCAACGGCCAGGGCCTGGTCCGCGGTAATCGTTGACCGTCTGATCGCGCGGGCTGCCTTGTCAGCGAAACGGCAGTTCGACGTGGACTGCTTTCTTATCCTCATCGCCAGACAACACTCCGTAGCCCACCAACGAAACCGTTGTCCGCCCATGGTTGTGTGTCGTCGCTGCGTCACCGAGCATGGACCCAGCAACCCGGTTGAACATTCGGCGTTGCAGTAGGTGCGGGTTGCCGTCTACTCGCGATGTTAGGACTAATGGGCAGTTTAGTTCACTGGGTGAAAATTTTTTGATGTCAAATCGATTGTTTGACCAGATGTCGGGAGAGTTTTTCGGATACTAATTAAAAAACTAATTTCAGAACTTATTTGGAAACCGCGAGACGAATCTTTTGAGGCCTTTGACCGCATCATTAGAATATGTGGGTTACTGTAGTACTTATGGCTAATCATGCAATAATTAGGCTTAAAAGATTCGTCTCGTCGTGTACATTCAAATTGTGTAATTAATTTTATTATTTAATTATATTTAGTGCTTCATACATGTGTGTTAAAAGAGAGGTGAAAATTTTTGGGAACTAAACGGCCCCGGCGCTTAGCATGATTCTGGCAAAGAAAAAAAAAAGGGTGCCCTGTAGGCCTGTGCCAAAAGTTTGAGCGTTTCGGGTTTACTTGGAGAAGCAAAGCACCTCTAAACAATTGTGTATCCGATAAGGCTAGTGACGCCTTTCCCGAGCCTACAGGACAGGAATCATGTTCCTTTTGTGCAAGGGACGTACCAACAGCAATGATATGGCGCGCCTTTGGTTGCGGCGTTTGACACAACGTGAACGGCATAGGGTGTGTTTAGATGTGTAAAAAGAGTGTAAAAAGTGGATGCGAAAAGTCACATCAGTCACTGTAGCGTACTGTAGCATGTTTCGTTTGTTTGTGGCAAATATTGTCCTATCATGACCTAACTAGGCTCAAAAGATTCGTCTCGCAACGTACATCAAAACTATGTAATTAGTTTTTTTATTTAACTACATTTAGTACTCCATGCATGAGTCATTTGCTATATTTAATGTTTTGATGTGATGGAGATGTGATGGAAAGTTTGGAGTTTGGGGAGAGTTTTTTGGAACTAAACACAGCCATAGTTTTGATGTACGTTGCGAGATGAATTTTTTGAGTCTATTTAGATTATAGTAGGGTAATATTTATCACCATGGAGACTCTCTAATACTCTCGACAGGTATGGACCCGATAAAAGTTTGTATTCTATGCATACTATGGTCATATATTGTTTCCTCAATACATTCGTTATGGACACATAATTTTTATTTTTACAGAAAACATGGGCACATGTACAGACCCAGCTGTCTTACCCTGAGTTTGTTGCGGCATTTGATTGATTGACCCAGAAGATATTGTGTGTGAGGCATACAGACCTTCGGCTATAGCCACACGTGCACCGCTTAGGATATCTTTGGTTTGCACACAGGACCAGGGTCTATGGATGACTACTGCAGCTTTGGTGTACGACGTTGCAGTTGAGGCCCACTGCCCGGATAGAGTCATGAGGCAGTTTGGTCAACGCCAGTCTTTTCCTGTGCGTTCAGCGTTGGATCGTGTTCATCGCCACGATCATAGGTAACAAAAACGTATAAGTCCTCATGTACTAATAACGTGACACTAATTTCTATTTAACGAGCAATTTGTCAAGGGCTGGATATCCTTTCTCCACCATGTGGGTCACTAGGTTACAACCGTGGGTGGCTGCGTGGGATAATGCAGACGAGCAGTTGGCTGAGGACACCGGTCCACACACTGAGGCTTCGTTTAGGGCGTATCTGACCTGGTACAAATCTAAGACTCGTTGCCGCTTGACGAATGTTGACATGCATCCACAGCCGCATGTTGCGACTTCGCAGGATGGCTTTGCACGACACAGGAATGAGGCACTAGCTGGGGCGGTGAGTAAATATTGACGGCATTTTCGATCTTTTAAGATTTGTGGACTAAGTTTTTTTTGTTGCAGTTCGAAATGTGTAGGTTGCTTGAATTAGATTGCTCACTGAATGTAATGAGGATTCATGGCGGGTCTACGATGAGCATGCCGGCGCAACTTGAGGCCTGGACCACTCAATGTGATAGAGCCCGAGGCATTATTCAGGCCTTTGGTACGCGGACGGAGTACGAGGATTCCTACGATCGTCGCAAGCGTCCACGTCGGTTCCTTGTGGTGCCGCAGTGCAGCAGCCTCCCCCATACCACCCACAGTACGAAGGTATGGTGTGATATTTACCTATCTGTATGTTTGTAGGCAATATTTAAGTACGACTCCACACAGGGTACGGGTACCCCGGTTCTCAGCCCTATGGAGGGTCAGGTGACTGTGCTGATTAGTTCGAATTATGAGTTCAGAATGCTGCAAGTACGGGAACCGCCATTGTTTACAAACCAAAGGCACATTTTTTGTATTGCCTTTTATACGAATAGTATTACGACAAATCGAGAATTTGTTTCTGAATTTTTGGTGAAGCAAATGAGGGTCGGCGGTATCTGAGAGGCGGCCGCCCCGCTGCCGGGCGGCCGGGGCCTGTCGCCCCGCTGTCGGGCGACCGGTCCTCTAGCGATTTTTCTGTAAAAATTTTTGCAAAATTTTGGCAGAAAAGCCCCTGCCGCCCGGCAGCGGGGCGGCCGGGTATATTCCTGTAAATTTTGAAAACAAAAATATATTTTTGTAAAAAACGAAAATAAAAAAAATAAAAATAACCCGCCTCTTTTCTAAAGAAGGAACCACGGTAGGCCTGGCCCAACCTGTATATGCATTCCACTACAATATAACCCACAACGGCAGATTGTTTCGGCCCAATCATCGGCCCATCCCCACCGTCGTCGTCACCTTTTCGCCTTTTTCTCTGCGGCACGACGCGGCGCCGCCCCGTGCGAGTGCGACGCAGCGACGACGGCCGACGGGTGCAGACGAGCCAAGCACACACCCTACTCCTCCCAGCGTGGAGGGCGCGGACCGAGCCGAGAGCCCCGGCCGGCCGCGGCGTTCGTTCCTTTCGTGCCGCTTCGTGGTGGCGCGGCGCCCACCACCCACCACCTCACCCCACCACCTGTAGCAATAGCACGACCCCCTCCAGCGCGGCCGGTGCCGACGACAGCGACAGCCTATCCCCACAACCCTAAGTGCGCTCTGCTCCTCCACCACCTCCGCCGCCGGCTGCGGTCTGTTCCGGCGCGGCGGACGGCTGTAGGAGCAAGCCGGAGGGGTCGGCGATGAGCTTCGCGGATCTGGAGGCGGGGGCGCTCAGGGCGCCCGTGGGGAGGAAGGCGAGAGGGGGCCCCAACGACGCGCGCGGGCTCGTCTTCCAGATCACCACCGCCGTGGCCTCCTACCGCCGCCTCCTCAACTCGCTCGGCACGCCCAAGGACACCCCGACCCTTCGTGATCAACTGTCTGTCCTCGAACTCCTCTTACGCGTACTTATTCAGGAATCAGCATAAACCTATGGGTTATTTGCTAGCTTACCATGCTTAGTTCTAGTTTGGAGCAATTAACCTGCTCTCCGATCTATAGGATTGAGCTCATGACGTAAACAGCATGTCTCCTTGTTCACTCACTGATGTCCCTTTCTTAGTCGCTTTGTGATCGAATGCTTTGATTCCCTCGCAGGCACAAGACCAGTCAGAACATTCTTCAATTGGCAAAGGATGCGAAAGATAAGCTCCAAAAGGCTGCTGAAGCAGACAAGAGCATTGATACTAGTGTCAGTAGTGATCTCTCGCTTATCTAAGCTACTTTAGTTTCGTCATTGCTATTGGTTTCATGTGTAGTGATGTTGAAGCAATCAATTGTAGGAAACATGATTTTCTCTTTGATTGCTTCCAGTTGTACATGTATAGTACAATCTTAGCTGCCATGGTACTCAGGGAGTTTTGGTGTTGCTTACAGGCAGACAAGAGGGTAGCTGATATGAAGCTTGCTAAAGATTTTGGTGCCACAATGGAGGAGTTCAGGAAGCTTCAAAATCTTGCAATTCAGAGGGAGATGGCATATAAGCCAGTTGTTCCGCAGAATGCTCAGTCAAAGTAATTTCCATTTATAATTAAGCCAATCCGTACTGAAGTTTACCTTATGTGTTTCACTTCCTCTCCTGTGACAGAAATGCTTCAGTTTGTCTATAAACTACATTAGAAACACAAGTTACTTATTCATAAGATATGAATTTGAGCTGAAATGGACTGCTGCTATTTGCTACCTAATATAAACTACTTCAAACATTGGATAACTAGATGCCGTTATGTAAGTGAACCATGCTGACTAAGCCAGGCTGCACAGGATACTATACTCTATTCATCATCCTTGATTTGAGTTTTTAGAACGTTTATCGTTCACTTAGTGTTCTCTAAACTTGATGATTTTAGTCATGCTGTTATGATTGGTTATTGTGTTATTGTAATGTGCTAATCTTCTGGATGTTATTGTGGTCATTGTGATGCAGCTATACGACAGATGACAGAAGCGCTGAATCTGGTAATATGCCTGAGCAGCGTGCACTACTTGTTGAATCAAAAAGGTCAGTATTGAGCTATTATCTGGTACTCAGCCTGGTGGAAGCTCAGCTCAAACTTCTGTAATGCATTGGGCTAATGTCGGTTTGACCGCACATGTTAGGGAGATCAGCTGACTATTGTTGACTTGAAAAACAGGAGGGGGGAGGGGGGGGGGGGGAGGGTCAACTAAAACTTATGTCCAATGCATAGCATATTTGACCCTATAATATCATCACAGTTACTGTCAATTCATAAGTTTTAGTTGACCCCTAAAAAAAGACCATATAGGAATATAAAGAGTCTCATGGGAATATAGAGAGACTCATAGGAATATATAGAGCCTTAACAGATACATGTGGGTTCTCATGTGAATTTAAAAATATGATGTCTGTGTGAGAGAGAAATTTTATACTAACAGCCAAATAATGTTGATTGGAGTGTGTAGAATCCTATTTCCCGACTTTTCTGATGAATTTCCTTGTTATGCTGAAGGCAAGAGGTGTTGCAATTGGATAATGAGATTGTTTTCAATGAAGCTCTCATCGAGGAAAGAGAACAAGCCATTCAAGAGATCCAACAACAGATCGGTGAAGTACATGAAGTGTTCAAGGATCTTGCTACACTCGTACATGCCCAAGGAGTTATAATTGGCAAGTTTTTTTTACATTGTATGGTACTTATGCTGCCCTATTTTTTGGCCTCGTAAGTAATGTGTACATGTTCTGTTCCAGAGGAAATCGACATGAACATTGAAAATTCTGCCGAGGCAACCAAAGAGGCAAAGAGAGAAGTCGCGAAAGCAGACAAAACTCAGAAATCAAATTCCTCCCTGGTACGTTCAGACTAATGCAAATTACTGAAGCTTAATTGTTACTGTTCTCGACCTTACAAACCCTTACGTTGGCAGCTTTGCTTGCTTATGGTCATCTTTGGGGTCGTGCTGCTTGTTGTGATAATAGTTCTGGCATCTTGAGACAGGCAATCTTTCATCTTACCAAGCTATTCTGTGGAGTTCAGTATTGAAGGCTGCATCTCTGAAAATGTTCTTGTCTAACCAGCATCATGTTTTGTGCAAAAAAATATAGCCAGTGGATTTTAGAAATCTCTTTTACGTTTCATGTTTTGTGAGTGCACGTTTCTTTGTCATGCGTGAGTCCTTTTTTAATGGCTTGCCTTGAGTGAACAGTGATGCTCTTTTGTTTCCTCGGGTTTCGGAAGTTCGCTTGGGTGTGATTCTGCAACTCTGTAAGTATCGGCGTCGAATAAAGAGAGATGATACCGTGATACTAATTTTGTTTCTTGGATAAAAAAAGGTGACTGGAAATTAGCACTGTCACTGATTGTTTGACATGGTAAGGAACATTGTGAAAACGGTCGATCACCTCTCGGTCCCGATTTCTTTGGCAGAGGAACATTGTATGACTGGGCTTGTTTGGTTGGAGTCCTGAGTCAGGCAACTGCTAGCAGGCAGCAATCTAGACCCCAGGCTAAGAAAATCGACGGCCTGAGGATACAGCAAATCCAAGGCTAAAACCAAGCAAGTCTGCCGGCCATAGACTATCGGGCATTTGCTTGGTTTAGGCGGTCTCTGTTAACTTTGTTCTGGGCCTCTTGTAATTAGGCCCAAGACCATTTGCACATTTGTTTGGGCTGGTCCAATTGCACATTTGGTTGGGCTTACTTTTCATGTGTGTAGCTGTAGGAGACTCGTACAATTTGGTCAAAAGCTTAGTTTCACCAGAACTGTACAGCAGTTGATTACGACTTGGATACGGAGTACGGACAGTGCGCAATCATTCGTGCCCAAATGCCCAAGTAGTGCCCAACAGACATCTCCTCCACGTTGCGGCAGCAAAAAGAGATTAATTAAGAAGATATTAAGCGCTGGTTGCTGGAGAAGATGAGCA
Organism: Panicum virgatum; assembly: GCF_016808335.1. Lineage (NCBI taxonomy): Eukaryota > Viridiplantae > Streptophyta > Magnoliopsida > Poales > Poaceae > Panicum > Panicum virgatum. The sequence goes on along the minus strand of NC_053136.1, from coordinate 48,123,366 downwards.
GATCATGATTGCCCTACGCACTGTACCGGTCACGTGTCAAGCCCAAAAAAGCATCGTATTTTGCCGTGCGCATTGGTCTTTCGGTTGCCCCGTTCCAGTCCCAGCTTCCGGCGGGCGACGGCTCGTCACCGTCGCCCTAAACGCCGTCGCTGCTTGCACGGACAGACCGCGATGGCGAGTCTGCGCCTGCGATTGCGCGTGGCCCGCCGTGCCTGTGTCTCTGGTCTCTCTCGCCCTGATCAGCCTCGGCCCTCGGGTTCGCTTGCGCACGCTGCGGTAACTGTCGCGGCGCCGGCACCGGCACGACGCTGCCAGGCGAGGCCTGTCCCTTCCACCGATGCCGATACCGAGATCCATCACACCCCCCGACTGGAACGGCGTCGCCGATCCACCACCCCACCCCACGCGCACCCTGTCTGCCGGTTCGGCGGTTCCTTCAGCCGCAGGCGGTGTTAGCTTTTCCGGCTCGGCAAAGCTCGACCTACCCGATCGCCGCAAGATCGATGGAGCCAAGGCTCCCCGTCCCGCGGAGAGGAGGAAGACGATAAGACATCCGCATGTGTGCTCGCCACGTACCCCGTGGCCGCTAGCCACCGGCCAGATCGGCAGCTTGGACCGCACACACTAGCGGCGGCCGGCGGCATCCGTACGTGCGCGGCGCCCCCGCCCGCGCACTCGTGCCCGCGGCCGCAGCGCTTTACTCGCGTGCGTGCGTGCGGCGTGCCCTCGCGTCCAAGGCAGCAGCGGTTTCATGCATGTGCGATGTGCCGGTGCGTCGACCACATTGCTCGTTTCGCTTTTTGGGAGATCTATCTACTACTATCTGCCTGCGGGACATACGAGGTAGGTCGCCGCTCTTTTTTACGTCCATGCAGGAGGCAGTGTAGCACATGCACCTATCGTTACGATCTGGACTACTGCTTCGATCGATCGCGTAACAGGAGGGGAACGGACCCCGACGCCACTTCCGGCCCTGCTAATGCGCGCGCGCCAGCAGCGAAGATAGCAAACGATTTCCGACAAGGTATGTCTTCCCATTTTTAGTTAACTCATGTATACTTACGTAAGCATCATTTCCTTTTTCGGCATTACGTGCACAACCCACCAAACGAGCATGCCCCTGCGTGAATTTCCTTTGCACGCCCCGCGTGGCTTCACTACGAGTTTGTGATTGATCCACCGCACGTATCCAAAATGGTATACATAATATATATTCATAAATTTATAAATAAAAGTTATGCACAAATGTTATAACAAAAAAGGTATTTATACAACAAAATTATGTATGTAAATTAATAATGCTCAACATATTTATATAGCAAATCCATAACTTTTATAGAAACAAATGTATAATTAACTTTTCTTAGAAAAAGGTATAACAAATAAAATCAGAGGAAAAGTTGTGCAAATGCAACACTGAACAAAAGTTGTTAATATAACTTATGCAAAAAGATGAGAAACTTATGCAATTCTTAGAGAAAGGTATAACAAATAAGATCGGAGAAACAGTTGTGCAAATGCAACACTGAAAAATTGTTAATACAACTTATGCAAAAGATAAAAAACTTAAGCAAAAAAAGTTTAGAATTTTTTTTAGAGTAAAATGCACTGGGGGTCCTTAAACTAGTTGACTTATTCTGTTTAGATCCATGAACTTTGAAAGTGCATTTTTAGGTCCACAATCTATTCAAGTGTGTCACTTGAGGTCCAAAACACCTCTTACCGCGTTGACCGCCTACGTGGACCGCCACGTAGATCCAACGTGGACGGTATATTTGCAAATCACCCCTCCCAAGCCGAGCCCTCCTCAATTCTCCCCCATCCTTTCTCCTCTGCTCCCGTACTGCCGGGCTGCTGCAGCCCCGCTACTCGGCTCCCTCCCCGCGCCTTGGCCATGGGCGCTCCTGCTCCCTCCCCGCGCCAGCCATGGGCGCGCCCCTCCTCCCTCCCTCCTCCGGCCTTAGCTCCGCGCCGCCGCGGCCTCTCCCCTCCTCCCTCGCCGCGCCGCCCCGGTCCTCCTCCTCCTCCCTCGCCGCGGAGGCCCGTGGCGGAGGCCCGTGGCGCGGAGGCGCCCCGCCGCCGGCCGGATCCGCGCGCGGCGCGGCGTTGCCCCGCCCCTGGCAGCGCGGACCGAGCTCGGGCCGTCTCTCTGGCCGCCGGCCATGGCGACGGCGGCCCCTTCTCCCTCCCTCCCTCTCCTTCCCGCTCGAGCTCCGCGGATCCCCGGCCCTCCCCTGCACACGCGGCGCGGAGCACCGTGCGGCCGCCGCAGCCCTGTTGCTCGGCTCCTGCCTGGCCGCCGCGTGTGCCTTGCCGGCTCCTGCCTGAGCGCGAACCACCTCCGGCGGATCCCCGCGCGGCGCTCGCGCCGGAGAGCAGCACGCGGGATCGGCGGCGCGCGGGAGGCCGGTGTAGGCTCGCGGGCTTGTGGGGGCGCGCGTCCAGGCAGCGGCAGCACAGAGCAGCGGCTCTGGCTGCTCTTCCTCCCCTGCGCTCCCGCTCGCCCTACTGCAGGCTTCGGCATAGCCACGCTCGGCTCCGGCCGCCGCCGCCATGGCCCTGCGCGAGCTGCAGGGGGCGGCGACAGATGGAGCAGGGGATGGGGCGGAGCCGGCGCAGGGGAGGAGAGGAGGGAGGGGCCGCCGCAGCTCCATCTCCCCTTCTCCCGCCGCAGCTCCATCTCCCCTTCTCCCACCGGAGCAAGAGTGCGCTAGCCGCGGAGGGCCGTAGCCAGCGCGCGGCGTGGCCGGCGGGGCGAATCCGGGGAGGGAGGCGCAGAGGTTCTTCCTCGACCTCGTGCGCCGGTGGCCCGAGCGCACGCCGCCGTCGCTCTGCGAGCCCGCCGTGGCCCGAGCGCGTGCTACCTCAGCTCTGCGAGCTCGCGGCTCGCCGGCCGCGCCTCGCCTCGCCACGCCTCCACTGCGAGCGGCCGGCGCACGCGCGCGAGCTGAGGGGACAGAGGGGGAGGAGTGGCCCCGGCGATGGGGGCGCCTCGCCTCGCCTCCGCTGCGCGACGAAGGGAGCAGGGGAGGGCGAATGCCGGCCGCCATGGCCCCGCGGAGGACAGGCTTGACGGCGGAGCTCGGCTGCGACCGAGCGCGAGCAGGCGGAGCTCAGGTGGGCGCGGCGGGGAGGAGAGGGGGTGATTTGCATATATGCCCCGCTCTAGCAACAGGCCCAGTCCACGTTAGATCCGACGTGGCGGTCCACGTAGGCGGTCAACACTGGTCAGAGACGTTTTGGACCTCAATTGACACACTTAAATAGATCGTGGACCTAAAAATGCACTTTCGAAGTTCATGGACCTAAACCGAACATGTCAACTAGTTTAAGGACCCTCAGTGCATTTTACACTTTTTTATATATGAGACAAAGTTATCTAAGCTATATTTATAATTTTTCCTGGACAACAACTTTTTCAGATTAATAGTAAAGAGAAAAAGGGAAAATGAATTAAAAATAGAAAAACAGTATCGCCACTCTCCGTGGGATACGAAGAGAGATGGCAGAGAAGAATAGAAATGGAGAAAGTGAAGGAGAGTGATAAGGACATGGTGCGGTGCTTGATCAAGGGGAACGGAAAAAAATAAAAACCGTTGGTAGGCTCCACCCACGTGAAGGCAAGTTGGTGGTGGAGACTCGGGCGCCAGAAGGCTCGCTAGTGCTCGCTCGCGGAATTGGATCTCCGCGCCACTTCGGGCCAATTGGTTTTGTTGGCAGCCCATGATTTGTGCGCTGCTTGTCCTTCCAGGTGTGCTGGCGCGGCTGTGGCTCATCTGAACTGCATTGGATCTGCATCCTTTCCCGTGAGCATCTGATGACCGTGTCTCCCCGGCCACTTTGGCCACTTCATTGCCGTACTACTTGTATTGATTGGTAACAACATCTCGGCTTGCATTGTGTTATGCGTTATGCCGCATAAATCGTGTCCTGGTTGTACAATTTGCACTGGTTGGACAGGAGTATGCTATCTTTCATATGCTTAAAAGTGGGTTTAATTTTATCTCTACGCAATTGATCGGAACCGTCGCACGGTGATCATCGTACGTATGGTTCTCAAGTTGTCCTCAACCTTTAAAAAAGTAACGACACATCCTTCACTATGCACGCTACTACAACCCTCGCAACGTCAGAGTTAGAACACATAAAAAGGGACCGTTATAATATTTTTGTTGCTTAGTGTGCTTATTTTCTAGTTTCTAAGCATTAATTAGTAGTTGTTCAATGAACCTCGCAATCGGGATGGAGGTGGTGGTGGGGTGTATGGGTGGGCGTTCGGGTAACCCAAAAATTTCAGGTCGGGTTCTTTGGGTATTTCGAAATTCGGGTTTCTAAAATTGAAACCCGAAAAACATAAAAAAAAATAAAACCCGACGGTTCGGGTACCCGACATTTCGGGTTCGGGTAAACCCGATTTACCCTAGATAACAGCAAGAAGAGAGCACATGTTGCATACGAATAGGGGAAGAACTATATTAGCAAGAAGAAATACAGCAAGAAAGTTTGAACATATTCGAATGCATAAAATTTTTTGCCATCCAACACATCTCAATACTTGACAATACTGACAAAAGAATGGCAGATCTCCGATTGACACCACAACATCAATAACTGGAACGAGTAAATAGGGAGTCATGTTAAATGTCTAACGGATTAGTGGATTAGGGGCTTTAGATTCAAAAAGTGAGGATAAAATCACAAACCCTAAAAAATGAGGGTAAAATCACAATTACAACTCAAAATCAGGGAAAGAACACAATGGCACAAAATGTGTTCTGTATATTTCAAACATGATTGTAGTACATTCATTTATTATGATTATAAAGTCAAACAGAATTTGTAGGTTAAGCAGGTAAAGATAAAGCAAAACCAAAATAGGTTGGCACCGTGTGAGCGCTATTCCCTAGGATGCCGCATTGCCGGCAGTGGGTAGCAATGATGACATACAAAGTTTATGCCACACACGCCAAGATGTGATCCATCAGGACATACAAAGTTTATGCCACACACGCCAAGATGTGATCCATCAGGTTGATGAGTATCGCTTCGACAATGCCTCATAATATTTCCTTTGCTGTAACCAAGAGGAAAGAGAGCCATGGTGAAAACGGCAAACAGTGTCACAATGGTGAACTCAAAGATTAGCAAACAGTGTCTATATAATATCATCCTGCTGCAGATATATGCATAGTTACTCTAATGCCCTTGCCTGTTCGGATACTGATGGCTTCACCTTTGATAAGGCTCATTCAAAGTGTGCGAGCTCAATCGAACGAGGAGGCGAACTCATCGATGATGTCCCGTTCTTAAGGAACTCACGTCTCTCATCCAAAGCAGCCATGGCTGCCTCATTCACCTGATGAAGAAAGCATGTTAGTTCCATTTGTTGAACATTTTCAAATTATCAATTTGATACACACACAATAGTGCTGCAATAATACAGGATGATCAAGACAGAATGCAATAATACAATAGTGCTGCAATTTGATAATACAGGACTCATCCTCAGAGCTAAAAAGAATCTAAATTTTATAGACAGAAGCACTCATGCACCCTTTGGGCATATTCAAACAGAGGTTTGTTTGATGAGATCACATGTATTACCAGGAATGCTAGGTCTGCACCAGTGAGATTGCTGCACTCTTCTCGGCATGCCAATGCATTCAAATCAACTCCTGATGAGATGGGCCTGCTTCGAGCGTGTGCCTTTAATATTGAAACCCGTTCGTCAGCACCAGGTAAAGGTACATAATGTTTCTTTCCAAATCTACCAGGCCGTAGAATAGCATCATCTATCACATCAATTCTGTACCAGAAAAGGGCTATAGTTCACCTTCCATTCAGCGTTAAACGCATATCTAAACAATAGGTCAATTGACAGTTACCTGTTTGTAGCTCCTATCACATAGACACCTCTACGCTGACCAGCACCATCAAGTTCGATAAGTAACTGCAGACAGAAGAACCAGAATAACATACATCAGAAAAGCAATGGCAAGGAAAAAAACAGGAAGGTTTAGACTTTAGAGGTTGTCCCAAAACATTCAAACCTGGTTAAGGAGGCGCTCAACAACCCATCCCCCCCTCTTTACCTCTTTTTGTTGCCAGTGCATCTACCTGTCAAATGAAAGGGGATAAACACTTGAACAACATATACATATTTTACAGTTTGACAGCCAACACATTGAATTTCGTTTACTGCTTCTGATAGTATATAGAGGCATCAAGCATCCAGACTTGTTTAAAGTTTTTGACACAGATTTACCTCAACGTAATATAAAGTACTGACAGGCTACACAAAAACCCTTACCTCATCAAAAAAAATTATGCACGGGGAGTTAATGCGTGCACGGCTGAATATTTTCCTAACTTCTGATTCACTCTCCCCAACATACTTGTTCAATAGCTCGGGCCCCTAGTTCCAGAATGAGAATTATGTCAGCATTATCTGTGTGAACTTGATAAGGTGGCATAAATATATGGAAAAGCAAACGTCAGTTACCTTAATATGAATAAAATTAGCCCCCGCCTCATGTGCCACTGCTTTTGCTATGAGTGTTTTCCCACAACCCGGAGGTCCAAACAGCAGGAAGCCATCTTGCATGCTCACTCCAAATTCCTTATAGGCAAGAAACAAAACTCATGTACTAAATATTAATAAAAGATTTATAGGTATTACAAAGTATAGCAAATAAACACCACAGTTGTCTGTCGTACAAATTCTGAAATGCACTTAGCTCCTAATGTGTCAAACACTAAAGGCTACAGCATAACAAATCAGGAAGTAATAAGAGTAGAACACAGTCCGTTGGGATTTTAAGTGCAATTTACTCACATCATAATCCTCAGGGCTCCTAATACATCTAACAATGTAGCGTTCAAACTCTTTCCTCAATGAATCAAGACCTCCAACATAATCCCATGTGACATCAGGAACAGAAGAAAATCCTTCCCTTCTCAAAGAGGGTTGAACCAACTTTGTTGCTTCCTTCAGCAAAGTAAAGTGAATCTAGTCAGGGAAAGAAAAGAAAAACATGCAAACTGAAAATGCATGTTAAAATGTAAATCCATGTGAATCTTATAAAAATTCCAATAACAGAAGAAAATTGGAGGGAAAGGAGCGTCTACAAAACATGAACACACCAAGGAAGGAAAAGGAAATCTTGCAATATGTATCAACTTACACAACACAAAATTAACAGTGGAACTCTTGTACTAAACAATATGGAAGGAAAAAAATATTGTTACGGAAAAAACAGGTCAAGTTAAAATCTAAATTGAGCTTGCACTGGTTGAAATTAAATAGAATTCTCGGCATAAGCTCTACATATAAAAGTTATACCTCAAAGTCATTCATGGTAGCATGTACACTCTCGCCTGCATCCCAAGACAGCTTCTTCCACCATTTCATGTTTACCTCATGCTCACAACAATATTGAACTTTTTTGTCATTAATCATTCTCCTCATTGCCAGATACCCAACATTATTGACTAATGCCTCCAAGTCAGCACCAACAAAACCTGCCGTGGCCCTTGCTATCTTGAAAAAGTCAATCTGGCCTTCAAGTCAAAGCTTCCGAGCAAGCATCCTCAGTATCTGATTCCGTGCCTTCTCATCTGGAACGCCAAGATATATCTCTCGATCAAACCTTCCTGGCCTTCGAAGAGCTTGGTCCACGGCATCAGGCCTATTCGTAGCTCCAATGACTATAACATAACTTGGATTCTTTTCAGATGAAGCAGCGTCAGAATCATCGCCACCAATGTTCCGGTGGAATTCATCCATGCATGTCATCAGTTGAGTAACTATCCGTCGCTCCATCTCCCGTTGCAGATTCTCCCTCTTGGATGCAATTGCGTCTATCTCATCTATGAATAGAATTGAGGGAGCAGTCCTATATGCCTTCTGAAACAAGCCCCTGATGTTCTCTTCAGAACCTCCTGCAAGAACACATGCATTATGTATGTGATGATCTGACGCATGAATCCTGACACCACAACTTATCAAAAGGAAAACATGAGACCATTGATAAATTTTGAGGGGAAAACTGCATATCCTTTCCTTCATTGTTTAAGGCGATATCAATTGTTTTCAACTGCAAATCATTTGTGAACCTTGAGAAGCTATTCAGTGTGATAATTGTGGCAGAACCGCCTAAATTATCCCGGCTCAAGTGCGCAGGCCATCACCATAAAGGCAACATTAGCTTAACCGCACTTCAAACGGAACAATTCTTTGTCTGTCGGGTAACGTCCCGATACAACCACCGATTCTCGGATCGAACAAGCATACCTCGCACGAAGACGAGTCCAGAGATATTACAACCACAAATTTTACAACACAGGCAAGTTCAGTAGTGATTACAAATCAGTTCAAACAATTATTACAAAACCAACTTAAGTAAAGCAGTTATACCAACTATAAGTGTAAGTTCAGAGTTTAAACAGCAGAAGATAAAACATGACAGCTACAACACGTCGCAAAAAGGATACCAGGCTAGCCCAAGCATGGTATCACTCGTCAAGGTCATTGCCGGTCGAAGACGTATCCCACTCTACGGACCAGCCAGGAGGCAACGAGCAAGGGTAGGTCAAGCTAGCGATCTGATCCTCAAAACTCATAACTGAAAGAGAGTTCAACAGCAAGGCTGAGTATGCTAATACTCAGCAAGACTTAACCGCCAACGGGTATAAGTAGCCCACTTTAGCTAGACTATGCAAGGTTTTGTGAGGCTCTGGTTTTCCTTTGCTGAAAAGCAATAAAGAGTATGTCCTTACTTTCAAGTTTTAGCTTTCAAGATTCTAGTTGATTAACCATTCTATGTAAGCAGCTACTAATCAACCATGGTAGAAAAAATTAAGCAAACATCAAGATTGATAAATAATAATATTGCTCTTATTACTCTGTGTGGCAAAGAGATCAAGCAGTCTCATTTCATCGTGAGAGGCGGACGATTCTGAATCGAAATTCAACCTTGCAAGGATAACCTAGCACACACGTCTGGAACACCGTCGGGTCATCCCCAAACAACCGTTGACCTTTCTTTCCGGCTTGTGGATAGGAACACTCTCCCCGACTACAGGGCTCCAAGGTCCACCCTTCTACGAGGTCCACCCTTTTCCCTTGAAGCCGCAGTGTTGCGCAACATAAAAATAAAACCTATCCCTAAGAGAGAGTGTCAGGTATATCCACTCCCCGGTCCAATCGGCTACTAGGCTTGCCGCGTACCATATTGACGGCATGTGGCTAGTACTTTCAAAGACTTAACCAACGCTACCACACACCGCGACCTTAGCAAGTTCATTAACACAGACGGGGTCTCACATGAAGTTATGATATCGATCACAACCCCGTCCGTCGTCCTTATATTGTCAACAGAAAGTAAACAGGCAATTCCTATAAAGCTCGCGAGTGACAGGCAATCACTCGACTTTTACCGGTCCTATAAGCTTAGCCAGTAGTCGAACTCAAGTCTAGTGTTCAGTACATAGGTTTCTAGGATCATGCATCTAGGGTTTCAATTCAAATCCTAAGAACTGTAAATGCACAAGTAAGTAATAACATTAAATGATAATAATTTGAAATATAGGTTATGTCCGGGGCTTGCCTTCTCGATAGTTGCTAACTATTTCAGCTCTAGGCTCTTCCGAACTTTGGTCCGGGGCTTCAGTTAGTTCAGCAGTGTTTACTTGAGCTTCAAGATCACCTCCGTCAGACTCCGGGATCAGCTCGTACGTCCCGTCCGATAAGGCAGTCGTGTCTACATGTAATGCAAGAACAGTATTATAAACACACATGGGCAATCGTTTATAGAGTAGTTAAATACCAAATTTAACTATACAAGGCATCATGATCAACAGCACAAGCAAGTTATACTAACTTCATAAAATGAATGGTGGTTGATTCCTATAGCAATTAATTCCATGTTTGCTAATAAATAACTAACTCAAGGCACAAATAGCAATAAATTTAGCAAAAATTACCCTAAACAGAACATGAACAAATAAACCAACCCTGAAAAATCATGCCAAGACATGTAGCCATTTAATCACAACAAATCATTCATGCAGGCAGCACATAGAACAAACTTGAATTATACAGGTCAAATTAGAACAAAGAAGAACCTCAAAATTTAACAGGACGTTAATAAAGAAATTAACTAACTACAGTGAATTTTGTAAGATTTTATCTACACAGAAATAAATATGAGAAAATAAACAAAACAGACAACAGATTAGCAAAATTTATTTTTAGCTCCTGATCTAGCCATGAACTGAAGCTCAATCTTCCTGGACAAGCTAAGATACTCCAGATGAACACTCAAGAATAAAATCAAGATTTATCAAGAACAGAAACTATTTATCATAATTAAAGTCTATTAAACAAGGAGTAAATCAAATAAATAGCTACGACATAGAACTGATCATGAAATTTTTATAGCAAAGCTAGTGTTACAAGAGTGAACCATCACAAAAGTTTCACTACAAGACATGGCTTTATACAGTTGTTAAGAAAAAGATGAAAACAACTAATATTTAAGCACTAGTAATACAAATCAAATTCTACAGCAAAAACCTGCCACTAAAGCCTAACATATTATGGTTCTACTGCATAGAGATCTTCAAGAGGATTCCAAAACATCAAGATTTTCTATTTTATGAATTTTCTACGAATTGATATTGAATTTCAAAGATCACTGAAAATCATTACAAAGCAGTCCCTAAGGCACTATTCATCTGAGTCTAGGCCTATTCAAATAACCCCCTGGGTTTTCTTTCTTTTCTACCCGAGGTCCCTTGGCCGGGTCAGAGAGGGGAGGCGGCGGTTGACCGGCCGTTTCCCGGCGAGGGGCTCACCGGCGGCGAGGGTGGAGGGATGTGGGAGCTCCACGGGTTCAAGGCGCACCACAGGGTGTCTTGGGGTGCGGGGAGGGGCTCGGAAGCGGCGGCTCGATGGAGCGGGGCGGCTCGGCGGCGGAGGCGACTGACGGCGAGGGTGCTCCGGTGAGGGTTGGGCGAAGGGAAGCGGCCTGGGAGTTGCGCCAGGACGAAGCGCGGCTAATGGTGGGGGCTATTGGGGTGGAGCGGGTCTGGGGTGGCGGCTCCGCGGCGGGGTGAGCTCGCCGGCGTTCAAGCGGGGCGGCGGCTGTGTTCTGCGGTGTGGGAGCGAGGAGAGGGCAAAGGAACGCACGAAATCGAGTCCTGGGGTATGTGTAGTGCTCGGGCGCTCGCTAGAAGAGGGCGGCGAGCTCTGCCCGGGGCTGTCCACGGCGGCGTCGCGGTGGCGGCCGTCGAGGCGGCTCTGGAAGCTGCGGGGCGCATGGCACGGGAAGAAGAGGGCCAGCGCGAGGCTAGAGGGCGGTGGAGGAGGTCGTCCGCGACGCGTGGGTGCCAGCGCGCGCCGAATTAATGAATGGAATGGCCGGGAAGGCGCCGGCGGGCGGCGCTGTCGGTGGACGGCGGCGAGAAGCAGAGCAGGGAGGTGGGAGATGGGGTTAAGGGCGATTTTGCAATTTCCAAAAATTCCAGGGACTAAACTGTAAACCAGCGATAACTTTTAAAATAGGGCTCAAATGAAAAAGTGCCCAACATGAAAGTTGTTCAACTTTTCAAGATCTACAACTTTAATGTTGTGCAAAAATTTATTTGACTAAAGATACAAGAGCTAAAATTAAAATCATTGAAGGGATTTTGAATTCTAGGAATTTTGTCTTTTTCAAAGCAAATTCACTTCAAACATAGACTTAAAAGTAAAATTTGCTGCCATGCATTAAATGCACTGAAATTTTACAAAAATACCCTCCACAAAAGCTATATTCCCAAATAACTATCTAAAGGACCTTGCATAAAATCATAATTACACATATAGCCTTTCATAATTACAAAAAGATCCTTTTCAAGCAATTCAAGCACATGATGCATAGCAAACATACACAATTACTGTGCAGACACCTTTTTAATTACTGTGCAGACACCCAGGGTGTTACAGCCTTCCCCCCTAAAAGGAATATCGTCCTGAGATTACAGAAAGAAAGGATGCAAAGACTTGGTACCTGGATTGGTTCTAAGAAAATCGGGAAAGTTTCGTTGGAGAAAATTCTCAGTCTCCCAAGTAGCTTCTTCTACAGTATGCTGATTCCACTGGATTTTGAACATTTTAACTTTCTCCCTTCTAGTACTTCTTTCTTTGGTGTCAAGAATCTTGATCGGATACTCCTTATAAGATAGATCGGATTCAATCTCCATATCATGTGGTTCAAGGATCTCAGTAGGTACCCTGGTACACTTCCGGAGTTGCGATACATGGAAGACATCATGAATGGCAGCCAACTGAGATGGAAGACGAAGTCGGTAGGCAACGGGTCCACAAGTTTCGATAATTTCAAATGGTCTGATGTATCGGGGTGCTAATTTCCTTTTTACGCCAAAGCGTTGGACACCTTTAGTAGGAGATACTCGCAAATATACGAAGTCCCCTACCTCGAATTGTAAAGGATCTCTTCTTTTGTCTGCATAACTTTTCTGTCTTGATTGAGCTGCTTTAAGATTAACCTGGATAACTTTGACTTTCTCCTCTGCCTCAGAGACTAAATCTGGCCCAAATATTTTGCGTTCTCCAGCTTGGGACCAATTCAAAGGAGTTCGACACCTTCGACCGTATAATGCTTCAAATGGTGCCATTTGCAAGCTGGATTGATAACTGTTATTATATGAAAACTCTGCCAGTGCTAGGCATTTAACCCAGTTCTTGCCATATTGAATAGTACATGCCCTCAACATGTCTTCAAGGATTTGATTGATTCGTTCAGTTTGCCCATCTGTTTGTGGATGATAAGTTGAACTACGAATCAGTTTTGTTCCAAGGGATTCTTGCATTTGCTCCCAGAAACGTGCAATAAACTGAGGCCCATGATCAGAAATAATTGTCTTAGGAATTCCATGTAAATGAACAATCTGATCGAGATAAATTTCTGCATATCTCTTGGCAGAATAAGTTGTGTGTACTGGAATAAAATGAGCGGTCTTGGTGAGTCTATCAATGATTACCCAAACAGAATCATGCTTATGAGGAGTAATGGGTAGGCCAACGATAAAATCCATACTGATGTCCTCCCATTTCCAGGATGGAATGGGTAAAGGTTGGAAAGTACCAGCTACTTTCAAGTGACTAGCCTTAACTCTTTGACAAACATCACATTCAGACACATATCTGGCGATCTCTCTTTTCATTCGAGTCCACCAGAAATTTTGTTTAAGATCGTGGTACATCTTGGTACCACCAGGATGAATCGAAAACTTCGATAGATGTGCTTCATCAAGGATTTGCTTTCTAAGCTGATGATCCTTGGGTACAACCAGTCGAGATTCAAACCATAGAACTCCTCTATGATCCAATCGGAAACATTTGTACTTTGCTTCTCCTTGTGATAACTTTTCTTTGATGATCTTGATACCTTCATCATGTAATTGTGCCATGATGATGCTATCATGGAGTGTAGGCTCAAGGGATATATGGTTCAAACTTCCTTGAGGTACCATTTCTAGGTTTAACTTCATCATTTCCTGGCATAGAGTTTCATTGAATGGTTCTACAGATAGACAATGGCATTGTGACTTGCGGCTGAGTGCATCCGCAACCACATTAGCCTTTCCTGGATGATAATGTACTTCTAGATCATAATCCTTTATCAACTCTAGCCAGCGCCTCTGTCTCATGTTGAGATCAGCTTGAGTGAAGATATATTTGAGGCTCTTATGGTCAGTGTAAATATTACAGTGAGTTCCCATAAGATGATGTCTCCAAATCTTGAGGGCGTGAATAACAGTTGCTAACTCCAGATCATGTGTTGGATAATTCTTCTCATGATTCCGGAGAGCTCTTGATGCATAAGCAATAACCCGGTTATCTTGCATAAGCACACAACCAAGTCCCGTACCAGAAGCATCACAATAGACATCGAAAGGTTTGGTACTGTCCGGTGTAGCCAATACTGGAGCAGTAGTTAATCGTGCTTTGAGAGTTTGGAAGGCTTCTTCACACTTATCATTCCAAACAAACTTCACTCCCTTCTTCAATAACTCCGTCATAGGCTTGGCTATTCTAGAGAAATCAGTAATGAATCGACGATAATATCCAGCTAAACCAAGAAAACTGCGAATTTGATGAACTGAAATAGGAGATTCCCAATCCATCACTTCTTGTACTTTAGTTGGATCAACAGATATTCCATCACTGGAGATAGTGTGGCCTAAGAATTTCACACTGTCTAACCAAAAGTCACACTTGGAGAATTTGGCATAAAGATGGTGATCTCGTAATCGTTGAAGAACGATACGCAAATGCTCAGCATGATCTTCTTCATTCTTGGAGTAGATCAAAATATCGTCAATGAATACCACGACGAATTTATCCAGCTCCGGCATGAAGACTGAATTCATCAAGTACATAAAATATACTGGGGCATTGGTAAGACCAAAAGACATGACCAGATACTCATAGAGTCCATATCTGGTCGAGAAAGCAGTCTTTGGAATATCACAAGGCCTGATCTTTATTTGGTGGTAACCAGAACGAAGATCGAATTTAGAGAAAACCTTGGCTCCAGCTAACTGATCAAACAGAATATCAATGCGGGGAAGAGGATACTTGTTTTTAATAGTGACCGCATTGAGTGGTCGATAATCAACACATAGTCTTAAGCTGTTGTCCTTCTTCTTCACAAACAGGGCTGGACATCCCCAGGGTGAAGAACTTGGACGTATAAAGCCCTTGTCAAGAAGGTCTTGGAGTTGGACTTTCAATTCTGCTAATTCATTTGGAGGCATTCGGTACGACCTCTTAGATATAGGGGCGGTACCGGGTTGCAGTTCGATAACAAACTCGATATCTCTATCAGGGGGCATTCCAGGCAAATCATCTGGAAATACCTCCGCATACTCCCACACAACAGGGATATCTTCAAGTTTAAGTTCTTTTGCGGCATAGGCACAAGAGTTGTAGCACTCTTGTCGTGGTAGATAGAGTATGGTGGCCCCTTGATGTGGTGAATCTATCTCGATAGCTCGGGAAGAGATATCTAACAGTACTTTATGCTTAGTCATCCAATCCATGCCCAAAATAACATCCATGCCTTCTAAATTCAACAAAATCAAATCTGTCTCATCACTTTACTACCCAACTTAAGGGGTACATGTGTAGTGATTTGATTGGAAGCTATCTTCCCGCCAGGAGTTGTTATCATAAAAGATCTCTTAGTATGACAAAAGTCCACTCCTATTCTGGCTCCAAATTTGGCACTTATAAAACTATGCGTTGCACCAGAATCAAATAATATGACTGCGGGTTTATTGTGGATAGAGAAAGTACCCGTCATTACTGGTGCTCCCTCTGGAAGGTCTGCAAGAGTAGTGAAGTTAACTCGCCCTTGCCGGACTTGCACCATTTGCCTCTTGCCCTTCTTGTTGTTCTGGTTGGAGTTTTGCCCTGGATTATTCCTTCTGGGTTGCGGACAATTCTTGGCAAAGTGAGAAGTACTGCCGCAGTTGAAGCATCGATTATTACCATTCCCACTATTGAACGGTGGGGCATTCGACCTTGGGCTAAATTGCTGCTGCTGCGGCGGCTGCTGTTGCTGTTGCTGCTGAGGCACCGGAGGTCTGAATCCTCCTTGCTGCTGAGGTGGCCTAAAGACAAACCTGCCCACTGGGGCATTTCTTTGCGGAGGCCTGAGTGGAGTATTCTGCACTAGACGATACCTCGGTGGCTGGGCACTCGAGGGCCCTGTGGGTGCCTTCCGCTTCTTCTCAGCACGATGGGCAGTAATACAGTCCTCCTGTGTAATGGCCAGGTTGACCAGCTCATTGTAGGTGTTGGGCTGAACAAGGTTCAGGCGTTCCTTGAGCTTGGTAGTGAGGCCACGACGGAAACGATCACGTTTCTTGGTGTAACATCCCGAAAATTGACTAAAATAAATCATGCGCTAAAGTTGTGTTTCGTCGTTGAGCTCGAGATCCTTCTAAATCCCTAAACCCCAAATCCCGAGATCATTTCTCTGTCCCGAACACCCGTTGTCCCATCCTCCTCTGCGCGCGACGCGCGCGTGGCCGACCAGCCGTAGACCACGCCGCGAATCCCGCCTGCACTCGACGCACGCGACCGTCGCGCGTGGCAGGCCGGGGCGCATCGCGTCGGCGCGAATCCCGCCCTTCCTCTCTCTCTTTTTCTTTTCTTTTTCCCATTTTCTTTTTCTCTTTTCTTTTCTCTCTCTCCTTCCTCCTACCCCATGCGCTCGGCCCCCTCCCTCTCTGCTCCCGTGCGCCGCCCGGCCGCACTGCCCCTCCCCGCTCCCGGTCGCTCTGCTCCGCACGCGCGCTCGCTCCGCTCGGCCGCACCAGCTCGACGCTGCCCCGGCCGCACGCGCCCGCAGGGGCAGTCCCGCGCCCCGGCCGCCCGCTGCTCACCGCGCACACCGCCCCCGGGGCGTGCCCACGCGAACGCCCGCGCACACGCAGGCTCGGGGCTCACCACAACACCGGCCGCGGAGACGAGCCACGCCGCCGCCCGTGAGTACTCACGCCACCACCTCCCTACTCCCTGTTCCCACGCGTTACAAGGCAGCCCCGCGACCCGAGCCGTGCGCGCGCCCACGCCACGCCGCGGCGCCGACCGAACCACGCCGCCGGTCCCGCTCGCCCGTACTCGCCCACAGCACCGGCGACCTCCGCACAGCGCCGCCTGCGACGGTTGACGCCTGCGCCGAGGCGTCGCATCACCTCGTCGCCCGCACGCAAGCGCGCCCCGCCGTTGACGCGCCGCCAGTGCTGCACAGCGCCCGTGTCGCCGCTCGCCGGCGCGCCCTGCCCTCAACCGACCTAGCTCGCCTATAAAAGGCACCCCGACGCCGCTTCACCACCCCGTGCCACCCTCCCCGAGCTCACTAACACCGCCACCGGAGTAGCCAGCGCCGCCGCCGCTCCAATTCACTCGCTCCTCTGTTTCTTCCCCAAAAGCAGAGCACCCTCGTCCATCTCCTCCGCGAGGCCATCGCAGCTCGATTGCTTCGACGGTGAGTGCCCCTATACCCTCCTCTACCTCACCCAAGCCGTGCCTAACCCTCTCGTTGCCCAAGCAGAGCTCCCCACGAGCTCGCAGGCTGCCATCCATTGCCGCCCGTGGCGCCCTCCTTCTTCAACAGCAACCCCCGTTGGGAAGCCCCAAGATTGAACCCCCTTGCCCTCCTCTCTCTCACCATACCCTTGGCTTCGAGAATGGAGGCCTGTAGCGCTGTTCCCGTGGAGCTCAGAGAGCTCGGGCAGGCTGCCATGGCGGCATCGGGAAAACGGGGACGAAGTCCCTGTTCGTTCCCGTGACTCTCTCTCCCATCCTGTTTTGTTTGGACTGGCAAGCCTATTAAGTAAACCAAGTACCAGCCCACTAAACACAAGAGCCCAAACCAGTAGCCCATGCGCCAGTTCGAGAGCCACAAGCAAAATCAAAACCCACCCCTGCCAATCCCGTGCAAGCTAGGCTCCAAATCATTTTCGGAATTAAATAATAGCTACACACTATACAGCCATATCTCACACATATAAACTCCGATTCCATTGATTCTTTTCCCTAAATTCCTATAAAGTCATATACTACCCGCTCATCCTATTTTAGACTCTCCCTAACCACGGTTCAGCCCTTAAACGCCTCCTTAACCTATCATTTCATGCATCAAAAATTTTCCGAGTGCCTCCAAATCCGACCATGCCATTTCTAATAAAGTTTTGGCAATACCCTTAGAAGCACACCCAAAAATATCACTCCATACCCTATATTTTATGTGTCCCCATTTCGAGCTCGACGACAAATCTTTATTTTCTGTGTTTTGATTGTGTGCTTGTTTGTGTGCGCTGTAGACCACGGAGTGAACGAAGGAGAACCCGTCAACGAGCCGTACTGTGAGCAGGAGAACGAGGACCAGTTCCACGACCCCGAGCCCGAAGGACAGGACCTCCCCGAAGGCTACGAAGACGGCAAGTTCAATCCCATCCTTTGATGCATGTTTCGGTCCTAGTTTTCTATAAACACAACCCAATGGCCTGTTTTATAAATTGCATAAGTCTTACTTGCATGAAAACACGGTTGGATAGCCACCCCTTGATTTGTGACGACCATTCCTTGACCACCTAGATTAATGTCTGATTTTGTTTGGACGTTAATCGATATTAGAATGCTTAGGACTTTACTCATAATACTATTGGATTTATAAAGAAAATGTGTGCGTGTGGGAAGGGATAAAATGTGGATTTTCGAAAGATGAGTATGGGCGAGATGGACGGCATTTCTGTGCGATTTGCCGATTGGTGTGCTTATGCCTGTGTGGCAGGGCAAAGAAGGGAGATATCCATCTTGTCGCGTTTAAGGACCGTGTTGGTGTGTCATCTCACCTAACTCCACTATCGTGCAAACCACTCGACCGTTGTATGGGCAACGGCGTAGCATAAACCCCACTAGTTGGTGTGATAGCCGTCAGGAGAGCTGAGAGCAGCGGGTGACTAAGGAGAAGGGGTAAGCCCAGAGGGACTTATGCCCGGTTATACCTAAGTGAATGGTCGATGACCCCTTGGTGCATCCCGTGATGGCTAGTCAGGCTTAGCTATGGTGGGTAATGGCTATGTTGGGATCTACACCGACACGACGGTGTTCGAGTTGTGGTATCCTACTTGTGGGTAAAGTTGCACACCTCTGCAGAGTTAAGAATCTATTCGAATAGTCCGTGCCCACGGTATTGGGCGAGTTATGGTGTGGTCACATAACTAGTGTTTCTTTGGGATGGGCTGGTGTGAGTTGTTTTGGAATTGGTTCCGGCAGTTGTGCCGTGTGCTATGACGGACGGGGAGTCCGGTAGCAGTTTTAAAACCTGAACTCTGTGTTACTGCAAAAACTGATTTCTAAAAGGTTTTTCGTAAAATAAACCCCTGCATAAAATGTCGTTTTTCTACAAATTAAACCGTAACCTTATCCTTGATTTACCTATGCATATTATTCTGTTATAACCCCCTCCGTGGGTGTGGTTGGACTTGCTGAGTACGTTTGTACTCACCCCACTCTTACTTTTTACAGAAGAAGACCCGGACTTCGTACCAGACGACGCCGAGTAGGGTTATCGTTCTACACCCAACCTTGCCTGTGGAACCGGCCCTGTTGAGATGCCTCCGCTGTCGCAGTACTCTGAGCCTGTAGTAGACCCTATGTGGTTCGCGGTCTGGTGTTATGTCGTAACCTGGTTAATTATTATTATCATCTGTATCGAGTGTCCGCCAAGGTTTGTAAGGTTTTGAACCATCTGATGTAATAAATGTGGCATCAGCCTCCTGGGACTGATGTTTTGTATCACATTTAAGTCTTCTCTTATGAGGGGACGCTTCAGGTGGTATCAGAGCCGTAGGTTGGCCGTAGGACGTGACCCTAGGAGCGAAACCCGTTTTCAGGACCTATCACCTTAGGGCTTTTCTATCCTTAATCCTTTCCTCACACAAACACTTACCTTTGGTTCTTGCCCTGTTCCAGATGGCTGACGATGGATGGATCGGCGGAATCTGTTTCGCAGAGCCCGGCCTTCCTAAGTTGTTGATACTCATCCTGGAACGCATTGGAGTTGTGGATCCGCCAGAGTTTCTTTACCGGGAGTACGACTCCAAGGGCACTCTTCGGTGTGACCTGATGATCTTCATGGCAAGGAGTACCCGCTACCCAGATGTGGACCCTTGGTTCATCTCCACCACTGGTTTTCGTTTCCCGGACACCTATCGGAAAGCCGCCCGCAAAGCCCTGAGGCGTCTGCGTGTGATCTACAGGCATCACCTCCAGCGTACTCCTATGGGATTTTTCCCGCCGACTGAAGGAAGAGGACACACATGGATTGCCAGGATGAGAAGACTTGGAAGAGAAGAAGAAGACCTGGAAGACACGGTCTCTCACCTGTCCATCTATCTCACCGGCCTGGATGAGCTCTATCGCGAGCAAGCAGCACAACTGAAACAGCAGGTCCACAGAGCAGAAAAAGCAACCCAGGGGATGGAGGAACAACGGTCGAGGACTTTCCATGCCGAGTATTCCCTAGCCGCCCTCCAAGTCCAAATGGATGAAAAAGAGGAAGAACTGGAAGAACAGCGGGCAAGAGCCACACGCGCCGAGGACTCGCTAGCCGCTCTCCAAGCTCGTATGCGGAGGTACGAGACTCGCTGGGGAATAGGCGGATGGATAGAAGAAGACGCAGAAGAAGAACCCGAAGAGGCTCAATGGGATGTAGGCATTCAGGCCGAAGAGGAAGAGCCCATGGAAACCCATTGGGATGTTGGAACTCAAACTGAAGAAGAAGAACCTGAAGAGACCCACTGGGATAAAGGAACTCAGACCGAGGATGACATGATGGATCAGCATCTCCCACTGAAGAAACGCCCTCTTAGGATCGAGGAAGAGTCTCCATGATAGGAGTTGTCTCCAAGCTAGAACCTTTGCTCTAATAATAATCATGTACCCATGATGTTGTACCCCCCATGACGCCATAAATAAAAATCATCTACCCCTTTGTGTACCTCAAATAATTGTGCAAGTTTTTCACCATATCTTTGTTTTCAGATGGCTGAGGAAGGATGGACCCAGGGCGACTGCCAAGCTGCACCTGGCTTCCCCAGCCTCTTGATCAACGCCCTGGAGAGCCTTGGCGTCACGGAACGCCCAAGGTACTACAGCAGAGAGTACGAGCATCATGGCACTCTCCGCTGCAGGGTGATCCTAGTCGTCGCCAGAAGTGACCGCTACCCCGACATCCTGTCATGGCGAGTGACTGCTACAGGGTTTAGGCACCAGGACACCTATCCCCTAGCCGTCAGGAAAGCACTTCGTTATCTGTGCTGGATTTTCGAAGGACACCTCACCCCCACACCAATGAGGTTCTTCCCACCAGCCATCAGGACACCAGTTTGGGAAGCTCGAATGAGAAGCCTGGAACGGCGCCGCCATGAAGAAGTCCTCCTGTACCAAGTAGCTACCTACCTAGCCTCCTTGGATCAGCTCTTCGACGAGCAAGCCAACTTGCTGAGGGAACAGACCCATCGAGCCGAGCAAGCAGAGCTCGCACTAAGACTGCAGCAGATCCGAGCAGTCCAAGCCGAGGCAAGAGCCGCAGCAGCGGTCAGCAGTGAAGCAGTTGCTCAGGAGAGCCTCAGGCAAGCCCGAGACCGGCGTATGCAAGAATGGACTAGTAGTGGAACCCCAGTCCCGACAATAGGAGAAGACCATGTTCTGCTCGGAACGCCCGTCATAGGATGGGGACCACTCGTTGGAAACCCACTAGCCCCACCCGAGAACCCTGGAAGGTCTACGGCCACCGCCGCAAGAGAAGCCGCAACGCAACCCCGGGAAAACGGAGGTCTAGAGGACGGAGAGCCAGGACCACTCCTTTCCCCGGAGGACGTGAGTTCCTTTCCGAGGGAGGAACCCACACAAGCCAATGAGTCTGCCTGAAGCGCGAGCAACCGACAAGGAATGAAGCCGTGTGGTCCGAAGAAGTGCTGTGCCCCTTTTTCTTTTAAAGTTGTGTACCCAGACGTGTAGTACGCGTTCTAGTCGTGTTCCCGTGTTGTACCCTGCCTTGCTTTAGTGAAGGTTGCTTGTTTGCCTTGTTGTGTGCTTGTTGTGTGTGCCCTTCGGCAGAAGGTTAATTCTGCCTTTTCAAAAATACGAGTTAAACAACTTAAACATCACCTAATCCCAAGCTCACAAAAACCCTACCCAATCTGCAGATGGTTTCCCGGAGCTTCACAAGGGCCTCCCGCGTCAGGGACCCTGCAGCTGCTGATGCAGGAGTACACCCTGATGGGCAAAACCATCCTCAGGAAGAACAAGAAGTGAGTCAGGGCAGAGGAGAAAATCATGGTGCACAGCTGCCACCACCACCACCACCACCTTTCGTGGACCTGGCACAAGTAATCCATAACCAGACTCTCATACTGGAGACACTGGCCAATGCTCTAGTGAACAGGCAGCCACGAGAGCAGACCTTTAATGACAAGCTGACAGCTTTTCTGAGGGCCAAGCCACCCACTTTTGCCGGATCCAGCAACCCCTTGGATGCAGATGACTGGCTCCGCGTGATCCAGAGGAAGCTCGAGCCATTTGGGTGCCAGGATCGAGATAAAGTTCTTCTGGCTGCACATCAACTCACCGGGACTGCCTTAGCCTGGTGGGAGAATTACTGCGCTGCTGCCAGAGATGCCTCCACCATCACCTGGAATGAATTCGTGAGGGAGTTCCGCCGTTATCACATCCCCTCGGCCACCATGAAGCGCAAGGCAGATGAGTTCCGCGCACTTCAGCAGGGGAGTATGTCGGTGGAAGAATATACTCACCAGTTTATGGAGCTGTCTCGATATGCGCCAGATGAAGTGAACGACGACGAGAAGAAGCAGGACATGTTCAAGAAGGGACTAAACCCAGAACTCAGGACCCTGCTCACTCCTCAAATCTACCCTGATTTCAACACCTTGATGAACAAGGCAATCCTCACTGAGAGGGCTAAGATTGAGGAAAGAAAAGAGAACAAGCGCAAGTTCCTGGAGAGTAAGTCACGCCAGCAAGATCGTTTTCAGAAGCCTAGAAGCTACAGCTACAACGCACCAAGGTCCCAAGCGTCAATGCAGTACAAAACTCAGTCTCAAGTGATAGGACCACGGGCCTCTAACACCCAGCCCAGGAGCCAGAACACCATGAGGGCCCCTCAGAGTAATGCAAGCCAGGTCACCAATAACAACAGCAATGTGAGGGCCTGTTTCAACTGCCGAGAGACAGGGCATTTCATCGCCGACTGCCCTTATGCCAAGAACAAGCCAGCTACTTCAGCTTTCTCCAACACAGTGAACGGACCCAAGCCAGTGCTGACCGGTGCCAACCGAGTACCCCTCCGCGGCAACAGCAACAACAACAACAACCAGCAGAGGCAACCTCAGCAGTCTTTTGGACGAGCCCGTGTCAACCACATCGACGCACAGGAAGCTCAAGGAGCCCAGGGCGTAGTACTCGGTGAGTACCTAGTCAGCTCAACTCTTGCAACAGTACTGTTTGATTCTGGAGCATCACACTCATTCATATCTTCGAGTTTTGTGGAGAAACATAAAATACCTACGGTACTACTAAAAACACCCCTATTAACCCGGACGCCCGGAGGAGACATCAGGTGTCAACTGGGTTGTCTACGGGTAAGGATCAATTTAAGTGGGGTAGAGTTTTTAGCAGACCTAGTAGTACTTAAGTCAGAAGGGATAGATGTGATCCTCGGAATGGACTGGCTAAGCAAACACAATGGCCTCATAGGTTGTACGGACAAGGTAGTACATCTGACAAACCCAGAGGGAGTCCGAGTGACCTGTCACACCCGGGAAAGCGGAGCAAACCCGATGATATTCAGTATGGAAGCCAAGAACTTGGATGAAGTCCCTGTAGTGAATGAGTACCCCGATGTCTTTCCCGAAGAACTTCCCGGTATGCCACCAGATAGGGACGTAGAATTTGTCATTGATCTTGTTCCTGGAACCGCCCCCATAGCCAAGAGACCATATAGGATGGCAGCCTCCGAGTTGGCAGAATTAAAGAAACAACTAGAGGAACTACAACGGATTGGCTTTATCAGGCCAAGTTCGTCACCTTGGGGAGCCCCGGTTCTATTCGTCAAGAAGAAGGACGGAAGTATGAGGTTGTGTGTAGACTACCGGGCACTAAACGAAGTCACTATCAAAAATAAGTACCCCCCTTCCCAGGATCGATGATCTCTTTGATCAGTTAAAAGGAGCCAAGTACTTTTCCAAGATTGACCTAAGGTCCGGATATTTTCAGCTCAAGATTAGGGAAAGCGACATCCCGAAGACAGCCTTTGTCACCCGATACGGACAGTTTGAGTTCACAGTGATGTCTTTCGGACTGACAAATGCACCGGCCTATTTCATGAACCTCATGAACAAAGTGTTTATGGACGAGCTAGATAAGTTTGTCGTAGTCTTCATTGACGACATACTTATTTACTCAAAGAGTATTCAGGAGCACGAGCAACACCTGAGGGTAGTTCTAGAGAAGCTGAGAATGCATAGGTTATACGCCAAATTCAGCAAGTGCGAGTTCTGGCTGGAGAAAGTAGCCTTCCTTGGTCATACTTTGACCGCAGAAGGAGTGGCAGTAGACCCCGAGAAGGTCGAAGCAGTATCCAACTGGCAGCAACCAACCAATGTCAGTGAGATCAGGAGTTTCCTCGGATTAGCTGGGTACTATCGGAGATTTATTGAGGGATTTTCTAAGATAGCCCGGCCCATGACAGAGCTGCTCAAGAAAGAGAAGAAATTCACCTGGATGGAGTCGTGTGAAAGAAGTTTCCAGGACTTGAAGCGAAGATTGACGACAGCCCCAGTGCTAACCCTGCCGGATATTCATCGGGATTTTGTCATCTATTGTGATGCGTCCCGATAAGGATTGGGTTGTGTGCTGATGCAAGATGGGAAAGTCGTTGCATATGCTTCCCGTCAGCTCAGGACTCATGAGCAAAATTACCCGACTCATGATTTGGAGCTTGCAGCCGTAGTGCACGCACTTAAGATCTGGAGGCACTATTTGATTGGAAATAAGTGCGAAATCTTTACCGATCATAAAAGTCTGAAGTATATCTTCACCCAACCAGACCTAAACCTGAGGCAGAGAAGATGGCTGGAATTAGTCAAAGATTATAATTTGGAAATTCATTATCACCCAGGTAAAGCCAATGTAGTAGCCGATGCCCTAAGTCGGAAATCCTACGGGCCCAAGAATGACCATTTACGAGAGGAAATGGCACGATTAAATGTGCACATTGTCCCTCGAGGTTCCAGCCAAGTGCTGAACGTTCAATCCACTCTAGAAGAAAGAATCAGGAAAGCCCAAAAATCGGACAAGGGGCTGATGGAAATCCGGAGGCAAACCGGAGAAAATAAGGCCCCAGACTTTCGAGTTGATAATAAGGGAACGTTGTGGTATAAAGACAGAATTTGTGTGCCCCAGAAAGGAGATTTCAGGCAGATAATCATGGATGAAGCCCACAACTCAGCCTACTCCATCCACCCAGGATCCACCAAAATGTATATGGACTTAAAACAGAAATATTGGTGGAATGGGATGAAGGCAGATATTGCACGATTCGTCGCCCATTGCGATACTTGCCAAAGAATTAAAGCTGAACACCAGAAGCCGGCAGGATTGTTGCAACCCCTACCCATTCCGGTTTGGAAATGGGATGAAGTAGGAATGGATTTTGTAGTGGGCTTGCCCAGAACCCAGAAAGGACATGACTCCATATGGGTAATAGTGGATTGCCTTACTAAATCAGCTCACTTCATACCCGTACGGACCAACTATGACGGGGAGAAGCTAGCTAAGCTCTATATAGAGAACATAGTGAAATTGCATGGTGTGCCCAGCCGAATCGTTTCAGATAGAGGGACCCAGTTCACCTCAAGATTTTGGAAGAGTTTGCATAAAGCCATGGGCACCAAGCTGGACTTTAGTTCCGCTTATCATCCGCAGACGGATGGTCAGACGGAAAGGGTGAATCAGATTATGGAAGATATGCTGAGAGCGTGTGTTCTCACTTATGGCAAAGATTGGGAACAAAGCTTACCGTATGCCGAGTTCTCATACAACAACGGGTACCAAGCAAGCTTGGGCATGTCACCGTTTGAAGCTCTCTATGGAAGAAAATGCAGAACCCCTCTGATGTGGTCAGAAGTTGGAGAACGTGCCCTAGTCGGCCCCGCACTCATAAAAGAAGCCGAAGAAAGAGTCGCCGAGATTCGAGAAAAGATAAAAGCGGCCCAGTCCCGACAGAAGAGCTACGCCGACAAGAAAAGACGGGAAATAAGTTTCAACCCAGGAGATTTTGTGTATCTCAAGGTATCACCCATTCGAGGGACCCGAAGATTCCAGGTACAAGGAAAGTTGGCTCCCCGATACATTGGACCATACCAAGTTCTAAAGAAAGTTGGGACAGTAGCATATCGCCTAGAGCTACCGGAGGAAATGTCGGACATCCACCCCGTCTTTCATGTCTCGCAATTAAGAAGGTGTTTGAGGGTACCCGAGGCAGAGCATGTGCCGGTTGAAACAATAGATCTACAGCCAGACTTGCGGTATCAAGAAGTACCGGTCAAGATTCTAGACACCGTCACTAGAAGGACCAGAAACTCCGAAGTACGGATTTGCAGAGTTCAGTGGAGCAGACACGGAGTAAAAGAAGCTACGTGGGAACGCGAAGATGCTCTGAAGAAGGAATTTCCCCACCTATTTAGGAACCAGTCGAATCTCGAGGACGAGATTCATTTTAAGTGGGGTAGGTTTGTAACATCCCGAAAATTGACTAAAATAAATCATGCGCTAAAGTTGTGTTTCGTCGTTGAGCTCGAGATCCTTCTAAATCCCTAAACCCCAAATCCCGAGATCATTTCTCTGTCCCGAACACCCGTTGTCCCATCCTCCTCTGCGCGCGACGCGCGCGTGGCCGACCAGCCGTAGACCACGCCGCGAATCCCGCCTGCACTCGACGCACGCGACCGTCGCGCGTGGCAGGCCGGGGCGCATCGCGTCGGCGCGAATCCCGCCCTTCCTCTCTCTCTTTTTCTTTTCTTTTTCCCATTTTCTTTTTCTCTTTTCTTTTCTCTCTCTCCTTCCTCCTACCCCGTGCGCTCGGCCCCCTCCCTCTCTGCTCCCGTGCGCCGCCCGGCCGCACTGCCCCTCCCCGCTCCCGGTCGCTCTGCTCCGCACGCGCGCTCGCTCCGCTCGGCCGCACCAGCTCGACGCTGCCCCGGCCGCACGCGCCCGCAGGGGCAGTCCCGCGCCCCGGCCGCCCGCTGCTCACCGCGCACACCGCCCCCGGGGCGTGCCCACGCGAACGCCCGCGCACACGCAGGCCCGGGGCTCACCACAACACCGGCCGCGGAGACGAGCCACGCCGCCGCCCGTGAGTGCTCACACCACCACCTCCCTACTCCCTGTTCCCACGCGTTACAAGGCTGCCCCGCGACCCGAGCCGTGCGCGCGCCCACGCCACGCCGCGGCGCCGACCGAACCACGCCGCCGGTCCCGCTCGCCCGTACTCGCCCACAGCACCGGCGACCTCCGCACAGCGCCGCCTGCGACGGTTGACGCCTGCGCCGAGGCGTCGCATCACCTCGTCGCCCGCACGCAAGCGCGCCCCGCCGTTGACGCGCCGCCAGTGCTGCACAGCGCCCGTGTCGCCGCTCGCCGGCGCGCCCTGCCCTCAACCGACCTAGCTCGCCTATAAAAGGCACCCCGACGCCGCTTCACCACCCCGTGCCACCCTCCCCGAGCTCACTAACACCGCCACCGGAGTAGCCAGCGCCGCCGCCGCTCCAATTCACTCGCTCCTCTGTTTCTTCCCCAAAAGCAGAGCACCCTCGTCCATCTCCTCCGCGAGGCCATCGCAGCTCGATTGCTTCGACGGTGAGCGCCCCTATACCCTCCTCTACCTCACCCAAGCCGTGCCTAACCCTCTCGTTGCCCAAGCAGAGCTCCCCACGAGCTCGCAGGCTGCCATCCATGGCCGCCCGTGGCGCCCTCCTTCTTCAACAGCAACCCCCGTCGGGAAGCCCCAAGATTGAACCCCCTTGCCCTCCTCTCTCTCACCATACCCTTGGCTTCGAGAATGGAGGCCTGTAGCGCCGTTCCCGTGGAGCTCAGAGAGCTCGGGCAGGCTGCCATGGCGGCATCGGGAAAACGGGGACGAAGTCCCTGTTCGTTCCCGTGACTCTCTCTCCCACCCTGTTTTGTTTGGACTGGCAAGCCTATTAAGTAAACCAAGTACCAGCCCACTAAACACAAGAGCCCAAACCAGCAGCCCATGCGCCAGTTCGAGAGCCACAAGCAAAATCAAAACCCACCCCTGCCAATCCCGTGCAAGCTAGGCTCCAAATCATTTTCGGAATTAAATAATAGCTACACACTATACAGCCATATCTCACACATATAAACTCCGATTCCATTGATTCTTTTCCCTAAATTCCTATAAAGTCATATACTACCCGCTCATCCTATTTTAGACTCTCCCTAACCACGGTTCAGCCCTTAAATGCCTCCTTAACCTATCATTTCATGCATCAAAAATTTTCCGAGTGCCTCCAAATCCGACCATGCCATTTCTAATAAAGTTTTGGCAATACCCTTAGAAGCACACCCAAAAATATCACTCCATACCCTATATTTTATGTGTCCCCGTTTCGAGCTCGACGACAAATCTTTATTTTCTGTGTTTTGATTGTGTGCTTGTTTGTGTGCGCTGTAGACCACGGAGTGAACGAAGGAGAACCCGTCAACGAGCCGTACTGTGAGCAGGAGAACGAGGACCAGTTCCACGACCCCGAGCCCGAAGGACAGGACCTCCCCGAAGGCTACGAAGATGGCAAGTTCAATCCCATCCTTTGATGCATGTTTCGGTCCTAGTTTTCTATAAACACAACCCAATGGCCTGTTTTATAAATTGCATAAGTCTTACTTGCATGAAAACACGGTTGGATAGCCACCCCTTGATTTGTGACGACCATTCCTTGACCACCTAGATTAATGTCTGATTTTGTTTGGACGTTAATCGATATTAGAATGCTTAGGACTTTACTCATAATACTATTGGATTTATAAAGAAAATGTGTGCGTGTGGGAAGGGATAAAATGTGGATTTTCGAAAGATGAGTATGGGCGAGATGGACGGCATTTCTGTGCGATTTGCCGATTGGTGTGCTTATGCCTGTGTGGCAGGGCAAAGAAGGGAGATATCCATCTTGTCGCGTTTAAGGACCGTGTTGGTGTGTCATCTCACCTAACTCCACTATCGTGCAAACCACTCGACCGTTGTATGGGCAACGGCGTAGCATAAACCCCACTAGTTGGTGTGATAGCCGTCAGGAGAGCTGAGAGCAGCGGGTGACTAAGGAGAAGGGATAAGCCCAGAGGGACTTATGCCCGGTTATACCTAAGTGAATGGTCGATGACCCCTTGGTGCATCCCGTGATGGCTAGTCAGGCTTAGCTATGGTGGGTAATGGCTATGTTGGGATCTACACCGACACGACGGTGTTCGAGTTGTGGTATCCTACTTGTGGGTAAAGTTGCACACCTCTGCAGAGTTAAGAATCTATTCGAATAGTCCGTGCCCACGGTATTGGGCGAGTTATGGTGTGGTCACATAACTAGTGTTTCTTTGGGATGGGCTGGTGTGAGTTGTTTTGGAATTGGTTCCGGCAGTTGTGCCGTGTGCTACGACGGACGGGGAGTCCGGTAGCAGTTTTAAAACCTGAACTCTGTGTTACTGCAAAAACTGATTTCTAAAAGGTTTTTCGTAAAATAAACCCCTGCATAAAATGTCGTTTTTCTACAAATTAAACCGTAACCTTATCCTTGATTTACCTATGCATATTATTCTGTTATAACCCCCTCCGTGGGTGTGGTTGGACTTGCTGAGTACGTTTGTACTCACCCCACTCTTACTTTTTACAGAAGAAGACCCGGACTTCGTACCAGACGACGCCGAGTAGGGTTATCGTTCTACACCCAACCTTGCCTGTGGAACCGGCCCTGTTGAGATGCCTCCGCTGTCGCAGTACTCTGAGCCCGTAGTAGACCCTATGTGGTTCGCGGTCTGGTGTTATGTCGTAACCTGGTTAATTATTATTATCATCTGTATCGAGTGTCCGCCAAGGTTTGTAAGGTTTTGAACCATCTGATGTAATAAATGTGGCATCAGCCTCCTGGGACTGATGTTTTGTATCACATTTAAGTCTTCTCTTATGAGGGGACGCTTCACTTGGCATCCGTATCAGCATGATGGCCCGCATACTGGCACAGATGACTGAAGGTCTGTGCATATTGTAGAACAGTGCGGGTTCCCTGATCTAGAGCCAAGAACTCATTCAACTTTCTTTCAATTAGTCCCTCAGGAATATGATGTGATCTGAAGGCAGTTCTGAATTCCTCCCACGATATAATATGTTCAGCAGGCTGCATTGCACAATAATTATCCCACCATATACGTGCAAGACCACGAAGTTGCTGAGCGGCAAAGTGGGCCTTGTTTGCATCTACACACGGTACTGCTAACAAAGCAAACTTGGAATTGATTGTACGGAGCCAAGCATCGGCGTCCAGTGGGTCATCAGCTTTGCTGAAAAGCGGAGGTTGGGTACCAAAGAATTCCTAGTAACCCGCTGGTTGTGCCTCCCGCCCTCCATACTATTGGCGTGGCTGATTTTGTTGCCCTTGGACTAGCTGGCGAAGCAATTCGGTTTGCATGGCCATTAACTCGGCCAGATTCGACGGGGGTGGCGGTGGTTGCTGAGATCCACTGCCAGCTTCACAACCGAAGCCATCAGGCGTTCCGCGAGTATGACCAACCATCTGTAATTATGGAAGACATCCATTAGATACATATTTCTCGCTTCCAAAATCAATGGCACGTGCAATGATCATACATTGGATAAAACAAAATCAGCAAAATTTAACTAGATGCGGTGTAGCACAATATGCACAACACATAACTGTGCAACCCACAACACTCAGAACAGGTCAGCTGTTAGATAGCTTCAGGCTCCATCGTATTGATACTCAATGCTGAGAGCAAAGGGTAAAGAAAATAATCTATCAATTCGTTCTTCATCGCTATGTGCTATGCTGCTAAACGACAGAGATCATAGAAGGGATTGGACTAAAATTTATTCTCACAGATTCAACAGGCTAACATTTGATGAGCACACATGGCACAAAATTTGCAACATCTTTAGTATTCATCAAACGGCGTAAAAATGCACAAATAAAGAGATTTGGTAAGTCGGAAGATCCTGATTTCCAAACTGGTAGTTGCTACTTATATTACATTCAAAGCAGCATTTTTCTTACAACCTAACATCACTCACCCCTACCACATATCATACAACAAGTGGTACTCCTCCCTAGGGCTATTTTACAAAATCATCTTCCCTATATACATATGCTACAACAAGAGAAAACACGAACTATCTAGGACTAGTCTAAGGCGCCTAGAAGTCGTCGAGGTTGCCCACAGAGGAGGCACTGCCGGAAGAAGAGTCGTCCGGCTGAGGGTTAGGCTCAGCAAGTGCGTGCTCTGAATCTAGATCAGAAACTCCCTCAATCTCCTCGGGGTCCTCATCTGCTGCTGCAGGCTCAGCTGGGGCATCTAGTTGCTCCTGGAGCATACCAACATGTGCTAAAGCATCAGCCCAATCTGCTTGAAGCTCATTCACCTGTCCCTGAAGAAAACCAATAACTATGTTGTGCTGCTCTATCTCAGCACCATGCTCCATAGCCTGATGCTCAAACTGTGCAATGGCCAGATCCCTCCCAGCAATGGCATCCTGAAGTCCCTGAATCTGAGTATCCCTCAAACGAAGGCCTCGCTGAAAACTCTGGGCCAAGTCTATCACCTGGTCCATGTGTCGCTGCTGAAGTATCTGGTAGTGAGACTGAGCATTCATATATCTGACTACTGCCTCGATAGTCTCATCTGCTACATCTCCAATCAAGTGCCCAAAGTGTGTGACCCTGAACAGCCACTCTGCATTACCAGCACTGACTGCTGGAAACAAACCAATAGGATATGCAGCTACCTCCTCGGGATGGTGCTCACAAAAAGTGGTGATAGCGTTGAGAGCTGCTTTCTCAAAAGCATCCACAAGACGGTACCCAATCACCTCAATCTCAATCGGTGGCCACTCCAAGGTGGGGTGCTGAGGAATGGTCATCGTAACTCTGTTCTTCTTAATTCCATCCTCAGAAAACTGGCGTCCCGTGTACTGGGGTGGATCTGGGTAGTGGAAGATACGAAGTGAATCCCAAAGAATCCTCGGAAAACCCTCCCAGTACAGACAGTCGGTATGAGCATTTCCCTCCTTATCCCAAAAGACCTGGGAACAAGTCGCCATCTGAATAAAAAAGGATTCAAATGTGAGTAATGTGATTATCTCAAGACTTCTCAAATAAAGCTTTAAGAAGACTGTGGAAAAACAAATATGATTCTAAATCAAAAGATGATATGGTTCCAAACTCAAAGAATAATAAACCACAATCGGTACTGGTTCATCATTTGAGATTCTACGGAAATGAAAAGATCCTTGCAACAACAAGATGGGGCTTAGAATGAAGGCATGACTCAAAACCATAGTTTTCATCCAAAGAAACCTAAGCATTTAACAAGCATGCTTCTAAAATCAAAATCTAATCCACTTATAGTTTAAGCACACTAACACTTATCTATGAGGATTCATACTAGGAATTCCTTAAAAAGATCATGTAACAACTTCAAAGACTAGGAATCAATTAGAACATTAACCAAATATGCATGCACGTCCTGTTCGTCCTCACAAGAAAAACAATTGCCAACTATCGTTGGACTTACGTAGTTAGCACGGTGGTATAACATAGATACGGCTCTCCCTATATAGCTAGTCGATACATTCTAACCGTTCTTATCTTATCAAATCGCTGTTAGTGTACCTGCAGAAGATTGACAGAACATATATATATCCAATGAACCTTTCATGCCAGCACCCATGAAAGCATTCCCAAACATTACCGCTCACTATAGAAGCGGCAGCCATACAATTCCCGCCGTATGGCCAACGTTAACATACGCTACTCAGAGGCGTATTCACAAGTCCCTTTACTCCCAATATAGTCGACCAAGGTCGGTATATTGGCAGCAGCTCAAGTAGGTCACTGCTTGAGCGCAGCGTTCGGTTCGCATCACCGACAGGAAGGTCAGACTCCCTCAGCTGACTGAGCACACTTTACTTCCAATATAGTCAACTAATCGTCGATATATTGGAAGCACCTCAAGTAAGCCACTGCTTGAGGGCAGCGTTCGGCTCGCATCACCGACGGGAAGGTCAGACTCCCTCAGCTGACTGAGGATCCTTACCTTCTTACCTCAACGTAGGTGCGTCGTTACAAGAATTAAGAGTTGCTTGTGAGTATGGTTTAACAAAATGTAAAGTGCTGGAAGTCGGATAACATAAACCATACATAAATAACCACCTAGTAATTCCCGTAAATTACCTAGGACTTTACGTTCTATGCACAACTCTTAACGAATCCAACGTAGTTTTCCGAAATTCTTTATGGTTCCACTTTTATACGGAAAAAAGGTTTTTAAGGTTCCAATACCTCTAATGTACGCTTGCAGCTCTGATACCAGCTGTGGCAGAACCGCCTAAATTATCCCGGCTCAAGTGCACATGCCATCACCATAAAGGCAACATTAGCTTAACCGCACTTCAAACGGAACAATTCTTGGTCTGTCGGGTAACGTCCCGATACAACCACCGATTCTCGGATCGAACAAGCATACCCCGCACGAAGGCGAGTCCAGAGATATTACAACCACAAATTTTACAACACAGGCAAGTTCAGTAGTGATTACAAATCAGTTCAAACTATTATTACAAAACCAACTTAAGTAAAGCAGTTATACCAACTATAAGTGTAAGTTCAGAGTTTAAACAGCGGAAGATAAAACATGACGGCTACAACACGTCGCAAAAAGGATACCAGGCTAGCCCAAGCATGGTATCACTCGTCAAGGTCATTGCCGGTCGAAGACGTATCCCACTCTACGGACCAGCCAGGAGGCAACGAGCAAGGGTAGGTCAAGCTAGCGATCTGATCCTCAAAACTCATACCTGAAAGAGAGTTCAACAGCAAGGCTGAGTATGCTAATACTCAGCAAGACTTAACCGCCAACGGGTATAAGTAGCCCACTTTAGCTAGACTATGCAAGGTTTTGTGAGGCTCTGGTTTTCCTTTGCTGAAAAGCAATAAAGAGTATGTCCTTACTTTCAAGTTTTAGCTTTCAAGATTCTAGTTGATTAACCATTCTATGTAAGCAGCTACTAATCAACCATGGTAGAAAAAATTAAGCAAACATCAAGATTGATAAATAATAATATTGCTCTTATTACTCTGTGTGGCAAAGAGATCAAGTAGTCTCATTTCATCGTGAGAGGCGGACGATTCTGAATCGAAATTCAACCTTGCAAGGATAACCTAGCACACACGTCTGGAACACCGTCGGGTCATCCCCAAACAACTGTTGACCTTTCTTTCCGGCTTGTGGATGGGAACACTCTCCCCGACTACAGGGCTCCAAGGTCCACCCTTCTACGAGGTCCACCCTTGTCCCTTGAAGCCGCAGTGTTGCGCAACATAAAAATAAAACCTATCCCTAAGAGAGAGTGTCAGGTATATCCACTCCCTGGTCCAATCGGCTACTAGGCTTGCCGCGTACCATATTGACAGCATGTGGCTAGTACTTTCAAAGACTTAACCAACGCTACCACACACCGCGACCTTAGAAAATTCATTAACACAGACGGGGTCTCACATGAAGTTATGATATCGATCACAACCCCGTCCATCGTCCTTATATTGTCAACAGAAAGTAAACAGGCAATTCCTATAAAGCTCGCGAGTGACAGGCAATCACTCGACTTTTACCGGTCCTATAAGCTTAGCCAGTAGTCGAACTCAAGTCTAGTGTTCAGTATATAGGTTTCTAGGATCATGCATCTAGGGTTTCAATTCAAATCCTAAGAACTGTAAATGCACAAGTAAGTAATAACATTAAATGATAATAATTTGAAATATAGGTTATGTCCGGGGCTTGCCTTCTCGATAGTTGCTAACTATTTTAGCTCTAGGCTCTTCCGAACTTTGGTCCGGGGCTTCAGTTAGTTCAGCAGTGTTTACTTGAGCTTCAAGATCACCTCCGTCAGACTCCGGGATCAGCTCGTACGTCCCGTCCGATAAGGCAGTCGTGTCTACATGTAATGCAAGAACAGTATTATAAACACACATGGGCAATCGTTTATAGAGTAGTTAAATACCAAATTTAACTATACAAGGCATCATGATCAACAGCACAAGCAAGTTATACTAACTTCATAAAATGAATGGTGGTTGATTCCTATAGCAATTAATTCCATGTTTGCTAATAAATAACTAACTCAAGGCACAAATAGCAATAAATTTAGCAAAAATTACCCTAAACAGAACATGAAAAAATAAACCAACCCTAAAAAATCATGCCAAGACATGTAGCCATTTAATCACAACAAATCATTCATGCAGGCAGCACATAGAACAAACTTGAATTATACAGGTCAAATTAGAACAAAGAAGAACCTCAAAATTTAACAGGACGTTAATACAGAAATGAACTAACTACAGTGAATTTTGTAAGATTTTATCTACACAGAAATAAATATGAGCAAATAAACAAAACAGACAACAGATTAGCAAAATTTATTTTTAGCTCCTGACCTAGCCATGAACTGAAGCTCAAACTTCCTTGACAAGCTAATATACTCCAGATGAACACTCAAGAATAAAATCAGGATTTATCAAGAACAGAAACTATTTATCATAATTAAAGTCTATTAAACAAGGAGTAAATCAAATAAATAGCTACAGCACAGAACTGATCATGAAATTTTTATAGCAAAGCTAGTGTTACAAGGGTGAACCATCATAAAAGTTTCACTGCAAGACATGGCTTTATACAGTAGTTAAGAAAAAGATGAAAACAACTAATATTTAAGCACTAGTAACACAAATCAAATTCTACAGCAAAAACTTGCCACTAAATCCTAACATATTATGGTTCTACTGCATAGAGATCTTCAAGAGGATTCCAAAACATCAAGATTTTCTATTTTATGAATTTTCTACGAATTGATATTGAATTTCAAAGATCACTGAAAATCATTACAAAGTAGTCCCTAAGGCACTATTCATCTGAGTCTAGGCCTATTCAAATAACCCCCTGGGTTTTCTTTCTTTTCAACCCGAGGTCCCTTGGCCGGGTCAGAGAGGGGAGGCGGCGGTTGACCGGCCGTTTCCCGGCGAGGGGCTCACCGGCGGCGAGGGTGGAGGGATGTGGGAGCTCCACGGGTTCAAGGCGCACCACAGGGTGGTCTTGGGGTGCGGGGAGGGGCTCGGAAGCGGCGGCTCGACGGAGCGGGGCGGCTCGGCGGCGGAGGCGACCGACGGCGAGGGTGCTCCGGTGAGGGTTGGGCGAAGGGAAGCGGCCTGGGAGTTGCGCCAGGACGAGGCGCGGCTAATGGTGGGGGCTATTAGGGTGGAGCGGATCTAGGGTGGCGGCTCCGCGGCGGGGTGAGCTCGCCGGCGTTCAAGCGGGGCGGCGGCTGTGTTCTGCGGTGTGGGAGCGAGGAGAGGGCAAAGGAACGCACGAAATCGAGTCCTGGGGTATGTGTAGTGCTCGGGCGCTCGCTAGAAGAGGGCGGCGAGCTCTGCCCGGGGCTGTCCACGGCGGCGGCGCGGTGGCGGCCGTCGAGGCGGCTCTGGAAGCTGCGGGGCGCGTGGCACGGGAAGAAGAGGGCCAGCGCGAGGCTAGAGGGCGGTGGAGGAGGTCGTCCGCGACGCGTGGGTGCCAGCGCGCGCCGAATTAATGGCCGGAATGGCCGGGAAGGCGCCGGCGGGCGGCGCTGTCGGTGGACGGCGGCGAGAAGCAGAGCAGGGAGGTGGGAGATGGGGTTAAGGGCGATTTTGCAATTTCCAAAAATTCCAGGGACTAAACTGTAAACCAGCGATAACTTTTAAAATAGGGCTCAAATGAAAAAGTGCCCAACATGAAAGTTGTTCAACTTTTCAAGATCTACAACTTTGATGTTGTGTAAAAATTTATTTGACCAAAGATACAAGAGCTAAAATTAAAATCATTGAAGGGATTTTGAATTCTAGGAATTTTGTCTTTTTCAAAGCAAATTCACTTCAAACATAGACTTAAAAGTAAAATTTGCTGCCATGCATTAAATGCACTGAAATTTTACAAAAACACCCTCCACAAAAGCTATATTCCCAAATATCTATGTAAAGGACCTTGCATAAAATCATAATTACACATATAGCCTTTCATAATTACAAAAAGATCCTTTTCAAGCAATTCAAGCACATGATGCATAGCAAACATACACAATTACTGTGCAGACACCTTTTTAATTACTGTGCAGACACCTTTTTAATTACTGTGCAGACACCTTTTTAATTACTGTGCAGACACCTTTTTAATGAAGACCATACGAAAAAGGTTTCAGAAGAAACAGCAACGAAAAGAATGAGCAGCCTTGTCAAATTGCACCTAATGAAGACTATAAGGTTTCAGAAGCTAGAACATCTAAATCGCAGGTCTACCACTGACCATTGCCCTCATTTTAATCATTTCCAGCATCAAACATGATGCATTAGTTCAAAACTATATGTCCAAATACGTTCCCAATCTGTGATGGGAAAGAGTTGAAAACATACCAGATACCCCAGACACGATGTCGGGGGCTGAGATCTTGTAGAAGGGCACACCAGTCTCATTGGCAATGGCATGTACAAGGGTGGTCTTCCCGCAACTGGGCGGTCCGTGCAGTAGTAGCCCGGCAACAGGCCTAACCCCAAGGTTACGTGGCAGCTCCAGACAGCACAGGGGCACCACCACTTCCACCAGTAGCTTCTCAATCACCTCCTCCATTCCGCCGAGATGAGCAAAACTCGGCCACTTGTCCACACTACTGACGACTTGTTCGGAGGAGACAGGAGCCTCTGGCTTAGCATCGCCGCCGCCGCCCCCACCGTCAGATGTCTCCTGCTGGTTAGTGCTGCCGCCGCCCCCACCGTCATATGTCTCAATCTCCACCTGCTGGTTAGTGCAGGGGTTCTGTTTGGGCGTTTGCGAGGCATACTTGACATCCGAATCTCCGACGGAGGTGGTGGAGGAGGAGGTGGCGTGGGCATATTGGCAGCGGCGGTTGGCGGAGTCATCAGGAGAGGGGATGGTGGCTAGGACGCGGCGGACTAGTTCGATGAAGGGTTTGAGCTTCTTGCGGCCGAGCTCGGGGCGTTGGATGCGGAGGGCGTCGGCGACGTCCTCAGCAGAGGAGCCGAGGACAGCGAGGCCGCCGCCTTTCAGTATGAGGCGGCGAATGGTACAAACGGAGGACGTCGACTGTAACCGGTGACGGGGGCGATTACCCATCTCTTCAAGCAAGCGGCAGCTCCGGTGGGAAAGGAAGGGGGCAGGAGGCGGCGGCGGGAGCTTGGGGAAGGAAGAGGGGCAGGCAGGCGGGCGGCGGCGGCGGGTGATTGGGGAAGGAAGGAGGCGGCGGCTAGGTTTCCTAAACTTCTTAGGAAGATAGCTGTAAATCTTGAAACGGACGGTGAAAAAAAATTTCACTGACGTGGACCGTCTCGCCGATCGCCGAGCGGTGCGTCTTTAACATATAGAAATAAAAAACAAGCTAATCATCAATCCATGCCACGCCAAGAATGAATAGGAGGAATAAGCTAGCTTCCCTAGTACCCTGGAAGGCCACCAATGGCGATGCGCTGCTGCGCGCAGACATTGGGCACCGGATCGATGCTGATGGCGATGGGGAAGATGAGCGCTGCTGGCCTACAGCTTGACGAGGAGGCCGGGAGTACGCACAGCAATGCCGTCGGCCGTCGCACACTTGCTCCGCCGGTGGCCGGTGGGCGCTGGCTTCGCCGTCCCAGATGCGCCGTCACGGACTCACGGGAGGACGAGAGTTGCGGCTGGCTCCCTGCCTAACTGGGGCTGCGACTGATGCTGCGTGGGGGGCTAGGGTTACTGGGGCGGTGGGCTGGGTTGAAAATAGTTGGGCTGCTGTGCTGCGCTATTGGGCCTGCCTGGAATTCGGGTTTTTTTTGAAGTTTGGGTACCGGGTTTCTAAACCCAAATTACCCGTAATAATTTCGGGTACTGGGACTTGCTACCCGAAATAGTGATCGGGTTTTTTTGACTCGGATTTTTCGGGTTCGGGCTCAGGTTTTTCGAGTTCGGGATTCGGGTTTCGGGTATCATGCCCAGCCTTAGTGGGGTGGGTGTTGTGTGTGTGGTGGTGGTTGGGGGAGGACTGGGAGTATGCCCCCTTCGGGCTACATGTTGCTTAGGTCAGCGATCCTCGCTCTGGTAGTCTATTTCTATTCTCAGTGTTGTTGCTCTGTTACAGCTTCGCTAAACTGATTCCTCTAGCCTGCTTAGGGGTGGTAATGGGCCATGATCCTAGTGACATCTTCACAGTCCAACAAAATTCTTAAATTATTTAGTTCAAAATTATATAAGATTAGAGCCTGGTCTTTTTAGGACCCAGATTTTCTAGTTCAAAATCTTGAGCCCATTACTACCCCCTAAGCGTGCTTGCTATCGATCCATTTCAAGTCTTGATATCGAGCTACTTTCGATTCTACACCTGCTGGTACGCTAAACTAACTCATCTAGTCTGTTTGCATTGCTACGGATCCACTTTAATCTAAGCTTCAAGTAAAAAAAAGACCTATCACAAAATCAAATCTTGTCGAGCATAGCCTATCCGTGGCTAGAAATGCTAAGCTTCAAATCACATGAAAGTGCGGGAGGCGTCTCTTCCACTCGGAAGCAAATGATTCATGCATGACAACAAAGTCAAAATTCCTTCTCAAAGTCAAAATCCTCCTGTCCGTAGTTCCAACGGACATTCAACAAGACCGTTACTATTCTACAGCAGTACCCTACCCGGGAGCGGCCGAGTGGGGCACCCAGAGCACTAATTTCCGCTCTCCCACCACGAGCCGTACGTACGTTGGGCGAGCGGCTTGCGCTGCGTGCGTGCGCCGGTGGTCACGGCACACACCACCGTTCCCGACGGCTCACGGCGAGGGTATGTGCGTGGGCGGGTGCAAAATCCGCAAATGGGCCCGAAATGCACAACGCGCCCGGTTGTCGCGTCGCGCGCTTGGGGAATTGCGGCCCGGGGGACCAAAGGCACCGGCATGTTCGGAAGCGTGCTCCAACCACCACCAGCCGCCGATCGACGACGGCTTGGTTTCTAGCAAATCCTTCTATTCTTTTTTTTTCTCGGGCATCAAATCCTTCTATTCTTCGCTCCGTGCCCATCAATGCGCTTGTTTCGTAACGTTCCTGGCTCGGCTGAGCGGGGTCCAGCCAGGACGAGCAAGGCATCCCGCCGCACCGTAGCATTCCAGCCGTCCTCCAGGATCCAACGGCTGAAGAGACGGCTGCGCCGACGGCTCACGGTAGGAATTGAGTTTTCAAATCACTGCTGTGGGAAGGCATGGGTGGTGGTGTGAAGCGGAGGGTCACACGGTAGCAACTGCGAAGAAAGAAAATGACAGGAACGGTGGCAGTCTGTAGAGAGGGATGGGCTGATATTACTATGCTAGGAATTGTTTCAAATTTTAACGGCGCTAATTAGATGTATTAAATTAAGACAATTTTTAAAAGTAACTTTAGAACCCCTGTACTAGAAACCCTTAAAACGTTCTCTCATGAGAGAAGACTTAAATGTGATACAAATATCAGTCCAAGAAAGGCTGATAAAACATTTATTACATCAGATGGTACATCACCGTACAACTCTACGCGGTAATGGGCAGTGAAGCACCACTATCGCAATGATAACAACTAAAACCCACACGACGATATTAACTACGAAGATGTCATCAGAGTTTTGCGCCATAAGGAGCTCCTGCGGGTGACCCTATCCCCAGACAAGATTGGGTGCAGAACGTAATCCCTACTCGACGTCCTCGGGAACAAAGTCTGGATCTTCCTATGTAAAAATTAAGAATGAGGTGAGTACGAACATACTCAGCAAGTCCAACCATACCCACGGAGGGGGTATAAATAGAATATAATGCACAAGGTAAACCAAGGATAAGACTAGGGTTTAATTTGCGGAAAGCTAATTTTTATGCATGGGTTTATTCGAAAGAAAGGGGTTTTCAAAATCAATTATCTTATACTGAGAAATACGTGGGGTTGATCCACACAGGATCCCAGTTTTAGATTGCTACCGGACTCCTCACCCGCCGTAGCACACGGCACATCTGCCGGACACTTTTCCAAAATGACTCACGTCAACCCATCCATTCCCAAAAGAAACACTAGTTGTGTGATCAAACCGTAACTCGCCCAGTACCGTGGGCACGGCTATTCGAATAGATTTTAACTCTGCAGAGGTGTGCAACTTTACCCACAAGCGGAGTACCACAGCACGATCACCTTAGTGTCGGTGCAGATCCCAATAAAGCCATTACCCACCTTAGCTAGACCTGACTAGCCACCACGGGATCCACCAAGGGGCCATTGACCTATCTCCGAGGTTTAATACGGGGCATAAGTCACATAGAGTTTATCCCTTCTTCTTAGTCACCCGTTACTCTCAGCTCTCCTGATGGCTATCAGACTAACTAGTGGGGTTTATGCTAAGCCGTTGCCCATACAACGGTCGAGTGTTTGCATGATAGTGGAATTAGGCAAGATGACATACCAACTCGGTCCTTAAGTGTGAGAAGATGGATATCTCCCTTCCTTGCTCAACCACACAGGTACGAGCACACTATTCGGCAAATCACACAGAAATGCCATCCATCCCGTCTAAACTCATATTTCGAAAATTTCAACTTTTCCCCTTCCCACACACTCACATATTTTTTTTTGTAAAACAAGTTGGACCATGTTTAAGGATCTAAGCGTCATAGTAGCAATTAACGTCCAAACAGAACACATTCAGACATTAATCTAGGTGGTCAAGAAATGGTTATAACAAATCAAGGGGTGGCTATCCAACCATGTTTTCAGCAGGCAAAACATATGCAGTTTTGAAAAAAAAAACAGGACAATGGGTTGTGTTTATAAAACTGGGACAAAACATGCATCAAAGGATGAGATTGAACTTGCCGTTCTCAAAGCCTTTCGGGAAGTCCTGATCGAGGTATTGTCCTTCGGGTTCGGGGTCGCGATACTGGTCCTCGTTCACTTGCTCGCAGTACTGCTCGTCGACGGGTTCTCCCTCGTTCACACCATGATCTACGACGCACACAAGCAAGTACACAATCAAGAAAAAGAAATAAAAGTTTTATCGCCGAGCTCAAATCGGAAACAAATAAGATATGGGGATAGGAGTAATATTTTTCGGTGATTCTCTAATGGCACAGGCAAAACTGTGTTAGGAATGGCGTGGTAAAGTTTCGAGGTGATTGGAGGATTTTTGGCGCATGAAATGACGAGTTAAAGAGGGGTTTAGGGGCTAAACCGAGATTCAGGGGCCTCTTTGTAAATATTCTCGGGGGTGAAAGGACTTGATTGTAATTTCTAGAAATATTTGGGGCATACTAAAAAGGTGTAGGGGTCTATTTAATATTAAGTTTATAAGGTGGAGGGCTAGTTTCCTAAATAAATAAAAGTGGAGGGCCTTTCTGCAAAAGTGTCATACAAGGGGGACTCTTAATAGAATAGAAGGAAAGGGAGGGGTGTCGGTACCTCAGGACTGGGGTACCCCCTCTTGCCATATCAAGACTCGTGAAGTTATCAGTAACTACGCCCTAAGGAGCTGAGCAGCCGGACCCCTGGGGTCCGGTTCCATCTCACCAGACCAACGGCACCGAACCCGCTTCCCGCTCGAGGCAGGTCCGGTGTCGCCACGTGTCCCAAAAAAGAAAGCACTCAGGGCCAAACAGCTGGGGGCCCCGGACCGCCCACGGGTCCCAGACCCCCACATACTATCCGGACCCCTCAGTAGGGAGGAAACAGACACCCCGCCCGGGGGGTCCGGAGCCGCCACGTGCCCGCAGGTGGCGGCACGCGCGCGCAGCCGCGACGCTTCCCCGGGAAGGCTCGCCCACCTACCGCATTCAATGCGGTAGACGAAGGTATGCTCTGCTGAAGAGCCCGAGGTGACTTTAGCCAGGATGTACTGTTGACCGCACGTTACCAAGGCGCACAGGGCAGCTGGTGCCACCAACACCACGCTCGTCAGTCCGCTACGCCAGCCAGACACAACAGCTCGGCGACGGAGTATCATGACGCCTGTCGGTACCCCAAAACTGGGGTACCCTCTCTTGCTGTGTCTAAGCAAAAGCCTTGTTGTTATCCTTGACTACGTCCAAACAGCCGGACCCCTGCGGTCCGGAGCCCTGTTCACCCGACAACGGTCCCGGACCCGTCCCCCGGCTGGGAAAGGTCTGGGATCACCACGTGTTCCGGAACAAGTGGGCGCTCAGCCCGAATAGCCGGGGGCTCCGGACCTCCCGTGGAGGTCCGAACCTCCGCGGAGTCCCGGACCCCCTGTATAGTAACCGGACCCCCTCACTAAGGGAAGGAATTGACACCCCGCCCCGGGGAGGTTCGGAGCTGCCACGTGTCTGCAAGCACAGATACGTATATAAGGCCGTTTGGTCTCCATACTAAGGTTCACCTACCACTGCATTCATTGCGGTAGGTGGACGTCCGCATTGATATAGAAGAAGCCGAGGCGATTCTTTGACCAGGGGACACTATTGATCGCGTATTACCAAGACGTGTAGTGGAGCCGCTGGCGCCGCCCACGCCGCGCCTGTCAGTCTGCCATGACAGATGGACACGACGGCTCGGCTTCACCCATCATGACGCCTACATAAAAGCCTCAATAGGCTGCGCCGCAAGCTACGTTTCCCCAACGGGCACCTTGCTGACGGAACAAGAGAAGACCTCCCTGAGTCAGAGGGGCAGCAGGGCATGGAAGCATATCGGAGAAAAGATTCACAACTACTGTAGCCATTTAAAGTACTCTGCGTAGTATGCTACACAGTCACGTTGGGCCCACTTGTCGGGGCTTCAACGACAAATGTATCCGCACCCCTTGATCTATAAAAGGGGGGCGCTGAAAGCATCTAGGCCCCTAATTCGAGTTTTGGTAATTAATGACAACGGTTTGTGGATTAACGATTTCATTTGAGAAGATGAGTATAGGTTGATTCACGGATGAAAGATATTTGGTTGTGAACGTATGGAGTTTTGGAGATGATGAGCAAAGCTCGGGCTCAAGGCAAAGGTATAAAATAGGGCTTTTATATTTTACCGGTCACAGGGCGTTTAGTGGATGAAAAGTGACCGGATTTGTTGGATAGTTAGCCGTACTATCAAGAGGGGTTATGTACTCATGCTTGACGGGTCTTTAGTGCCATTTTGCTCAAAATGTCTAGTTGCATGCATGAGGGCTAACGGCGTTTTGAAAAGTTTTGAAATAGACTAAGTTCGAGAGCTTACTGAGTAACAGCGGACAGTCCGCGCCTGTGGGGCGGACAGTCCGCGCCCGTTCCAGAGAGCTTGCAGTGTCTCTGGTGGGCTCGCGGACGGTCCGGCCCAGGTGGGCGGACGGTCCG
This sequence comes from Panicum virgatum, assembly GCF_016808335.1. Lineage (NCBI taxonomy): Eukaryota > Viridiplantae > Streptophyta > Magnoliopsida > Poales > Poaceae > Panicum > Panicum virgatum. Next base: position 48,079,059 of record NC_053136.1, on the reverse strand, counting down.
CCACTATTTTTCAGATATGTACCAGAGAGAATGTTTCTCTGGTTTGGGGTCAAAAGTTAAACTGCGGACGGTCCGCTCCTGAGGCGCGGACGGTCCGCAGGCTAAACTCAAGTTTGTTCCAGAGACGTTGTTAGTCTCTGGTGGGTTGGAACTTTTAAATGCGGACGGTCCGCCACTGGGGCGCGGACGGTCCGCCAGGGCTTAACGGCTAGTTCTGACATGCATTTATTGCACTCTGACTCACTGGTTTATAACGGCGGACAGTCCGGTTTTTGAAACGCGGACGGTCCGCGACTTCGCAGAAAAGAGTGTAACGGCTAGTTTTTTGAGGGGTGTCTATATATACCCAATGCCCGGCCATTGGGAGGCTCTCTTGGCCATTTGGATAGCATTCTTGACACATTAGAGCTAAGGCATCCCTCTCTCACACACACTTGCTTAGAGATTGCATTTTTAAGAGTGTGAGAGCTTCCTAGTGCATTGCATCAAGAGTTTGAGCTTTGTGGCATTAGGGAAACTTCAAGCAAGCGTCATCAACTTGTTACTCTTGGGAGTTGCCGCTCCCTAGACGGCTTGGAGAAGTGGATTTCGTGGAGCACCTCCAAGGAGATTGTTGAGGAGCCCCGATTTCGGTTGTGAGAGGTCTTGTGCTCACCTCACCGGAGTGGTGAAGAGCAACTCTAGTGGAATCGAGGTGTGGAGCGGTTCCTTGATTCAAGCCGGCTCAAGATCAAGAGGTTCTTGATAGAGGAGCGGTTGATTCTTGGAATCCACCTCAACGTGGATTAGGGGTGACCGGCAAGTCATCGACACCACGGGATATATTCTTGTGTCAAGCTCGGTTACTACTCTTGCTCTCTTTTATTCTTGTCTTTACTTTGAGCAATTTACTTTACTAGAGCTTGATTCGTGTCTTGTCACCCTAGGTTGCAAACCCATCTAAAGATTGTAATAGCTTGACATAGGGCTTTCCTTTGTTACTATCTAAATTTCTCTAGTGTTGTTGGTTTTAGATTTTAAACCGCCTATTCACCCCCCTCTAGTCGGTGTTCTTGATCCTACAAGTGGTACCAGAGCAAAGTACTCCATTAATTAAGGATTTAACCATCTTGGAGTAGAACAATGACTAGTGATCATGGGATTCATGTTGGGAAGCCACCGTTCTTTGATGGGAACAATTATGATTATTGGAAGACTAGGATGTCGGCTCATCTCAAAGCCATGAGTAGAAAGCTATGGAGAGTAGTAAATGATGGATATGTCATTTTGGACCCAAAGAGTTTGACACCCCTAGATGAGGAAAATGAGACACTAAATGATCAAGGGGTTAATGTGCTCTTTAGTGCTCTTGATGTAAATGAATTCAATAGAGTCAAGAGCCTCACAAATGCAAATGACATATGGAAGAAGCTCATGGAAATTCATGAGGGTACATCAACGGTGAAGGAGGCCAAGCTATACTTGCTTAAAGGAAATTTTAGTGAATTCACCATGAAGAAGGATGAGAGCATATCCGAGATGTTCAACCGGCTAAATGACATTGTAAATGATCTCAAGGGACTTGGATTTGAGGTACCGGATGGGGATTTCAACCACAAGTTTCTTAGATGTCTTCCGGAAAGATATGACACAATTGTGACCTTACTTGTAAGGTCAAATGTGAAGACCGCAACTCCCACACAAATATTGGGAGAAATTCTCACCCATGACATGTTCAAGAAATCTCAAGATGAAGCTCATGGTGGAGAAATTGATATGAAAAAGAAAAGTGTGGCATTCAAAGCTCAAGATAGCAAAAATGAAGAAGAAAGTGGATGCCAAGAAGAAGAATCGGATGAGGAGATGGCTCTTTTTGTCAAGAGATTCAATAGAATGATGAGCAAGAAGAGCTTTGGCAAGAGAGGTCAATCATCAAGAAAAAATCCTTTTGTGGACAAGACTTGCTTTAATTGTGGTGAAGTAGGTCATATCATTGTCAATTGTCCAAACAAGAAAAAGGACAAGAAAAATGATGAAAAGAAGAAGAAGAAGTTCATCAAGAAGAAAAAGAATGGCCAAGCTTATTTTGTTGAATGGGATTTCGATGCAAGCTCCGATGATGATGATGATGATGATGACAAGCCATCCAAGGGATTTGCCGGGATCGCCATCAAGGAGGCTCCATCACTCTTCTCTACACCACATTGTCTTATGGCAAAGGGTGGTGCAAAGGTACAACAAGATGATGAACTTGATGAACTTTTATATGATGATCTTGTTGAAATGCTTAATGATGCCGATGAATTCATGACAAAGGAAAAGGCTAAGTTGAGGGACTTGAAGTTGAAGTTTACTTCTCTTCAAGATTCCTATGAGGAGCTAAAGACTTCTCATGAGAATCTCAAAGAAACTCATGAGAAGCTTGAGGAAGCTCACAATACCTTGCTTAGTCATGAAAGAAAAGCAACATTGAGCATTGGTGTTAGTTGTGATTTAATTGATGATAAATCTTGTGGCTCTAGCTCTACTAGTTCTTTGTGCACTAAAATTGATAACTCATCTTGCAATGAATCTCTCATTATGGAAAATGATTTATTAAAAAAAGAGGTTACTTGCTTGACAAATGATTTGAGAAAATGCTATGATAGTAGAGCAAAGTTTAATCATTGTTGGGCAAGCCAAAAGTTCACCTTGAACAAGCAAGGGTTTGGATATATTCCTAAGAAAGGGAAGAAGGCTTTTGTGCAAACCAAAACTACCTTTGTGAAGAGTAGTGGCAAGCCATATTGTGAAAAATGCAAGAAGGTTGGACATGTTGAGAAGAATTGCACCAACAAGAAAGTCATATCCTTTGATTCAAGTTACATGCTTATGAAAAATTCAAATGGCAATGTTAGTGCAAAATTTGTTGGGATACCTATAAATGGTGCTAAAAAGAATGCCATTTGGGTGCCAAAAGTCTTGGTCACTAATGTGGTTACTAACGTTCAAGGACCCAAGAAAGTTTGGGTACCTAAAAAGGTTACTTCCTCTTTGTAGGTGAATTACAAGTCCGGGGGAAGACATTGGGTGCTTGATAGTGGATGCATTCAACACATGACCGGAGATCAAATGATGTTTTCCTCTCTAGATGAGAATGTTAGTGGCTATAGTGACATTATCTTTGGTGACAATAGCCGGGGCAAAGTCAAAGGAGTTGGTACAATTCCTATCTCAAGCAATCATTCTCTCTCAAATGTATTGTTAGTTGATTCTCTGAAGTTTAATCTCTTAGCGGTCACTCAACTTTGTGATTTTGGATATAAGTGTAGTTTCACTAAAGATGATGTTGTAGTGACTAGCTTGGATGGAAAAGATCACATCTTTACGGGATTTAGACATGAGGATGTATATCTTGTGGATTTTGCAACTAAAGAGGCAAATTTGTCCACTTGCTTATTCACTCAATCATCTTTGGGTTGGTTATGGCATAGAAGGCTTGGTCATGTTGGCATGAAACAACTCAACCGACTTTTGAAGCATGATTTAGTAGTTGGCTTGAAGAATGTGAAGTTTGATAAAGATAAGCTTTGTAGTGCATGTCAAGCCGGAAAGCAAGTTGCAAATACTCATCCCACTAAGAGTGTCATGTCAACTGAGAGACCTTTGGAATTATTGCACATGGATTTATTTGGTCCTACAACTTATAGAAGTATTGGTGGAAATTGCTATTGTCTTGTGGTAGTGGATGATTACTCAAGATACACATGGGTTTTCTTTCTTCATGATAAGGCCGATACATATGACACATTCAAGAAATTCTTTACAAGGGCCGAAAATGAATTTGAGCTCAAAGTGAAGAAAGTGAGGAGTGACAATGGAAGTGAGTTTAGAAACACAAGAGTTGAGGAATGGTGTGATGAGAAAGGAATCAAGCATGAATTCTCAACCAAGTACACTCCGGAACAAAACGGTCTTGTTGAGAGGAAAAATAGAACCTTGATTGATATGGCAAGATCAATGCTCTCCGAGTATAATGTTTCGGATAGTTTTTTGGCCGAAGCAATCAACACGGCTTGTCATGCCTCAAATAGATTGTATTGCCATAGATTTCATAACAAGACCCCATATGAGTTGCTCATTGGAAGGAAGCCAAATATATTATATTTTAGAGTGTTTGGTTGCAAATGCTATATTCTCAAGAAGGGAACTCGGTTATCAAAGTTTCAAAGCAAATGTGATGAGGGTTTTCTTCTTGGATATTCATCTAGTAGCAAGGCTTATCGGGTCTACAACAAAACACATGGCATTGTTGAAGAAGCATATGATGTTGAGTTTGATGAAACCAATGGGTCTCACAATGAACAAGAAAATCTTGATGATGTGAGAAGTGATGGTTTGAGAAATGCAATGAAAAATATGTCAATTGGTGATGTTAGACCAAGAGAAGAAGATGAAGATGAAGTTGGTCCTTCTATCTCTATTAGAGTTAATCCTTCAACTTCTATCTCAAATGATCAAGCACAACAAAATATACAAGATTCAAGTAATGATGATTCTCAAGTACAAGATCAAGTTGGTTCATCTAGTGCACCTTCTTCATCAACTCAAGAACCCATTATTCCTCAAAGAATTCATCATGTTCTTGCAAAGGATCATCCGGTGGATCAAATCATGGGTGATATTAGTAAGGGTGTCCAAACTCGATCTCGCATTGCTTCATTTTGTGAACATTATTCTTTTGTATCTTTTCTTGAACCTAACCGTGTAGATGAAGCATTGAGAGATCCGGATTGGGTGAATGCTATGCATGAAGAATTAAATAATTTCACCCGGAATCAAGTTTGGGATTTAGTTGAGAGGCCCAAGAATTATAATGTTATTGGCACTAAATGGGTCTTTAGAAACAAGCAAAATGAAGATGGAATGGTTGTGAGGAACAAGGCAAGATTGGTCGCTCAAGGCTTCACTCAAGTCGAAGGTTTGGATTTCGGTGAAACTTTTGCTCCCGTTGCTAGATTAGAAGCTATTAGAATTTTATTAGCTTATGCTTGCTCTCACAACATTAAACTTTTTCAAATGGATGGGAAAAGTGCTTTCTTGAATGGCAAAATTAGTGAACTTGTTTTTGTTGAGCAACCTCCCGGTTTTGAAGATCCCAAAAAGCCAAATCATGTATACAAGCTCTCTAAAGCTCTTTATGGTCTTAAGCAAGCTCCACGAGCTTGGTATGAAAGATTGAGGGATTTTCTTATCTCTAAGGGCTTCAAAATTGGTAAGGTTGATACTACCTTGTTCACTAAAGATATTGGTAAAGACTTGTTTGTTTGTCAAATTTACGTCGATGATATTATCTTTGGTTCAACTAACCCAAATTTTTGTGAGGAATTTGGTGAAATGATGTCTAGGGAATTTGAGATGTCCATGATTGGTGAATTGAGTTTCTTTCTTGGACTTCAAATCAAGCAACTCAAGGAAGGCACCTTTGTGTGTCAATCAAAATACGTGAAGGATATCTTGAAGAAATTTGGAATGGAAGATGCAAAACCAATCAAGACTCCTATGGCCACAAATGGGCATCTAGACCTAGATGAGGGAGGTAACCCGGTTGACCAAAAGCTTTACCGTTCTATGATTGGTAGTTTGCTTTATTTGACCGCATCTAGGCCCGACATCATGTTTAGTGTTTGCATGTGTGCACGATTTCAAGCCGCACCTAGAGAATGTCATTTGACCGCCGTCAAGAGGATCTTGAGATACTTGAAATATTCTCCTAATATTGGCTTATGGTATCCCAAGGGTGCTCATTTTGATTTGGTTGGATTCTCGGATTCGGATTATGCGGGGTGCAAGGTTGATAGGAAGAGCACTTTCGGTGGTTGTCAATTTCTTGGAAGATCTCTTGTATCATGGTCATCAAAGAAGCAAAATTCCGTGGCTCTTTCAACCGCCGAAGCGGAATATATCTCGGCCGGAAGTTGTTGTGCTCAATTATTATGGATGAAGCAAACTCTTCTAGATTATGGTGTGAAATTTGATGAAATTCTCTTGTTGTGTGATAATGAAAGTGCCGTGAAGATTGCCTCTAATCCGGTTCAACATTCAAGAACCAAGCATATTGATATCCGCCATCATTTTCTTAGAGACCATGTGAACAAGGGTGATATCAAGATTGATGGTATTGGCACGGATGATCAATTAGCCGATATCTTTACCAAGCCTTTGGATGAATCTCGGTTTTGCAAGTTGAGAAATGAGTTAAATATCATTGACTTCTCAAATGTGGCTTGAAAACTAGCACATGTGGCATATGGTTCTTTCATGCACTTCTTGTTTCATTTTTATGAATTTTTGAAGTATTTTTGAGCCATTTATGAGTTTTCATGATTCTACTCGATTTATTTTTGAATTCTTGTTGAAACTTGCTCATATAAGTCGTTTGAAGGTTTTCATGCAATATTTGAGATTTTTGGATTTTTATATGAGCAATGATCCCAAATTGGAGTTGGAATTGAGAAAATTGGCAGAATTCAGACTTGTCAGATTTTTGGTAGCGCGGACGGTCCGCGGGTAATAGGCGGACAGTCCGCCGTTAATTGGACTTGTTCACCAGAGGCTCTGCAGAGAAGTTGTCAACCGCAGAAATTCATTGCGGACAGTCCGCAAAAGGACCGCGGACGGTCCGCACATGTTGGGCAGAGGAAGTTCAGTCAGTTGCAGTGTAAAAAATTTCAAAGGCGGACGGTCCGCCAAAGGACCGCGGACAGTCCGCGACTGGACAGAATTGTGGGGTCGGCCAGACTTGACTTATATTGGATGTCCCCCTCACCTCCCCCACCAAACCGAACACATACCCCAAAAGTGTCTCTCTCTTTCTCTCTCAAGCACGTGGGAAGACGACAAGGTCAAGCCCTTTTTGGAGTGGTTCCCGGACGGTCCGAACACATCCCCGGACTCTCCTCAAGATAGTGCATCATGTCCTCGCGGTATTTCAATGAATCCCTAACTCTTGTTCTTGGATTTCTTTATTGGAAAGAGTTAGGGTTAGATGCTCCGATCAATTTTTTGGCCATGGATTCTTGAAAATACTTGGGGGATCTTATTCCTAGTGATGAGGAGATGCTATAGTTTAATTTTGGTTGATGGATTTGAATCGAAACTCAAAATGTGGATGAATCAAAGATAAGGGCGATTTTGTGTTCCTGCGCAGAACAGATGGGTCGCGGACAGTCCGCCTGCTGGACGCGGACGGTCCGCCGTAGTAGTTCATGAACCGCGGACGGTCCGCGTTCAGAAGTGCGGACGGTCCGCTAGTATCAGATTTTTCAGATCAGTGCTGAATTGAGTTATATCATTAAGGATTCATTCTATTGCTTTAGTAATTGTTCTTATGGTTAAATCTTGATCTCAGGCCACCCCGGAAGATCATCAAGGTAGCTTCTAAAATCAAGAAGGCTATGTCTTCCAAAAGACAAAGAGACAGTGATGACTCGGATGATGTGGACTATGCTCCAAATGTCAGTGAGATGGCTGCAGCTTCTTCAGTAGGAGATGCAGGTGATGAGTCTTCAGAGGAAGAGACTGAAGGGGTTGATGATGATATTATAGATTTAATGGGGCTAGATCTACCTAGCCGTCAGTGGACTGCAGAGAGCTATGCCAATGCAAGAGCAGTGGATCAATTCAGCTTACCTCGTGACACCAACATTCTTTTCTTCAAAACCGAGGTACAAAAAGATGTTTACTTTGGTCATCTAGTTAAGAAAAATGTATTCAAACATCAGACCATTGACATAGGCTACATGAGACAACAACAAGTCATGACTGATCTAGTAGATAGATTTCAGCAAATGAGGTTAGCTAATTTTCTGCAGCATAGGTGTGATTGGAATGAAACTGTGATACGCCAGTTCTATGCCACCCTAGAGATCAACATGGTTGAGGAAACTTTTAGGTGGACAACTGGGAAAAGAACCTATGGTGCTACATTTGCACAGTTTGCTGAGGCAAATCAATTGGATTATAATTTCATCAATAGTGAGCAAAGCATGAATATTGTGTTAGAAAACCCACTAGATGAAAATGACTACCCCATGTTCTATGAGCCTGCACATCTTGGAATTGCTAGAACTTTTGGGGGCACTCAGGGTCTGAGGCATCATCCTGCAGTGATCAATAAGATTGCTAGAGTCACATTCATGCCTAAGAGTGGCAACAAGGACAAGATTAGAGGACACTATTGGAATGTGATATCTCATGTCATGAATGGAAATAGAATCAATGTCATTGCTCTTATCATGGATCAGCTTGCAGACTTGAGGCTTAACATGGAGATGAACTTGTACTTTGCTCCATACATTATGTCCATCATCAAGGTTAAGACTAGCTTCAGAGGGTTATGTGAAAGCAAGCACACTCCTTTCAGGCCATTCAAGAATGACAATGCTTTTCTCTTGAGGCCTTTGACTCCTTTCCCTGGAGATGATATGAATGATGAAGCACAGGGGCAAGATGATAGTGATGATGATGCTCATATGGGAGCAGCTGCACCTCAGCATGCCATGCCACCACCGCATCATCCAGCACAGCAGCAGTGGGCTCCTCCAGCTGGCTATTTTGACCCATACTTTGCATCAATGCAGGAGAGCATGTCCTCTCAGATTGCGGGGTTGGCTAGTCAGATGCAGAATCAGATGAACCTCAACTTTCAGAACATGCAGCAGCAAATGTTCCAGCCTATGATGGCTCAGATGCAGGGGTTTCATGAGAGTTTACACTCGGATATAGCAGCTCTTGACTCACGTTTTGAGGATTTGCCCTCTTCTGAGCAGTTTGAGCAGCTTGAGCAGAGACAGGAGCAGCTAGAGCAGCGCTTTGATGTCTTCAGCACAGCTTTCACAGGGTTTACTGACCACTTCTACTCAGTGTTTCCCGCTCCAGTGCCGCCTCCAGAGTTCTATCCGCACCAGCCCTTCTACCCACCGCCACCTCCTCCACCAGCCGTTTGACTTTCTTGGCAATTGATGCCAAAGGGGGAGAAGGAGCTTTGGAGTGCTTGGATCTAGGGGAGCTCATGGACTTCTTATGGAGATCATTCGTTTTCGGCTTCCGCTTGCCTCTCATGTTTTATTTGTGTCTTTCATGAACTCTATTTGAGACTTGTGTTTGGATTTGAACCTTGGTTTGTAATGTGTGATGAACTATGTTAGTTTGTGCTACTCTTATCTATTTATGTTCATCTTGTGGTTGTGAGGTTGTGCTAACCATGCTAAACTTTCATATCATATATCTATTGTATCTTGTATGCCTCGAATTCCACTTGTAGGGAAAACTCTGTCAAAATTCTCATATATATATATGTGCGCTCTTGGTATTCATGAAAATTTATATGCACATATCAAGGGGGAGTTCTCTCTACTCATCGAACTTGGTGAATTTATTCATACCATATTCTGAAATTTTCGAGAAAATGAGTAAGTTCTTCCAAAGTTCAATTCCAAGTCCACCTTATGCCTAGTGTATAAAGTTGACTTGAAAACTTTTATCACTCCAAAATTTAGTGTTGTCATCAATTACCAAAAAGGGGGAGATTGAAAGCATCTAGGCCCCTAATTCGAGTTTTGGTAATTAATGACAACGGTTTGTGGATTAACGATTTCATTTGAGAAGATGAGTATAGGTTGATTCACGGATGAAAGATATTTGGTTGTGAACGTATGGAGTTTTGGAGATGATGAGCAAAGCTCGGGCTCAAGGCAAAGGTATAAAATAGGGCTTTTATATTTTACCGGTCACAGGGCGTTTAGTGGATGAAAAGTGACCGGATTTGTTGGATAGTTAGCCGTACTATCAAGAGGGGTTATGTACTCATGCTTGACGGGTCTTTAGTGCCATTTTGCTCAAAATGTCTAGTTGCATGCATGAGGGCTAACGGCGTTTTGAAAAGTTTTGAAATAGACTAAGTTCGAGAGCTTACTGAGTAACGGCGGACAGTCCGCGCCTGTGGGGCGGACAGTCCGCGCCCGTTCCAGAGAGCTTGCAGTGTCTCTGGTGGGCTCGCGGACGGTCCGGCCCAGGTGGGCGGACGGTCCGCCACTATTTTTCAGATATGTACCAGAGAGAATGTTTCTCTGGTTTGGGGTCAAAAGTTAAACTGCGGACGGTCCGCTCCTGAGGCGCGGACGGTCCGCAGGCTAAACTCAAGTTTGTTCCAGAGACGTTGTTAGTCTCTGGTGGGTTGGAACTTTTAACTGCGGACGGTCCGCCACTGGGGCGCGGACGGTCCGCCAGGGCTTAACGGCTAGTTCTGACATGCATTTATTGCACTCTGACTCACTGGTTTATAACGGCGGACAGTCCGGTTTTTGAAACGCGGACGGTCCGCGACTTCGCAGAAAAGAGTGTAACGGCTAGTTTTTTGAGGGGTGTCTATATATACCCAATGCCCGGCCATTGGGAGGCTCTCTTGGCCATTTGGATAGCATTCTTGACACATTAGAGCTAAGGCATCCCTCTCTCACACACACTTGCTTAGAGATTGCATTTTTAAGAGTGTGAGAGCTTCCTAGTGCATTGCATCAAGAGTTTGAGCTTTGTGGCATTAGGGAAACTTCAAGCAAGCGTCATCAACTTGTTACTCTTGGGAGTTGCCGCTCCCTAGACGGCTTGGAGAAGTGGATTTCGTGGAGCACCTCCAAGGAGATTGTTGAGGAGCCCCGATTTCGGTTGTGAGAGGTCTTGTGCTCACCTCACCGGAGTGGTGAAGAGCAACTCTAGTGGAATCGAGGTGTGGAGCGGTTCCTTGATTCAAGCCGGCTCAAGATCAAGAGGTTCTTGATAGAGGAGCGGTTGATTCTTGGAATCCACCTCAACGTGGATTAGGGGTGACCGGCAAGTCATCGACACCACGGGATATATTCTTGTGTCAAGCTCGGTTACTACTCTTGCTCTCTTTTATTCTTGTCTTTACTTTGAGCAATTTACTTTACTAGAGCTTGATTCGTGTCTTGTCACCCTAGGTTGCAAACCCATCTAAAGATTGTAATAGCTTGACATAGGGCTTTCCTTTGTTACTATCTAAATTTCTCTAGTGTTGTTGGTTTTAGATTTTAAACCGCCTATTCACCCCCCTCTAGTCGGTGTTCTTGATCCTACAAGTGGTACCAGAGCAAAGTACTCCATTAATTAAGGATTTAACCATCTTGGAGTAGAACAATGACTAGTGATCATGGGATTCATGTTGGGAAGCCACCGTTCTTTGATGGGAACAATTATGATTATTGGAAGACTAGGATGTCGGCTCATCTCAAAGCCATGAGTAGAAAGCTATGGAGAGTAGTAAATGATGGATATGTCATTTTGGACCCAAAGAGTTTGACACCCCTAGATGAGGAAAATGAGACACTAAATGATCAAGGGGTTAATGTGCTCTTTAGTGCTCTTGATGTAAATGAATTCAATAGAGTCAAGAGCCTCACAAATGCAAATGACATATGGAAGAAGCTCATGGAAATTCATGAGGGTACATCAACGGTGAAGGAGGCCAAGCTATACTTGCTTAAAGGAAATTTTAGTGAATTCACCATGAAGAAGGATGAGAGCATATCCGAGATGTTCAACCGGCTAAATGACATTGTAAATGATCTCAAGGGACTTGGATTTGAGGTACCGGATGGGGATTTCAACCACAAGTTTCTTAGATGTCTTCCGGAAAGATATGACACAATTGTGACCTTACTTGTAAGGTCAAATGTGAAGACCGCAACTCCCACACAAATATTGGGAGAAATTCTCACCCATGACATGTTCAAGAAATCTCAAGATGAAGCTCATGGTGGAGAAATTGATATGAAAAAGAAAAGTGTGGCATTCAAAGCTCAAGATAGCAAAAATGAAGAAGAAAGTGGATGCCAAGAAGAAGAATCGGATGAGGAGATGGCTCTTTTTGTCAAGAGATTCAATAGAATGATGAGCAAGAAGAGCTTTGGCAAGAGAGGTCAATCATCAAGAAAAAATCCTTTTGTGGACAAGACTTGCTTTAATTGTGGTGAAGTAGGTCATATCATTGTCAATTGTCCAAACAAGAAAAAGGACAAGAAAAATGATGAAAAGAAGAAGAAGAAGTTCATCAAGAAGAAAAAGAATGGCCAAGCTTATTTTGTTGAATGGGATTCCGATGCAAGCTCCGATGATGATGATGATGATGATGACAAGCCATCCAAGGGAGTTGCCGGGATCGCCATCAAGGAGGCTCCATCACTCTTCTCTACACCACATTGTCTTATGGCAAAGGGTGGTGCAAAGGTACAACAAGATGATGAACTTGATGAACTTTTATATGATGATCTTGTTGAAATGCTTAATGATGCCGATGAATTCATGACAAAGGAAAAGGCTAAGTTGAGGGACTTGAAGTTGAAGTTTACTTCTCTTCAAGATTCCTATGAGGAGCTAAAGACTTCTCATGAGAATCTCAAAGAAACTCATGAGAAACTTGAGGAAGCTCACAATACCTTGCTTAGTCATGAAAGAAAAGCAACATTGAGCATTGGTGTTAGTTGTGATTTAATTGATGATAAATCTTGTGGCTCTAGCTCTACTAGTTCTTTGTGCACTAAAATTGATAACCCATCTTGCAATGAATCTCTCATTATGGAAAATGATTTATTAAAAAAAGAGGTTACTTGCTTGACAAATGATTTGAGAAAATGCTATGATAGTAGAGCAAAGTTTAATCATTGTTGGGCAAGCCAAAAGTTCACCTTGAACAAGCAAGGGTTTGGATATATTCCTAAGAAAGGGAAGAAGGCTTTTGTGCAAACCAAAACTACCTTTGTGAAGAGTAGTGGCAAGCCATATTGTGAAAAATGCAAGAAGGTTGGACATGTTGAGAAGAATTGCACCAACAAGAAAGTCATATCCTTTGATTCAAGTTACATGCTTATGAAAAATTCAAATGGCAATGTTAGTGCAAAATTTGTTGGGATACCTATAAATGGTGCTAAAAAGAATGCCATTTGGGTGCCAAAAGTCTTGGTCACTAATGTGGTTACTAACGTTCAAGGACCCAAGAAAGTTTGGGTACCTAAAAAGGTTACTTCCTCTTTGTAGGTGAATTACAAGTCCGGGGGAAGACATTGGGTGCTTGATAGTGGATGCATTCAACACATGACCGGAGATCAAATGATGTTTTCCTCTCTAGATGAGAATGTTGGTGGCTATAGTGACATTATCTTTGGTGACAATAGCCGGGGCAAAGTCAAAGGAGTTGGTACAATTCCTATCTCAAGCAATCATTCTCTCTCAAATGTATTGTTAGTTGATTCTCTGAAGTTTAATCTCTTAGCGGTCACTCAACTTTGTGATTTTGGATATAAGTGTAGTTTCACTAAAGATGATGTTGTAGTGACTAGCTTGGATGGAAAAGATCACATCTTTACGGGATTTAGACATGAGGATGTATATCTTGTGGATTTTGCAACTAAAGAGGCAAATTTGTCCACTTGCTTATTCACTCAATCATCTTTGGGTTGGTTATGGCATAGAAGGCTTGGTCATGTTGGCATGAAACAACTCAACCGACTTTTGAAGCATGATTTAGTAGTTGGCTTAAAGAATGTGAAGTTTGATAAAGATAAGCTTTGTAGTGCATGTCAAACCGGAAAGCAAGTTGCAAATACTCATCCCACTAAGAGTGTCATGTCAACTGAGAGACCTTTGGAATTATTGCACATGGATTTATTTGGTCCTACAACTTATAGAAGTATTGGTGGAAATTGCTATTGTCTTGTGGTAGTGGATGATTACTCAAGATACACATGGGTTTTCTTTCTTCATGACAAGGCCGATACATATGACACATTCAAGAAATTCTTTACAAGGGCCGAAAATGAATTTGAGCTCAAAGTGAAGAAAGTGAGGAGTGACAATGGAAGTGAGTTTAGAAACACAAGAGTTGAGGAATGGTGTGATGAGAAAGGAATCAAGCATGAATTCTCAACCAAGTACAGTCCGGAACAAAACGGTCTTGTTGAGAGGAAAAATAGAACCTTGATTGATATGGCAAGATCAATGCTCTCCGAGTATAATGTTTCGGATAGTTTTTGGGCCGAAGCAATCAACACGGCTTGTCATGCCTCAAATAGATTGTATTGCCATAGATTTCATAACAAGACCCCATATGAGTTGCTCATTGGAAGGAAGCCAAATATATCATATTTTAGAGTGTTTGGTTGCAAATGCTATATTCTCAAGAAGGGAACTCGGTTATCAAAGTTTCAAAGCAAATGTGATGAGGGTTTTCTTCTTGGATATTCATCTAGTAGCAAGGCTTATCGGGTCTACAACAAAACACATGGCATTGTTGAAGAAGCATATGATGTTGAGTTTGATGAAACCAATGGGTCTCACAATGAACAAGAAAATCTTGATGATGTGAGAAGTGATGGTTTGAGAAATGCAATGAAAAATATGTCAATTGGTGATGTTAGACCAAGAGAAGAAGATGAAGATGAAGTTGGTCCTTCTATCTCTATTAGAGTTAATCCTTCAACTTCTATCTCAAATGATCAAGCACAACAAAATATACAAGATTCAAGTAATGATGATTCTCAAGTACAAGATCAAGTTGGTTCATCTAGTGCACCTTCTTCATCAACTCAAGAACCCATTATTCCTCAAAGAATTCATCATGTTCTTGCAAAGGATCATCCGGTGGATCAAATTATGGGTGATATTAGTAAGGGTGTCCAAACTCGATCTCGCATTGCTTCATTTTGTGAACATTATTCTTTTGTATCTTTTCTTGAACCTAACCGTGTAGATGAAGCATTGAGAGATCCGGATTGGGTGAATGCTATGCATGAAGAATTAAATAATTTCACCCGGAATCAAGTTTGGGATTTAGTTGAGAGGCCCAAGAATTATAATGTTATTGGCACTAAATGGGTCTTTAGAAACAAGCAAAATGAAGATGGAATGGTTGTGAGGAACAAGGCAAGATTGGTCGCTCAAGGCTTCACTCAAGTCGAAGGTTTGGATTTCGGTGAAACTTTTGCTCCCGTTGCTAGATTAGAAGCTATTAGAATTTTATTAGCTTATGCTTGCTCTCACAACATTAAACTTTTTCAAATGGATGTATCTTGGTAATACGCGGTACACAGTGAGGCCTGACAAAGGCTGCCCCGCGTGCCGCGGCGGCAGAGCACGCCTCAACCACCAGCATTGAATGCGATGTGAGGGCGAGTCTTCCAGCGGAAGGCTCGCGCATGAGCCCGCGCCCGTGCCTCCGGGACACGTGGCGGCTCTGTACCCCCCAGCGGTATGTTGGTTCTACCGCACGGGAGGTCCGGATGGGCGCGGGAGGTCCCGGACCCCTATGGGGGGTCCGAGGCCCCGGCTGGCAGCTCGGAGCTTCCTTTTCTTAGGGACACGTGGCGTCTCCGGACCCGTCCCCGAGCGGGGGGCGGGCCCGGGGCCGTTGGCCCGGTGAGATAAGAGCTGGACCCGTGGGGCCCGGCTGCTCCGCCATTTACCGCACGGTTACGGATAACTACGCGGGGCCTTGCCTTGCTGCAGTAGAAGTTGGTATCCCTGCTACAGGGTACCGACAAGGGGCTTTTGGGCAAAATAGCCTTTTCTTCTCTCCCTCCCTTCCCGCAGAACAGGGGAGGCGCACCCGGGCGCCGGCGGCAGCTCCGGCCGGCGGCCTAGGCCATGGGGGCGCCTGGGAGGAGGGGAAAAGGGGCAGGGAGGTGCGGGGGTTCGATCCTCCCTCGATTTTAGGGAAGGGGGCCCGCAAGGAGGGGTACCATGGCAGTGAGTGGCGGCGACCGTGGTGGCGGCGCTAAAAGGCTCGGCGGCGGCCGGGGTTAGGGGGGAAAAGGGAGAGGGAGGCGAGGAGGTCCTTTTCCCCTCCTTACCTCGGGCAGTGGCGGTGCGAGGAGACGGCTCCGCGGTGGCCGGCGGGGCTTGGCGGCTATGGTGGTGGCGGCAGCGCTAGGGGGCTGAAGGGGGCTAGCGGCGGCGGTGAGGTTCGTGGTGGTGGAGAGCTCGATGGAAGGGGTTATTTATAGGACCAGAGAGGCGGTGGAGCGGTGGTGGCCGGTGGGGCGGCTTTAATGCCGCTCGGTGTCGCGGCGCGGCGGCGCGGCCGGCACAGGGCGACACAACGGCTCGGGCAGGCGGTGCTGCGCTTGACGGCGGGCGGCGCGGCGCGTGGTTCACGTGGGAGCAGTGCGGGCACGTGGACGGGAGCAGGGCGTCGGCCGGCAGCGAAGGCGGGCACTGTGTGCGGCTCTGCTCACGCGAGCTCGGGCGCCAAGGCGGCACAGGCGACGGGACGGCAGCGGCGAGCGGTGTGGTGGCGTGGTGCGCATGGGCGCACAGGGTGCGCGCGCGGCGCATGAGCAATCGGCCGTGGCGTGTCGCGGGCGTGCGTGGCGAGCGCGGCTCGGTGCGCCGAGCGCGGCGAGCGCGTGCGGGCACGCGCGCGGGCGCACGGCCTATGGGGGTGCTCGGCGCGGCTAGGTGCACGGGCCAGGGGGGCTTGCGTGCGTGGGCAGGGAAGGCGGGGCGCGCGGGCTGGGCGCGCTCGGTGCGCCGCGCGTGTGGGAGAGGAGAGAAGCAGAAGGAAGGAGGAGGGAAAAGAAAAAAGAAAAAGGGGAAAAGAAAATGAAGAAAAAGGGAGGGAGAGAGAGAGAGCACGCCCGCGGAATTCGCGGTCGGCGGTCGCGCGCGGGCGACAGGCAACCGAGCTGCGCGGGATGGGACGGCGGCAAAGAAAAAGTGGGAGGGGTACGGTCGGCGGGAAAAGGTTTTGCAAATCGACGAGTGGTTTAGAGGGTGACTTGTTATGGATTGAAAAACGCGGGCGTTACAACCCTTGAGACTTTTGACCGCGTGATTAGAGGATGGTTACTGTAGCACCACTATAGTTAATCATCCATTAATTACCGTCATTAGATTCGTCACGAAAAGTTACACCCATCCTTAAAAAAATTTTACAAATAAACTTTATTTAGTATTCCATGCATACAAAATTCTTTTCTCAAAAATCGTGTGCTAGGATTTTAGCACGGGAGCCAAACAAGGCCATGGAGTGGGAGGAGAAGCAAGCAAACGATCCGGCATCGCGGCTGCAGCAGCATTGGATGCTGCGTGCCCGGCGCATGCAGATGGTTCCAACCCTTGTTTTAGTGGCGGACCTGGCCTGACCTGACCGCCTCGTGGTTTGTCAATGCAAACCAGCCGGGGATTAGCCAAAAGATTACACTGGGTGGAGGAGGCTAACAAAAAGTCAGATGCTAGTAACAAAGCTATCTTTTTGAAAAACAGAATGTCGTGCTCTGTTTATTTTGAATAACTGAGATGCTGAGTTTGCTAACAAGAAAGTAGTAAAAAAGTTGGAGGGAGACCGAGAGAGTGACACCGACACAATCACATGAATCTACCTGGGTCGATTAGCGTGGGACGAGAGTTTAGCGGTACAGATGAGATCCCAGCCCCAGGGATTGCCGTGGCTTTGCTGCTGCTTTTCAAGATAGGAATGGGCTAATTATAGTGGTGATTGATTGACCTATTTCTCTTAGATGTTATAGTCTTGATGGTCCATTAAGTATTATGGGCCGACCCAAATATTTTTCTATAGTCTTAAATCATGAATACTATGAACACTTTTAGAAAAGATAAAATTCAAGATTAATATATATCACAATAATATGTTAATATTGTTAGCAATGCATCAAATTAAACATATTTACTAGCGGTTCATGATTTTAATTTTATCCATTTTCACTTCCAACGCATGGTAATCCTCACTATATTTTGAAGTATATATAATCTAACAACTAATGACCAGTTGTATTTATTCAAAAGAGCATTTATTCAAAAGAATGAAGAAAATCAGTAAATTAAATAAAAAATTATTAATATGACAAGTGGATCGACCCAAAATACCCATCGGGTCAATATGTACCGGCCCTATTGACCCATTTTAGAATTTAGGATCGATCTCTATAATCCATTGATCCTATTTTTATGGATCGGGTCAACTGAATCCATCCGATCCATTTCCATCCATAGCTGCTCTCTCACTCCTCAGTCCCTTACTCACCGGCACACCACTTCATCTGCGTCCTGTTGCTATTCCGTCTCCCTCCAGTATTTATTGCTCGAGATTGTCAGACAGTTCCGAGACCCTTTCCACACACGCTCCCCTCCTTCCTTCTTGTTCTTCCTTTTCCAACCCTCCCTGCTGCTACCGCTATCGCCCTGCGCCCCTGCCCTGCTCATCAGTCCTCACACATGTCTTCACATTCAAGTGCCTGCCTGCCTGCCCCCTCGCCCTCACCGGCACGGTGGTAACAAACTGGTAAGAAGCCCTTCCATTCCATCCCCATCCTCCTCAATCTTCACTTGCTTCCCTCCTGGATAAATCGTTTCCTTCCTCCGTGGCTAACTCTGGGCTCTGGCTATGGCGATTCCCCTTCTCGTTCGCAGATCCATGTCCGGCTGCTGACTCGTGCGGCCTCGGCGCTGCGAAGGTACTTGCCACTCCGCTCTCGCTCTCCCGCTCTCCCCTACCTACCGGAGTACATTTCGCCAAGAACCTCTGCTTGCTTGCACTTGCACTCCCCCGAAATGCCGGCGAGGAAGGAACCGCCGTGCCGTTCCACTCCCACGAGCTTCGCCCACTTCCTGGCCGCCGCCTCCGCTACACCTGCGCTGTGTGTTCAAGAATAGCACCGGCAGCGCCGCCCAGAAACCCAAGCATTCCTCACCTGTAGGATGGATGCGTAGTACAGACATGTAGCGCCCGGTTCCGGCGAGATTAGTAGGCACCCAGCGTCGGCGCCGGTGCTGCGTCATCAGAGCCGGGAAAGAGAAACAGAGAGCGCACAGATTTTTTTTACTTTGGGAATGGATAGCGAGAGCAGAGCAGTCAATTGAAGCCTGGTTGCTCCCGTAATCAATCAGGGTGCGTGAGTCTTTTTGTTTGGAAAGAGCACTCAAATCCCCCCCCCCCCCCCCCGGCACTGTTTTCACCCTCGTAGAGGTGCAGAGGTGCTCCGGTTTTACTCCGCCCACACCTCGCCTTTTCAGGTCATCGCTTTCTGGCGGCCTCTTTCTTTCCATGGGAAAGCGAGGCTGCCGCGCCCAGCCGTGCCGCACTAGACCCGGTGACCGACGCGAGCCGAGAGCCAGCCCCCACCGCCCGCCGCGAAAAGCCTACACGTCCTCTGCTCCCCTCCACAGTCCACAGTCCACGCCCCGGCTGCTGCTGCTGCCTCGCCTGCTCTGCTCCTCCGCCGCCCAGTTCAAAATTCAAACCCACCCGCACGGCGCCTGCACGGCCGCCGAGCCCCCGTCACTGCTGGTTCGTGGCCGCGGCACGTCAGGGTCACCGGCCCGGCGCCCCATTCCTCGCGTCCGGACGAGCGGGCGGGGCTGCTACGGCCGACGGCCACCACTGGCTCGGCGTCGCCTTATCGTCAGGACACCATCATTAGCCGCATCTAATCGCGAGATTACCCTCCACCCTCTTTTCCTTTGATGGCCTAATCATTAGCGCCCCAAAAGCCGCGCTGCGAGGATCCTGGTGTTTGGTGTGGCTGGGAGCTCGTCGCCTCGTCGGAACTCGGGGCGTGGCGTGGCGTGGTGGCGTGCGTGCGCGCCCGCCCGTCGCGGTGGTAAAGCCGGGGTTCTTTTCTGCGGGCGGGCGGTCGCCATGTACGCCGGCCCGTGATTACTGCGAGCCGGAGTACCAGTAGACAGGGGTGGGGTGCTAGGCGAGATCGCGGTGCATTTAATTTTCGCGCAGCAGTTTGCGGTCTGACGACTGGCAACTGCTCCCCATTCAAACCCTGATGCTGTTGTGATGGGGTTCCGTTTCTTCGTCTGTTTCAGTTACTACTTACTGGTGCTGCGCCAGCCGCCAGGCTTTGGTGGTGGTAGAGCGGCGCGGTTGGGGAAGAGGAGGAGGATCGGCGGGGGAGGAGGAGGGCGGAGATGAGGATGAAGACGCTGGCGTGCTGCCGGCGGCGGCCGCAGGACTTCAGCATCGACATGGACCAGGAGCCCGACAGTAAGCCCCTGATCTCCTTCCTCCCTCCTCTCTTCCTGCTAAGGTTTCTTTGATTTTTGCCAGATTTTGGTTTGTTCTTGTGTGTCCTTGAACCGAATCTTGACTCCCTGAACCGGACGTATGCATTTTATGCTGCTGGTTTGAATGCCATTCCTTCGCCCTCCGCTATTTTGATAGGCTTATGGATTATGGTTTTGTAGCAGGAGTACACTTGTCCTACCAGTTGCAACTTGCGAGTGGTTGGGCGGTGCAGCAGCCCCTGCCCGCTGCCTGCCCCGTAGTACTGATCTAGTAGATGGCTAGGCGCTGATGAGCAGACTGTATTCACAAACTTCTCACCTGCCCAAAATCACACACCCAAAGGATGAAAAAAGTTCGATTCAAAAAACAATGAAAAAATATTGGGGGTAGACGGCCAGAGAGGGATGGGAACGTGGGAGAGGTCACGGTCGACGCGACTGTTCATCAGAGGCGTCCCGTCCCGTCCCCACAGTACTCTCGCCTCCGAGCAGCGGTGCAGGCGCCGCGCGGCGCAGGCCGTGCCGTGCACTGGGATGGGAACGTGCGTGCGAGTGATGGGGGTCACGGGAAGATCCCGGGGGCAACGGCCACGGCCCCCCGGACTTGTGCCACCCGACGCGACCGGCAGCCGGCCGGCCGGCCCGGCCGCACCATGTTCGCATTCATAACTTGCTCGTTGCACTGCTCACTGCTCAGCCGTTACGCCCCACGTACCTTTTTTTTTTCTGGCCAGTCACCGGCGTTTGTGTGTTTGTCTTTCTGGCTGTCTCCCATGGATCTCACCCCACGGAAACCGTGATTTTTAGCTACTTTTTGTTTAATCTTAGAGTTCGTTAGCAGGTTTTGTATAGCTCAAAAGTGGTCCCTGGCTGTTTTCCGCAAGGTCAGGTGTGGCATCTTCCCCCTCATTGAATTTGGGCGCAAAGACTACTAGCCGGTAGAGTAGTGGTACACTTCTTTTTAGACACTGCGCAGAGGAAAGGCACAAAAAATTGGACCATGCCCCTTGGGTTGGACTTACGCTGTTGCAAGATTCCTGCAACTGAACAATCCTGAATGGCACGCCATGTGGCCGGGGCAATTGCAGCATAAGAGCAAGTATTATAGCATACTGCAAGCAGGCTAAATGTTGAGGTGGTGGAGAGAGAAGGGGAGAGAGAGTAGAAGTGGGCTGCAATCTACAAGAACCGAGAAGGCTTATGAGATAGACAAGTGGACCATGTATTAATGGTGGAGAGCTAAACTACTATACTAGTAGGCTAAGAGATGGGCTGAATAGAATCTTGCAGCCAACAATGGGCTAAATCATTAGCCTTGCTCTAACCCTACTATGATTTGAACACACTGGCTCTGACTTCTGCATTGTTATGAGTAGATGCTAGTGTATATGATAGCTGGGGCATGCTGACATGGCTCTTCTCATGTCCTTCCATTATACTTTTTTTCCCACCATGTACTTCATGCTTAGTACGAAACCAACTGTTCCACCAATAGCTACACTGAAGTAGTCTAGATTCCTTAAATTAATAATCGGATGTTGTAGCTCTGCAGTGAAATTTTTAGCAAGGATTTGATTGTAATTTCTTATTATTTGGTTGACATTCCACATGGAGCTATCAAAATTTTTAGCAATTGTTCTTAGTTTTTAGTCATTTAATTTGCCTCTCGATTTTGGTGGAAGTTGAACCAATTGGCAGGTTCTGCATTGTAGCAGAGGAAGTACTTCTATATTAGGCAGTGGAAAGTACAACAGCTTATAGGAAGTTCACACTTCACACAAGCATGTGCAAGCCTAGTTATGATAGCAACAACATTCTAATCACACCATGGTCCATGGACACTTGGAATCAATGACTGACAGTACAATTTTTATGGTCCTCCTTTGGTTATTTAGGGGTCTGCTTGTTTATACACTATATCATATTAGATAAACAAGCATAGCAAAACTGATTGCTGTTTTACCGTTATCTAGGGGACCTTCGATTAGGTTTCTGAACCAAAATCCCATAGCTGTGATATGTAAATGAGCTGCCCTGGATTCTGTTTTCCTCATCCTTTTTGTTTAGCAATGTCCTATGCGCAGGCAAATTGGCATTTGTTTGAAAGCACATATTGCATCCCCTCCCCCCTTCTGAATTAACATATTTCCATTTCATTATGGCAAAGATAAGTTACAGTTCCTATTGATGTAGGGGTGATGACATATAATGGCCTCGAGACCTGCATTATCAATAGTTCAGCCTATGATGATGATAGTGGCGTTAGTGCAACAACAGGTGGAGATGGCTGTGTCACCAATGATTCCCTTGATGATGAAGTCTCAAGTTGCTCTAGTAAAGATGCTTCCGGTTCTTCCTTCTCTTCAAACTGCCTTAGCAAGCAGGAGGAGCATTCGCTTGATGAGTTGGGTACACCCATCGCAGTTCATCTACTCCCTTTCAAAGGGAAGGAACCAATCACATACACGTTGAGTGCTTCAGATATTGAAAACATGAAGGAAAAATTTGCAAAGCTATTGCTCGGTGATGATACTTCAGGAGGAGCGAGGGGCGTTTGTACTGCTCTGGCCTTGTCCAATGGCATAATCAATCTCTCAGGTATACTTTTAGAAGCAATTTATTTTGTGCTGTGTATATTGTAGTTTCCCTGTGCTGACAGAAAAGGATAATGTTACAGCAACTGTTTTTGGAGAACTTTGGAAACTGGAACCATTGTGTGAAGAGAAAAAGATCAGATGGAGAAAAGAAATGGACTGGTTGCTGTCTCCTACAACTTACATGGTGGAGCTGGTTCCGACTAAACAAAGTGGGGCAGATGGATGCACATTTGAGGTGATTAGTCTCCTAATGAAGTGTTCCTCTTTGTTATATCTTGTTATGAAATAAAATGATTCAGAGTCTTATTTAGTTATTTTCAACTGAATCATGCAGATTATGACTCCAAAGGCCCGTTCAGATGTTCATGTGAACCTTCCTGCTCTTCAGAAGCTTGATGCGATGCTCATTGTACGTGTGTTACTCTAGCCATATGCATAATTAGGGCAGTTTTCATCCCTGTTTGATGGCATATCTTCTCTTAATTCTTGGTGGCATATTTTGTATTTGGTAATGGTGTATGCAACAATATATGCAGGAAGTGATGGACTCAATGATAGATACGGAGTTCTGGTATGAGGAGAGTGGTAGTAGAGCTGATGGACGGGGGAAAATAACTGGTCCAAGGAAGAGCAAAAAGTGGTGGCTCCCATCTCCTCGTGTCCCTGAGCAAGGGCTATCTCAATTTCAGCGAAAAAGGCTTGTTTTTCAGGCTAAGCTTGTTCATCAGATACTCAAAGCTGCAAAATCCATCAATGATCAAGTCCTATTCCATATGCCTATTCCTGCAGCTGTTTTGGATGCACTCCCAAAGGCAAGTATCCACTTAACTTTATTTGTTAGTACAGCCTTTTGGTGATCTTTCTGCAAGCATTGACCTTCACGTTTACCTATAAAATTAGTTGATGATTGAATTGAGATTCTGATACTCTGTAAATATTTTTGTTGTTCTTTGCAGTCTGGGAGAGCTAGCTTAGGCGAAGATTTGTATCAAGCTATAACCACGGAGTATATTCCTATAGAGGAAATCTTTGTTTCGCTCAGTTTGAAAACTGAGCATAGCGTGCTTGAGACTATAAACCGGTTGGAGGGTGCCGTGTTTGCATGGAACCAAAGGATTTTAGAGGAAAAAAGCAAGAGGTCACCAGGACGGCATTCCTGGAACTTCATGAAGGACAGTTCCTCAGAACTCGACAAGATGTCTGCGTGCAGCGAAAGGGCTGACACTCTTGTGCAGCTTCTGAAATCCAGATTTCCCAACCTGCCTCCAACGTTTATAGATGTTTTGAAGGTCCAATACAACGTGGTAAGTCTGGCATTGCATCAGGAAAATCGACTTTGATAGGTCTAAAAAGTGATGTAGCTCTGAACCATGGATTGAAGAACAGCTACTGTGAAATGTGTATGCAGGACGTGGGGCATGGCATTGTGGAGGCCTACTCTAGGGTCCTTGTCGGTGTCGCGTTCAGCATACTGTCCCGGGTGGCGGAGATACTGCTGGAGGACGACCTGGTGAAGAAGCCCAACACCCCGATGGCGACGCTGAAGTTCGACCTCTCCTCCGACGTGTACCTGGCGGGCATCACGGAGACGCCGCCGGGCCACATCCGGCGGTCCCTCATGGACCAGATCCGCATGGTCGACGGCCGCCTTGACGCCGCCGTCGTCAAGAAGAAAGGGGCAAAGCAGCTGCGGTGGTGAGGGCGCGGGCGCCGCCGGGCCGGCCGTTGTGAATCTTTTGGCGATGTGTACAGGGTGGCGATGCGGGGCCCAGTTGTCCGCTCCACAAGAGTTTGTTTACCTTACTACTAGTACTAATAGCGTACTCCGGGTTATAGTGTGTTCGACGTGTTTGGCGACTGATGATGAGTTTATAGTGCACTGTGTAAGAGCAGCGTTGGCCAAATGTCGCGGTCTCCGGGTGTGTTGCTGTTGCGTCTGGTCTGGTCTGGACAAATGTGGCGCCCTTGCCGTCAGCCCTGTGCGTTCCTTGCACCTTGCTGGCACCACCAGATGATTAACCTGTTGGAAGGGGGAGAGCTAGAGGTCTCGCTGGACTGCAGGCTGCAGCGTGTCTAGTACTAGCAGACTAGTAGTATAAACGAGACGACCTTGCTTGACGGGTTCAGGATGACGCGTCTTCCGCTCCGGTACGCGTCGATGGGGGGCGTGTGGAAAAGTGAATGGATGGACCATGCCAAACCTGAAGTCAGATTTGGCCCTAGAAAAATTCTTGAGTCGGGTTTTGGAGCCCTGGACGGGCGTAAAGGGAAGAGGGTTTCCATTCCGCGCAAGGGGCGCTCCGCACCCGTGCGTCGGCGGCCGGCACCGGGACAGAGCAGAGCAGGCACTTCGGAGTCCAATCGCCGCGGCCCAGGCCGCATTCGCAACTCGGCAGACTCCCCTTTCCCGGTGGGCGTCCTCCTCCTCTCCCTGGGTTGGCAATTCCGCGATCAAACAGGCGTCGGAGGTTGGCGTGCTGCTCGCCTGCTCCAAGGGGCGAACGAGTTCAGGAATCAGTTCTCCCCCGTTGACCCCGTGTGCTATCCCGTTCGGAGAAGAATTGCCCACGAGGCGACGACGCACTTGCGTCTGGACGCTGTCGTCCCTTCCAAGTCCGAACTACGTGTCCCGCAACTAAATGCCTCGTACCGTAAGCAAGTATCAAAAAGCAAAAAAAAAAAAAAAGGCAATCGTTGGAGGTGACGACGATTGCCCGGGATCGAACAATGGCCGTAGGAAACGGGGCGGAGGGATTTACGCCGCATCTCTTGACACGAAACAGGTGTCATTTCCCGTGCAGCCAATAGGGCCACGTCGCTGACTTCTTCTCAATCCTTGGATCACGTCGCTGGCTTGCCATCAGGCGTTGGATCAATGCTGAGGAGTCCGTGCAATGTAAACCGGCCATCTGTACTAGGGCCTAGGGCTCTACGTCTCTACATCTCTCCAGAACCCTCCGGCAAACACTCAAGGCATGTAGGGCATGTTTTAAACCAGACTCTCCGGCAAACCCTCGAACAAAGAAGCTCCAGCAAACCCTTAAACAGAGAAGCGGGGACGTTCCAGGCCAACGAAGGAATCATCAGGAACAACGCAAAGGAGAAAAACCAATCAAATCATCAGGTATGTGCTCTTCGTTGCCATGAATCCCCTTCGCCATGAATCTATGTTTCTTGCCGTGACTCCATTGATTTCTATGCTATTACGAAATCTGAACCAAAGCTTAGGTTTGTGCAATGGCACAAGATTAATTGTCACAAACTTAGGAAAAAAATGTCATAGAGGCTGTTATTATCACAGGAACACATATTGGCAATAAGGTCTACATACCAAGAATAAATCTCACAACACAAGGCTCACGTTGGCCTTTCGTTCTATGCCGTCGACAATTTCCGATTAAAGTTTGCTATTCCATGACAATAAACAAAAACCAAGGACAAACACTATTAAATGTAGGAATATATTTGAGAAAACCGGTATTCACACATGGCCAATTATACGTTGCTTTATCTAGAGTAAAGGACAGACAAGGACTAAAAATATTGATAGAGAATGAAGATGGCACATGCGGAGATAAAACGACTAATATTGTGTACAAAGAAATACTAGACATAGCGTAAATTACCAACTATAATTTATTTACACTTACAGATTTATATTCTATACCAAGTTACAATTTTTACTTCCACTAACCTTTCCATGTTGTATACATGTATCAGGCTCAAAGGTGGTCTGCCATCAATAATGCAGGTACGTATATGTTACAAACAAATTTCTAGCCATATAATATACACAGAAAAAAAACTACAAATATTCACATATGCTATTAATGAGTGTGCAGGTCAAAATCACTCCATTTTTCATGGCTTCGGCCAACAAAATGAGCTCAGGCATCTTCATATGGTACTAATCGATCAAAACATATACCAAGCTTGGCAAAATCTGTAACTCCAAGATAGTACTAGGTCACAATGTCTTCTAATACACCACAATAGGTGGCTGCCCATGCAAACAATTTGACAGCAAGTAAAAATCGGTGTAACAAACTAATTATTATGCTTCAGGTATAAAATCCCTACCATTGGAACTCATCAAACATGTCTCTCTCTCACTCTCTCTCTCTCTCTATCTCTCTCCCTCTCTATCTCTATACTGAAATTTAATTCAATGTTACCTTGAACCCCTGGATGATGATGCAGCCGGCTCCACCCCACCAAATCTCGCCGATGGGAACCTTAACCTTGCCACCCATGAATCCATGGAGGCCCAACTGCCCAAGGGGATCGAAACAAGCTAAAACAATTCGGCATCTGAGAGGGAAACAAAAAGTTACTGCTGCTCGATTTGGATGGAGAGAGACCACCTATTGCCCTTGTGCTCTGTGGACAGGGGAAGGGAGATGGTGTAGGCAACGGCAAGGTTACCTACTGATGTTAGCCTGCAAGTGAGAGATCTACATAAGCTTCCTGTTGCTGCATTTGCTTACTGCTCTTTATGCTGGATGTAATACTGCTCACAAAGTGACTATTGCGATTCCATAATACTATATAATATTTTACACAGTCAACGTGGTGCCAACTAAAATATCTCTGATTAGCTGTGCCCATAATTTATTTACCCAGCAATGCAAAGCACCATTGCTATATGCTGGCAAAAAGAGGGCCCGCGCGGCAATGCCGCGCGCAGTTTCTAGTCCTTCTGAAACTGTGGATCCAAAGTATATCGCGTGTGCTACTGCACGTGCTGCGTTTTGAACTTTTGATGGGTCATCTTTTGTCGACCAAGAGCGTCAGTAAAAAGGTTGAGGGTTCTCATCGCATCTGGTGTCGCGACAGGCACTGGCGGAGCTTGATCGAAGAAATCGGAAAAATGAGGGATCACTTTTTTACTACAGTAATGAACAGTATCAAAATCACTGTTCATATAGTGTGAAATTGAAGAGGCCAGGGGGGCATGGCCCCCTTTTGCCCTCATCAAGATCCGCCTCGGACAGAGAGACCGGAGGGCAGCGGCAGCTGGATGACACACGGGTCCCACCGCTCGGCCGCCGTCTCCTCTCCTGCTCGCGCGGAGTGCGCCACGCCGGCCCGGCCGGATCGCTGCACCTCCGGCAGCATGGGGGCTCCCTGACAAGCGCACGCGCCCTGCTCTCCGTTGGATCCGTGATCCGATCCCAAGTGTTGGTTCGGTGTGCGCTCATTTTAGTCTGCGCGGCTATGATGATCTCGTAAGCTCGCGGGACCCGGGAGAGGCGTCGCAGCGATTTTGATCCATGCTCGCGGTTTCATTCGTTTTTCTTTTCTTTTAGAATAAAAGCGGTTTTACACTTTTACTGCTGCATTTTGCTCGCACAGTGAGTGCTCTGAACCTAGACGGCGCTGCCTCTCGTGCTCTGCCCGTTGGGTTCTTCTTCTCATGCCTACAGTGGTGGAGCCAGCGGGGTGCTCGAGCCCCGTCCTACCACCTTGGTTTTCATGAAAGCCCCCTACAAATTTTGTGGAGGAAGAAGAAGGATTGAGAGAAGAGAGAAGGAATAAGGAAAGGAGAGCCCTCCAAGCTCTGGATCCTGGTTCCGCCGCTGCATGCCTATCTACTCTTTTACTACTTGTAGCATGCATGCTTGCCACTGATAATTTTTTAAAAATCTAATTTGAAGGAATGAGTAACTCGGAATGCGTTTGACTATTGTGGGAATATCCATATTGCTAAGTTATGGTAGTAGCCGTTTATGATCTATATTTTGCACGCTTGTTTTTATTATAAGAGTATAAAAAATTATTTATCTCTAAACCTTAAACCCTACAACATCTAGTCAAGTATGATGCGATGTATAGCACAGGCAAAGCATGACTTCAATGAATCTCGTTAAGTATTTATCTCCAAGACTTTACGGGTTGGTATTGTGTGCAACACAAGTTGTTTCTAAAATCACGAGAACGATCAATCTCGCATTCTGCAGCTGTACATCGCGTGCGGAAAGAGTCATGAGTCATGGACTCTATCTCCAACCTCTTATCTATTTATAATGGAACCGGCTATGATAAATATGGAGTACATTAGAGCATCTCCAAGAGTTCATGATATTTTCTTTCCAAAACTTGTTGTTTGGCAACTCTCTAAATAGATATGGGAAGACAAAAAAGAGTCCATCTCCAATAGTTCTCCATTTTCACTCCAAAAAATGAGAAGTTTTTTACTCCACAAGGATTTTGCTCCCGTCTGTCTGTCGGAAAGTACCGGAAACTGCAAGGAAAGATGTAGAAATAGCTTTTGGAGTGCTTCAATAATCTAGATTCGCCATTGCTGAGGGCCAATTCTTCTGTGGGATTTGGTTCGTTTGTAATCAGTGATGAAGTACTATTTGATTGTAAAGGGTAGAGTTCGATGGATGAGGAGGAATGGATCAGCACCTGCTGGTTCATTTTTTTTGTTGAGAAGGATGCATCAGCAACTGCTGGTTCATTTGATTGTTTTTTAGACGGATGGGTCAGTAGCTGCTAGATCAAAGAAATAAAAAAGTGCTATGCATGCACAGGCAAGGCGGTCCGCCGGCACAGGTCATGCGCAAGGCGGCGCAGGCCGGGGCCATGCGGAGGCAAACGGAAAGCGGCGGCAGACCACAAGCGCAGGCCAGGGCCATGCGCTAGGCGGCGATAGCGCAGGGCATGGCAGCGCAGGCCGAAGGCGGCGGTGCGAGGAGGAAGAAGCGCGCGTGACGGAAAAACATCGCGAGGTGAGATGGGGAGCGCGAAGGGATGTGTATTTTTATGCACGGAGATCAATTTGCCAATTGTTAGAAGATAGAAAATTAAAATAGAGAATCATTGGAGACTTTTTTTTGCCTTTTCTTAAAAAAACAAAAATGGAGAAGAGAAATAGAAAACTGTTGGAGATGCTCTTAACTTTTAATTATTTTTCTTTTTTTCATGGAACTATCTGATCCACGTGATCAGACGGCCACGCTGGCACTTCCATTTGCCTAAGCCGTCACGACAGCCGTGCTTAGCGCGAACGTGGGCACGAGAGCGAACGTGGGCACGAGAGCCGTAGATAACAAACGCCGCTGCCACCGGAAGCATATTATTGTCACTCCACCAATAAAACGATTTAATAAGTTGATTAACATCTCGGTTAAACAAACCGCGTATATATATATACACTGGCTCGAAGCAAAGCCGCGGAAAAAACCAGAGGGGAGGCGAACGCTGACGCTGACGAGGAAGGGGAAGAGGGAACTGGGACTTGCCGCCCCCGCCTCCAAATTCCCCACTCCTCCGCCACCGCCGCCACCCACCCCGCGCTCCGCCCCCCCCCCCCCCCCCCCCCCCCCCCCGATTCCGTCGTCGCCTAGCAAACCCGCTCCCCGTGCCGGTCCCAAAACCCTACCCGCCCAATCCGTCCGATTCCCAAGCTCCCGGCCTCGCGTCGGGAGCCTCGGAGCAGGGGATAGGCGGAGGATCGGATCGGCCGCCGGAGGAGCATTGGGCGATGGCCGCCGTGTAGGATGCAGCTGGACTCCGCCGGGCCGCCGTTTAGCTGCTGCTGCTGCTGCTGGAGTTCCGATGCTTCGGCCGCCGCGATCCTAAGAGCGGGGGGTGGAGCATCCGCGTGGAGTGGGTTGGGCTGCTGGTTGATCTCCGTGAGCACCGGCGCCTGCGCGCTGGGAGGTGAGGAGGTGGTTGTGCGAGGTTTATGGAGAAGCCCCTGAGGGAGGGGGCCTCCCCGGGGCCGTCGTGGGCGCCGAGCGAGTTCACGGCTTTCCGGGGGTATGCTGCGGCGGTGGGGGAGCGGGCGGGGGCGTCGCCGTCCGCCCCGGGCAATGGGGTTCCCGCCCGCTCAAGCAACCTCCGCGCCGTCAGGAAGAGGCCTGTACGTTTCCTTCACCTTCCCCTTTCATGCGGCTACCCAGAGATGCTTGCTTCCTGCTGCCGTTCTATGGCCTCGCCATGCTGAATTGTCAATTAGGTTTGGCAATTCGCAAACGCGTGCGCGAATGGGATGCCGTTTATTGTTCTGAAATACTATTAGTGAATCAAAAGTTGAAGCTCCTAAGGCTTAAATTATTCAAATCATCATCGATGCTACACCTGCTTCCATTTTCTCTTGTTGCTTGCATACATAGATCAAGCTGCTATGGTCTGACCTGGTGGAATAGTGGATTCACTCATATTCTCTTTTGATTCTTAATTCGTAAGGTGCAAACTCTGTGCCTCCTTCAGGATTGCTAACCGTTTAGCTTGTATGCATCTTAAACAAATTTCATTTGCACCATTGTATTAAGTATAAGGTTCTTGTTTTTGACTTGCTGTAGTCTTGTAGTCACTAGAACTAGTTTTCAATTGCAACTAACATAATGAGAGCATGTTAACTATGATTTTGATCAAAATTTGAATTGGAAACAACTTAGATCATTTTTTAGGTTCTTATGAGTGTTTAGACAATACAAACCTGATTAGAGGACACCATGCTATAGAGACATCCTTCAAGTGTGCTACACTGCTACCACAAAATGAGAGTGGGTTTGATACACTATATTTCTTGTATATAATATAACCACCTCTTATCCACATATTTGTGATGATTTACTCTAAAATGCAGCTGTTTATTCATGCAGTTTGTTGCAAGATTAACCACAGACATCATCCAAATTTTTGAAAAATGCAATCCTGAGTTTAAATACTCGGAGTCACTAAACCCCAAGCGGTTTCTCACCAACCCTGCTGTTCCTGTTCACAACGATGGTCTTGACAATGCAAATTCTGACCTCATCTTGTATGTCAACCTAGAACTGGTTAATAGAAAGTCAGACAGGAGGTTAGTTTTCTTTTTTCGAAGTACCAACTTCTTGCATTTCACAATATAAGGCCATTTACTCAGGAGTTTCCATTTCACAATATATTTTTGTAATTTTCTGTACATTTTA
Source organism: Panicum virgatum (assembly GCF_016808335.1). Lineage (NCBI taxonomy): Eukaryota > Viridiplantae > Streptophyta > Magnoliopsida > Poales > Poaceae > Panicum > Panicum virgatum. Next base: position 48,047,477 of record NC_053136.1, on the reverse strand, counting down.
TACCAGATAAATTTTGCTTTGGGTGAAAGTGATTTTCATATAATATTTGAGAACTATTTAGGCAAGCCTCGATAAGTTAGAGTTGGGCTTTCACTATGTTTAGATTGTTCTTTCAATAAGTGTGGCTTATATGATAAAACTTCGCAGCTTCACTACTATTTGCCATTTTCATTTCAGACTTCAGGATCTTGAAACATGGATATCATTAAATTAGGCTAAAATTATTTTGACATTTTGTTAATTAGGTATGTTGTCCAAGAAATGCTTGGGCAAGGTACCTTTGGACAGGTTGCAAAATGCTGGGATGCTGAAACCAACAATTATGTTGCAGTGAAGGTTATAAAGAACCAACCTGCCTTTTACCAGCAGGCTATCATGGAGGTCTCTCTATTGAGCCTGGTACGGTACTTTAATATGAATTCTAGTATTAGTTTTGTTTGATGCATGGAAAAATTTGACTCTCAACTGTGACTATATTATTGCCTGCAGTTAAACGAGAAATTTGATCCTGATGATCAACACCACATTGTCCGAATGCTGGATTTTTTCCTCTACCAAAATCATTTGTGTATAGCCTTTGAGATGCTTGGTCACAACCTGTAAGATAACTTTCATTTAATTATGTTCATCAATCATCTGCATTAGATTTCATTCATGGAGTGACATAAACCTACATTTTTATAGGTATGAGCTATTGAAAAGGAATAGCTTAAGAGGTTTGCAAATGAAATATGTACGAACTTTCTCAAGACAGGTCTGTTGTCATTTTAATATGTTGAATGGATCTTTAATGTATTTATTGCAATATGTGATGTGTATATTGTTTTTTTCAGATATTGGATGCATTGATAGTCATGAAAGATGCTGGCATTATTCATTGTGATCTAAAACCAGAAAACATCCTTATAGCTCCGAGGTGAGTTGCTTCTTATCAGTATCATGTGCTAGTGTCCATCAATCCTGTAGCCTGATGACTACGTGATGACTTTTGCAGTGTTAAAACAGCAGCTGGAGTGAAAGTAATTGATTTTGGATCAGCGTGCATGGAGGGTAAAACCATCTATTCATATATTCAGGTTTTGTTTGAACTCACTCAGCAGTTTAAATTTTGGGCTTTAGTACTATTTTTTTATTTCAAGTCAAGTTTGTACCATTTCCTTTTTCAGAGCCGTTATTACAGGTCTCCGGAAGTACTTCTTGGTTATCCGTATCCTATGTGGCATCTACAATCAGATGCATTTTCGATATTCACACAAGCATCTCATGATGCACAAATTGTTCTGTTTTTGTAATTCTATGTTTGCGCCTTATTATGAATCCTAGCTTGTGCGCTTAACAAATGCTAGATATACTACTGCCATTGATATGTGGTCATTCGGCTGTATTGTTGCTGAGCTGTTTATTGGGTTGCCTTTATTTCCCGGAGCATCAGAATATGATGTCCTTTGCCGTATGATTGAGATTCTCGGGTTAGTACTTCCTACTGAAAAATTCTCTCTTATTTTTAAGTTTCGTTTAGTAACTTTGAGGGCAAATCACCTATACTGGATTGGGCTGTAACTGTTTGAGCTCTTTTGTTTAAATTGAGAAAACTTGAACACTCTAAACATCCGCTTTCTCAAAATTCATCTATACACAGTGCGCAACCACCAGATGATCTGCTTCGTGAGGCTAAAAACACCGGGCGATTTTTTAAGCATGTTGCAAGTATCTATCCTGGTAGTGAGGCTCGGAATGGCACTGGCAGTGCATACAGAATTTTAAGTGAAGACGAGATCGAAGCAGTAAGTTTTAATGATTTTCTTGAAGATTATGCTTAAGGTCTCTTCAATACCATGCCTTATTCTTTAGCGTTTTTACCCTGTTTACATCCCTCAATACAGAGGGAGTCCAAGAGGCCAAAGGTAGGGAGATGGTATTTCCCTCGTGGAAGGCTCGACAGACTCATATTTACATACCCGTGGAAGAATTCGAGTGAGGGAACCTTGCTAGGTTTGTTCTGGAATCCTTTCTTTCAGTATAAAACTATGTGGCCTTCATTGTTCTTTTGTGAAATTTGGGGGTAGTTTCGCAATACATTGTATCTGTGTTGTATGGTCCCAGAGATTAGTGTTTCTTTGTCACAATGTTTTTTGTCCACGAAATGATTTAATGCTACTCCCCTTTTTCTTATTTTTCTAATAACTCACAGGGGATGGCGCGGAGGGCCCTCAACCCATAAAAATTCCTATAATAATACTGTAGCACAAATATTTTCTTCAATCGCTGAACTAGAATTTATATTTATCAGTTAGGTGTGCACTAATGTGACTAGATGATGAGTCTGCAGCTCAATGAAGTGCACAATTGTTATGAAAAACACCAGCTACATGTCTCATCCATACTGTGTGCTGCAGTTGAATATGATTAAGAGGAGAAATTAGATGGACTTCTACTCCTTGCATTCACTGGAGTTACGAAGCATATTTTGTCCTTTATTAATGAGGCACTTAGTTCATTGCAATGACAAGTGCAAATTTCTTGAATGAAAAATACCATTCCCATCTGTTTCAAAAAATCATAGCCATCATAACTCATATGGATGTACCATAGTCACAAAGTTCCTGGGTCGACCGGGTCGAGGAACGGGGTCGAGGGTCAAGGGTCGTCACTTTATAAAATTGTGGTACGAAGGGGGTATACCTCCATGGAATGATAAATTATTATGTGGAACAGGACTCTGATTCATCCGGGTCGATATCTTCGGGTCGATGCGTCTTTAAAAAAGACAAAAACTATATACATATGTGCTACTAATGAAGAACCTAATCTGCACAATCATTTAAGAAACATACAAAATAGTACATCTAGATCATACTACACGCACTTAGCTTATTATCTAACAAAAACCACATCAATCCGCTATCAATAACCTTCTTATCTCAATTAAATCTGCTAGCAATGGGGCTACGACCCCTCTCAAACCGGGACGTGATCCAACCTTGAATGGGACACTGACCCTCTTTGACCCCGACCCTCGAATCGGAACGGCGTTTCCGGGTCGTGGGACGAGGCATCGACCCCGAATTCTGTGACTATGGGATGTACAACTATATATTCACTTCTTGCAATTTTGTTCAGAGACAGAAAAGGCTGACTGCCTGGCATTGGTTGATTTCTTGAGAGGTCTTGTTGAGTTTGATCCGAATAAGCGGTGGTCACCGCTGCAGGTATTCACTGATGATACTGGTTCATTTACTTTTTTGGGTATAATATTCTCTTTGTGAACTGGAATATGTTTCAATTCTCATGCCTGGAAACTTTTTTTTTATGTTGGGAAATGCTTGTATTGTAGTAGTTTTAACTTTTAATGCTCCTATTACTGGTTTGATACTGAGGTTTATACTTTACTTGATTTCAATTCCGAAAACCTATTTCAGGCCTCATATCATCCATTCATCACTGGTGAAGCCTTCACTGGTCCTTATGAGCCTGTCCAGGAAACCCCACGGATTGTAAGTACAATCATAAATTAGATTTTCATTACAAGATATGCTCCAAAATGTATGTGAGAGAAGTTAGGAAATATCTGGTTTATCATTCATGCGCCTTATGTCTTGTTTTGTGTGGTGTTGTAGCCTGTAGGTCGTGCTGCAGTAGTTGACCACAACCCAGGAGGAGGTCACTTGCTAGGTGCTGGTCTTTCTCCTCAGGTTGTAAGCATTTTCTCCTATGCTTTTAGTTGACAAGTTGTAAGATATTCCTGTAACATCTTAATTATGGCTTTTCTAGGTTGGAAGCATTAACAGATGCCTACGATTTAATAATGCTTTGCAACCAAAGATGCCTTCATATGGAAGCAGTTTTGGCAGTTATGGTAGCCATGGTAGCTTTAATGATAATGCTGGTCTTGCAAACAGCTACGGAAGCTATGATTTTAACAGTCTCAACATTTATAACTCACCAATGGATCCTCCTGGGTTTAATTTACGTTCCCAAGCTGGAGGATCATTTCTAGGATCTAGTCCGGATATTCGACGAAGACCTCATCTCTCATATGGTGGAGGCATTCGGTTAAGTCCTGGAGGTCCGGGGCCTATGTCTCTTGGGGCCAGTCCATCACAATTTACACCACCAAACTCCCAGATGCAAATCCCAGGTGCTAATGGAAAGTATGGTGCCTCTCCTTCAAGAGGTGCTCACGGCTCCTCGTTGGGGAAGGCTGCTGCTGTAGGCCAGTACAATAGGAGGAGGAATCAGGGTTATCCACCTATGCCAATGCCACCACATGGGCACACATCTCAACCGATCCAGGGACACCATGGAGATGGTGTCAGTGCTGCTCGCTTTGATGGATATAGTCAAGGAAGTTCTGGCTACCCACACAACACACTCCCTAGTTCTGGTCATTATAGCTGGAGACCTCAAAGAGGTGTTGGCAGTGGTTTACCTTCGGACCCTTCTTCTAGTCATGGTTCTTTTCCACCCACCAATCACCATGGTTTTCCTCCCCTACACTCCTCCGACGTGTCAGCAGATACATTGCCCTCCACTTCATCGATACCTGATCCAGCCGACTGGGATCCCAACTATAGGTATAATGGTGCATTTAAAGTTATTTCTTTGTAACGTACCCTACATTACAACTTATTTTTTTAATTATAATATGCAGTGACGAGTCACTCCTGCAAGAGGATCGTTCATTGCCGGTTGAGTTGAGTGGTCTTCACCTGAGAGATTCAAGTGGTCAAACAAACAGATCTAGCAGATTGGCACCTATTCCAAGTCATGATATTTCAAGTTCAAACCCTTCGGCATTGAATCGGAGGTATTGTATTGTTTTAAATGATGTGATTTAGTTCATGTGCTCAGCTGTTCCAAAAAGTTCATGTTACAGAAGTACGCTTCTTTTGAAAGCGCTTCTGATCAACGGCCAAAGGGATGCATTAGTTTCATGAGATTTTACATTATGCCATTGATCAATTCTTAATACATTTACATAGTTTATCTGCATGTTTAGAATGCTGCTGGTTTCTATTGCATCATACCTTGCACTATTGCATGCCTTCAAGGAACGATTGTTGTTGAAAATGATGTTCCATGTATGAAACTAATAATGATTTCCCCGCTTTTTTCCAATTAAATTTCCTGACTCTATTTTGAAAAGATCTAGATGCTTTTTTTTACCATGCACATCCTACTGTCCTTAGGGAAGTTCCGCTGGAGTTGTTTGTGAAGTTGGGGGCATATTTTCAGCTCTATTTTATCGCACTGTTGCATTTAATACCTTTCTAAAACCTGAACTTTTTATGATTAAAACTTGTTAGGCAAGTGATTATGCTGTTTTAGGATTGAATGATGCTTGCCATATAGCTATAGTTTACTACTTTTTTCAACCAATTTAACCTGAATTGAAGCACGAGGAGACATTTTCCCTGCACTAATTACTATACATGTTTTTTGCTGTAGAACTGGACACCTGTTTCATTCATCATCTCTTGGAGAGAGTGCACATCCTCCAGGTCATGTCACCTTGGATGGTTACAACCATGCAAATTATTCTCAGCCGAGTTTGCCAAGCTTTCATGGACAACCATTTCAGCAGTACAACAATATGACTTCCAGTTACATACGTCCGATGAGGACTCAACACAATGGCCGGCCTGTCTGGACTAATTATAGTCTGGCAGAACCTCCACCCACTACTGTGGGAGATGGAATGCCCTGGGGTATTTTTCATGCTTTCATACTTAAGATTTCTCTTATCTGTGTGGTCAACTGGTCGGTATAGCCAGGCATTTTGCATAGTTATTATATTTCCTTGCATTTACAGTTCTCCTTTCCACGTTTGATCTTAGATAAGGCATGCTTTAGAAATTTAATTGACGTTATCTTGTTTTAGTCCCACCTTAACCAGTCTCAATGTCATATTTGCAGTATCTTATAAGCTTCACTATTAAGATTCAGAGATGGATGTTGCAGCGCACATCACTAGTTGAATCATGACAAAAAATTTAAATAAATCGTAGTATGCTCAAATCCTACAATTGTGCACTTTCTATGCACATGGGACTGGATAAAAGCAGTTAATGTTAATGCCAGATCTATTGCGTGACAGGCTGACAGCGCACCTGATATTAACTTGTTTGCTGTGATGCAATTATATTTATTTCCAGGAAACACTTTATCTTGTTATCCTATTGTAATTTAGACTGAGCTTAGAAATTCTTATATAGTTCTGTGTTCCAATTGGCATCCATTTTTAATTATACTCAAGATAATACTGATACAAAATCATCATTGTGCAGGAGGGAGAGCTGGTCACTCGTTTGCAGCAAGTGGACTGCCACCTTCCGTTGCAAGAAAGGATTTTGGGAGGATATTTTAGTCGTGGATATGGAGTAATGAAGAATGCCACCAAATCGATGGCATCGGCTGTTTGCATTTGCAATTCCGGGTTGGGTTGTTTGTGGGCGTGGTTGCTTAATGCAATGTGTTGGGTGCCTCCGATGTTTGTCTCCCTGGGATGCTCCGATTCACAAGATATAGTATGGTTAGGATTATAGCTTTCGTTTTCTGTGAGTTTACCCGCACGAATTCCGGTTCAGAAAGTCAGTTGTGCTCAATGGTACAAATCTTGTGAGTTCTGCAGGCCCCATAGTTTTCCTGACCTGATTATTGTCTTTTCTTCTTTCTGTTTTTTTCCCTTTCACTCCGACAGAGAGGGAGAGAGTCGTGTGGGCGGTGATATTTTCTCTTTTGTTTGGAGGGTTTTTTTTCCTAGCTGAATTAACGCGTCTCACCTCGTTGGTACGGAAGCCTCGATAGTTGCAATTTCAAAAATGAAACAGTCATGCAAGGGTGCATAAACAGAACATGGGCATAGAGTATCAGAGTAATCTATAAAAGGCGAAATCATATTTCCTGAAAATAATCTATGCCGCCTCACTTCTGAAGAACCAATGTGGCTCATGTAAGTATCAGAACAAAATACAGGGCAGTGGAAACATAGGAAACTTCTATCCTGTGCCGTTGGAAGCTGCATCCAGCTTCCGGCACCGGATCTTTTATTCAATCAATCAATTGCTATCAACGCATTGCCCTATACAACTTAGCAATGCTGGGGCGTCAAATGTAGTAGCGTGACGAATGGCAGTAGGAAGTGAGGCTGCTGTAATTGCTAACTTAGCAATGCTGGAGCGTCAAATGTAGTAGCGTGACGAATGGCAGTAGGAAGTGAGGCTGCTGTAATTGCTATGCTCGTGACGGGTCATCGTAGACCCGGTTGTGACAGGTCGAGTCGCAAGGGTATGGGCAGTCGATCTTCTGGAACGGGCTTCGGTCGAAGAACCAGGCGCCAACGGCGTCTGCTATCGTCTGCACAGCAGAGAAAAGCTCCGTCAGAATGAGCATCAGAGTCAGAGGCCCCTCTAGCAGTGAAACACACAATTTGATTCGGTATTTCGGTGGAAATGTAAGGTTCGGCGTTTTCGGGGTGCATTACCCTGTTCCCGAGCATGGGGGAGTCAGATGAAAACCACAGCTCCTGTGTCTCGGACTGGCAGTGCACGAAGCATGAGTTTATGAACAGCCCTCTGGAGGCGGAGTTCCCTTGTTCCGCCGCTGCCTTCAGAAAATCATCCCTGAATCCTGCACCAAACGTTTTAAGCAATACGACTGGTTAAGCATGGACATCATGACAGGCCTGTTGGAAAACACTGATGCAGTAGAACCAACCCTGTAGTACCCGGAGCTGCGCTGCAGAACACTGGTCTATGTCGTGCTTACAGCTATGCCATGTACCCCGAGGGTCAGCAAGTCCTGGCACCAAAATGTTCCTTACCTGCAGCAAGCATGTGTATATGATGGCAACGCAAAAAAGATTGATGACAATAGCAGAATATGAGCATATTTACAGTAATGAAGTTCTTTCGGTGATAACCTGCCATGAATCATATGCTGCGTTGAGGATGAACAGAGGTGTCTGTATCTGTTTTACCTCGTTCTGGGGGAAAAAGCACTGTATCGAAGCAACATGTATTCGTGAAATCTGTTACCTTGGCCACAGGTGCATCATGGTGCTGCTTGAAATTTACATCTTACCAGTCCTGGAGATACGGTTGAAGTGCACGAAGAAGGTAAATTCTTCGCTGAACCCTAAGCCATTTGAAAACAAACGTAATCAGGTTCAGACAGACAGCATCATAACAGGTGAACAATGCATTCTGAAAAATATTTTTTTTTCTGGTTTATTTAATCAGCTGAATTCAGGCATACTGGCATCGGAATCCTCTCATTATCGTGTACTCGATGTGTTTCAGTTAGCCCCACATGATATTCATCAGTTAACAGTATAAAATATAAGTAAAAGTGCATACATGTGTTGTAACCACATCGTTGAAAAAGGCAGCAATGTACCCCACTCCAGCAACATCTTTCCTATCAGCACAAGGATCAGAGATATGTTAGAAAAAGCATTTGAGTTTCCAGAAAGCATATGAGAGGAATTCTTTTTTGTTTTCCATGCTATACACTTTGTTCTATTTTAATGGCAGTATATTTAAAAGACTCAAAATCATATGGGGTGTTTTTTTTTCTTTTAGCTATAAACTGGCTGCTAGTACAAGTGCCACTGTCTTACTCATTGATGAAGAAACCAGCATCAGAAAGGCATCTAACCCTGGCACCCGGTGGTAGAAGGTCATGAAATCTATCGCAGTGTAGTATAGAGGTTAAACCGCCAGCAGAACATCCTGACATTAGAGCCTGGCACAATTTAGTTAGTCTTGCAAACCATTGTGGTTGACAAGAATTGCGCTCACAAGAGTTCATACGTTTTCAGCTTTGTCCATCCCTTTGGCGAGCAGGTCCTCCATGACAGCTTGCCATATCCTTGCACCTCTATAGTGTAGCTTTGTTGTCTGAACAAAAGGAAAACGAGGGAGGGAAACTAAGATGGGAAAGTTTAGTCCAGTAGATATTCTTATAGTACAATGTCGTCAAAGTTGTAGAATCAGATCCTTAATTCCGATCAGTCGTAGAATTGTATGACAGAATCAAGATCTTGACAAAAATGGTAGTATGTTATCATCTGATCTGAAAGAAAAAACAGAAAATTAAGGAATCATGGACTCTGAACTCACAGGATCCACTTGTTCCACATCGCCGGTGAAAGATGATCCATCGCAGTACCGAACCTTGACCTTGTTCCAATTGTAAAAGTCTGATTTCGATGGTTGCACAAGCACTCAGCATGTGAAGGTACATGCCTAGGATTCTAGGCGGTCTGAATTGCTACAGAATGAAGATGGCACAACAGTATATGCTCCGTATGCAGAGTAATTCCTCCATCGAGGAACTACTGAAATTCAGTACCTGGGTTGTAATCCGGCGTGCCGCTCAGGATTCCGGAGAAGGCCATCTGCGTCGCCATCTCCTTGGAGGACCCCAGCCGCGTGCGCTTCCGTTGCAGGCAGCTCGTGACATTGCTGCACCATCCTCCCCCCTGTCATCGATCGGGTGAGCCGTGAGCGGAACTGAACTGAACTGAACATTTCTCCCTGAAGCAGCAATCGCTGAATTACAGATACACCGCTCCCCTTAGCAACCTGACCTCAAAATGAACCAGCCAGCTGTTCATGCCGGAGCCGGAGCCGCGGGCGAGGTGATACGCCGGCGCGCTCCCATCCAAGCACACTATTAGCAGCAAGCACGTCAGGCATGAAAACGCTTCGATCCTCACAGGAGGACGAGAGCGGAGGGGGAAGGAATGGAATCGGCGACGAAGCGGAGCTGCGCTCACCTGCCCCTTTGGCCACGGCGGTTTCCACGTAGGTGATGTCCACGAGCAAGCCGTCCGCTGCGACGAGCGCCAGCGCGCAGGCCACGGCGCGGCACCACGAGACGCAGAGGCTCCCGTCGGCCATCTGGCCTGAGGACGAGAAGGCGTCGAGAAACAGGTCGGTGGAGGTGGAGCACGCAACGCGACCCGGAGAACCCAACAAGTAACCTATCGCTGGACACTAGGAAACGGGCTCGAAGCAAAGCCGCGGAAAAAACCTATAGCTAGCAAGCCATGGAAACGAGGCGCGAACGGACCTGGAGCGGCAGCAAGGCTGCGTCGTGGCGGTAGCCTCCTCTCCTCCGTCTTCCCCCCGTGCGGCGAGTCACGGGGGCGGCGGAGTGGCGGAAGGGACGGGGGACGCGGGGCGGGGAGCCCAAGAGCGCGAAAGGTTTGGTGAGGGCAGGGGGCGGGGGCTCGCTCCCTTGCTCTTTTTCGGGCTCTCCCCACCGCGTCGCGAGCGGCCGGCCCCCCGCGTTTGGTTTCCACACCAGGGCAGGCCAGGGATGCCGCGCCCGCGCCCGCGCCCGCGCCCTTTGTGCCTTCCCTCTCCCTGGGTGCTACTGCTACTGCTACCGCGGGAGTGCATTGACCATTGAGTGCGCGCGATGATCCGGCCATCAATGGCTGCCGTTGTGCTGTCCGGCTGGGGGATTTCCACTTCCACCAGCGGGTGCCGTGGTGGGGGTAGCGAATTGAATGGCGGGGATTCGAGAAGGAGCTACGGTCCTGCGCGGCACGGCCGGCCGGCCGGCCGCCATTTTGCCTAGGCTCGTGGCCGGCCGCCATTTTGCCTAGGCTCGTCTGCGCGCGGCAAAGGTCCGGTGGCCAAAGCGACGGGCCGCGCACGCGCCGACGGGACCTCTGGAAGGAGAATCTTTTTTTTTTTGAACTTGCTCGCTTTTCTTTGTTCACCAAATTCTGCATCAGCATCAGCATCAGCTAGATCGCTATCCGCCAACGCACTTGCAAAGCTCGTGCCGGGATCCAACCAAATGATCGGTTGATTCTGGAAGGAGAATCGGGGGCTGGAGGTGTTTGTGTTTTGCCGGAATCCATCACGTCGTCCGCCCTCGCTGTCGCCGCAGTATCCGATGTCTCGTGTCTCTCGACGACGCCATTTCAGCTACAGTTTTGAAGCATTCGACAAGCGGAAAAAAATACGTACAAGATCGGATTCTCGCAGCACGCGAGGCGAGAACTCGGCAGCTCCAGGACCAGAGGAGTAATGTCTGCGGGGTTCTGGAGCGGTCTTGGAGTCCTGGAGCATTACTCCTCTGTAATGAGTGACTTGTTTTATGAGACGGAGGGGGTAGATGCTCAGAAGCTGCTCCTTCAACATAACCTTTTGGTGCGGCTTCTCATGTGATCCCAAACACCCTCTCCACATAAAAGAACATAGCAGCACCTGCAAGTTCCGCATTGGCGAGCTGTTGGGGACCGTGCACGAAGGAGAATGCCGGGCGTGCTCGGTGACGGAACCGTTAAATTAAAACTCTAATTAAGCATAATAGCCATCATTTGAACACATCGGACGCATTAGCTTAACGGTTTAATTTGGCGATCCTTTCTCAACCCACGGCCCGATCGAAACAACACCGGTAGTCCCCCGCGAAGGAGGGCACAGATGGTACAAGCACAACATAATACTTAAAAATACATACACTATATGAGTACAAAACATTAGGTTTTACAACCCGAGTTCAAATATACACATAATTTACAAGAGTTGCATAATTTACAAACTTTACAACCGATGTACTGAAATTCGAATAGACTAGATCCTACAACTACACTAACCTTCAAAAGCCCTTACTAACCATGACCGGTCAGACCGGTTCATCCAACCGGTTGGACCTGTCGGCGCTACCCTGCTAACACCACAAGTCAGACCGGTCTACGCAAAACAGAAAGGCTGAACACTCTGCCCTCAAGTGTACAACCCGACAATTCCCTAACCTAAGGGTCTCGCTCCTCCACCTCCCACCCCTCTGCATCCCGGCGGATCAACTTAATACAGCAGGGGCAGAAGTCAACGTCGGGGTGTCCTGAAATAATTGTGGTAACAAACCTTGAGTATACTAATACTCAGCAAGTCTTACACGTCTATTGGGTATACTTAGCCCACATATTCTAGACATGCAAGCTTTTTGGCTAGTGGTTGGTTTTGCGGAAAAGAAGCAATTACAGGTGAATCCTTATTTTTCTATGTTTTAGCTTCAATAATAAGTAATCAATTTACTAATCCTCTATGATTTGCAAATCTACAACAATCATGGTGAACAATTCAATAATTAGATAATATCAGCCGGCATCTCATCTCTTTTAATTCATTTCCTTGCTACGATGTGACCAAGAGATCAAGGCTCTCATGACCGCGAGACACGGCGAATCGATCCGATTTAACCTTGCAAGGTGGACCTAACCAACACGGCACGCAAAAGCCCCGTCGGACCCCACGCACTAACCTTTCCCCTCCCCACCTAGAACTACAGGAACCAGCCCAACGACATATGGTCAGCCGAGCTCAACGTGAGACCACCAAAAGTAAACATATGCATCCCAATTCTCCGCGACTACTCGACTCGCCCCAGGAGTTGGGAGCGGGTTCATGTACTTTCGAAGCAAAGCAGTACTCGGCTTACCGGTTTCGACTGCCTCCTACTCCCGGCATGCGGTTAGTACAATTCAATCCCCGATCAGCACAGCCGACAATGGAACGGTCCTTAATCAACACAGATGGGGCTACACCTTCCCCCATCCGGTCTCTCATCCCATACCTTTCATCTTGAATATAATAATTCATATACTGCAATATAGAGACATCCTATATCTCGCGAGTGACAGAATTATCACTCGACTTCTATCGAGCCCTATTAAGCATAGCAGTGCTAACGACCTATTCATACTAGTATAAGGCCCAGGAAAACCTAGGGATCATGCAGCTAAAGTTTCAAACAATTCCTAAATATAATGCACAATTATTAGAGACATATATAGGTGACATAATTTTAAATAGTAGGATATGCACCGGGGCTTGCCTTCGGTTTGCTGCTGGGTACTGGGATGAACTGGGCCTTGGGCCGGGTTCTCACGCCTCTCCTCCTGCTGGGCCTGCTCCAGCGGCTCCGGTGGCTCCGCAACCACCTCGTACACGACCTCCTCGGCTGCGGTTTCTACACGTATGCAAATGATATGAGAATGCATGCAAATACGATATGCAACAACAATCTTTGAAATGCCCAAGTAGAAACACTACAAATTTACCCCAAATTTACCCAATTCTACATCCAACAGTTCTAATAAAACCCGGAATATCCGGATTCATATCCGGAGTATCCGAACTCCGAAGTCCGGAGTTTCCGGGCCTATACCCAGAGTTTCCCCCGGAGTATCCGGGCTTATACCCGGAGTTTTGCCCGGAGTGTTCAAAACCCGGAGTATCCGGGCTTATACCCGGAGTCTCCGGGCTTGACAGCATTTTCGCCCCAAAAACTGAAATCTTGATTTTTGGCAAAACCACCCCACCAAATTTGAAACCCTCTTGAATCCTAGTTGAAGGATGCATATAGAGATGATTGACCAAAGGAAATCACCTAGAACATCCTAAAACAACCAAATCGGCGAGCCCTAACTTCTAGTACCTTGAGGTAGTTTCTCTTGTAAGAAAACTCGAAAACGATGTCGCCCCAAGGTGGAATACTTGTAGAAGATGACCCCCCACGCCGAGTGAAGCTCCCTTGGCCTTGGAGTCAAGTTGAAATGAAAGATTTCGGAATCTAGAGCTTAGGGGAGAGGGAGAGCTCGTGAGGGAGGTGAGGGAGAGAGTGAGAGTGAGGGAGAGTGAGAGTGATATTTTCTATTTAAATAATTGTGGGGTCCAGATGACTAAATTATGGAAATAGAAACTCCACGCCCGGAGTATCCGGGCCAATGGCCGGAGTATCCGGGTGTTACATACTCCCTCCGGCTTAAAAATAATAATGCAACTCTCATTCTTCCCAGAGAATTTTATTAATTTTGTTGACTCGGCTTGACCTTTGACCGACTTGGCTTTGGCATTTAAATTTGACCAAAACTATACAAAATATTATTAACATTGGTGTTACAAAATAAATATTAATATATTATATTTTATACTAAATTTATTTGATGATATAAATATTAATAAATTTTTATATAAATTTAATCATGAAGGGGTTTGACTACTCCAAGAATTATATTTGTTTTCGGATGGAGGGAGTAGCCGTAAGGCTATCTCCAACCATTCCCCCCATCCAACTCCCCCTAAACGTACTATTTACTATATTTTACTACCTCCTTCCAAAAGATTCCTCCCCCTATAACTCCTTCTCTCCAACCATTCCCCTCATATCTATTCCCCCTATATACTATTACTCATTAACTAACTATTTATTTAACGTTTTTGAATTAAAAAAATCATACAATATTTGTGCTATCATAATACACATTATCATCATGTTACAGGACTCAAACGGAATTAATATCGTGAAGAAACGGTGTGATTAGAGATATAGGGGGAGTTGAAACCCACCCTATACATGAGGGGAGTTTTAACTCCCCCCGTATATAGAGAGAGCTGTGGAGGAGCCGTTGGAGAGCTCGCTCCCCCCAAAGCCCCCCTACGTAGGGTGGGGTGAGGGATACAGGGTGCCCTTGGAGCTAGCCTAAGGGACACCCGTGTTGCCGGCTAGTGTGCTACTTTGACGCGCCGGGTGGCACCCTTGCAGTCTTGCAGAAAGCGGCCGATGCCTCTGCAGGCTGCAGGATTCCGCTGCCCGCGATCTGCCGTGCCACCGACGCATGTGACTCGCTGTACCGTCCCCCCGAATCTCAAAAAAGAAGAAGATGAAGAAAATTCGTGCCGTCAACTGCAGAAACCAAGCACGCCTCATCGTGACGCTTCGTCCTCCTTGACTCCTTGCGGTTGGGGAAACGGTGAAAAGGCTCAAAAACAAAGACGGCCGGGGGCGGCGCGTTCCGACCGACGTCCGGTCACGCTCGTGCGTGCACGTCATCGCTGTCGTGCACAGCAACACTGGCCGAGCGGCTGACTCCTCCCCACACCCCGAGCCGTGCTGGACGAGAAGAGGTCACGGGTCAATTGTCGCGAGCTGCCACGCCTGAAAAAAGGTGCTAGGAGGAAAAACAAAAGTGCATGTCGCGAGATCTCCCCATCGGCAATTCCGTTCCGAACCAGCGCGTCGGGCGACCGGGGGGATCGGGGGTGACGTGGCGCGCCGCGCTGCCCGTGTGGACGGCGGCAAAGCCGTTCACACCCCCCGGCGTGGCGTGGCGTGGCGTGGCGGCGTGTGAAAGGGTGAATTTGAAACGCGCGCTGACGCCGAGGAGGCCGCGAGGCGTCAGAGACGCGACCCGATGAGAGGCGCGGGAACAGACAACCCGACGGCCGCTAGCGCTGGCGTCCTGCTGCATGCAGGCGGCTGGTCTGACTGCTCCGGGTGCTTTCAGCCCCACGCGGTCTCGCCTTCCACATTCACCAGCACGTACGCGTCTCCTTTTTATGGCCCCCGCGCCACACCTGGGAACATGAAATCTGACGGCGCGCGGGCAGGGCGCGCGGCTGGAACGCGGCGGCAAGAGCGCGGGGCCACCACTACCACCGCCGACTGCATCCCTGGATGAGCACAGGGCAGCACAAGCTTAGGACGGAGAGCTTCGGCGGCGGCGGCGGCAGCAAGGTCGGTCCTCTCCTCCTCTTCTCCCGCATTCACGTCCTGCTCCCGCTGCCGAAGCATGGTCGACGCCATGGCTCTGTTCGAGACCGTCGCGAGGATCGCAACAGGATTGGTGCCTCGCCTCGGTGTTTTTTCCAATGACCGATGATGAGTCGTTTTCACCAGGTGAAAGAAACATCCAGTGCAAGAAGCAGCAGCAGCAGCCGCTCCGCTCCCCGTTCTTCAGACGGGGCGCGCGAGCGAACATGCAGAGCCAGGCCTCCGGGCCCGGACCCGGGCGAGCCCCGGCGAAAAGGAAGCAGCGAAGGCCGGCCGGCCGCGGGGCCACCGAGGGCGGCGACGACGACGACGAGCGGAGGAGGAAGGTCCGCGGCCTGCTGCGGGACTTCTTGGAGCAGCAGCTCCGCCTGGACGTGCAGCGGCAGGAGGTGATGGAGAGGCAGGCGCGGGAGCGGCTCTTCTTCGAGGAGCAGTGGCGGCAGTCGATGCAGCGGATGGAGCGGGAGCGGCTGGTGCTGGAGCGGGCGTGGATGGAGCGCGAGGAGCAGAGGAGGATGCGGGAGGAGGCCAGGGCCGAGAGGAGGGATCAGCTTCTCACTACCTTGCTGACCAGCCTCTTGCATGGAGATCTGTAGGTAGTAGTTGGCTAGGATTGGCACAGGTTGTAGCAGTTGGCTAGGATTGTTTTGTTCATTCATCTTTACATGAAAAATAATTCTGGGTATCAGTACAATTGTTAAGATCTTAGAGAACCAGGTAGTGGTATCAGTGGTATGATAGAATATGCTGTCATCGGAGGCTTTCTGAAAATGATGTATTTCCTGCTGGAAATCATGGAAACCAGCAGCGAATGGGGAGCAAAACTGAACACATGTGCAAATCGGAATATAAATAAATATTTCTGCCGAGAATTGTCTACAGTACAACTCTACAACCGCAGAAGAACATATGGCTACGAAACATATCGATCTGGGCAATTGGTGTTAGTAGGAAACCATGCATAACCAATATACTACAGGAAGCCTCTAACCAAAATTGTAGAGCCTATAATACTTGTGAACATACACTGTCCTTACTGTTCAGTTTCTGTATTATACCTCTGTGTATCATCCTCATAATCAGTATCACTATCACCCGAGCCATCTGAACCAATGCTACGACTTTCCTCCATCGTAGAACCTGTAAAACTGTCCAATACATGAGGTTCAATTATTTTCCAGAACGAGTCAGCATTGCTTCCCTGGAAACCTATCCAAAAGAATCTTCCTTTCCTCTTCACTTTACATGTTAAAGACTGTGTTTGTAAGGAGTTCACAATTCTTTCAATGCCATCAATGTTCCCACCACTGACCTTAAGAACAATATCACCTGATTGGAGTCTGAAGCCCCCAAACATGAACCAATATGCCAGAACACGTGGGGATAACCATCGATGGACAAGCTTCGGGAGAACTGGCTGGCCTTTCAGAAAGAATTGATCTGCATAGAATCCAAAATGTGTATGGGGTATGGTTGAAAATTGATAAGGGATCTCACTGTCATCATTCAATGATCTGCATGCTGAAGGAAGCCATTCAAAGAAACGTTCATGAATGTGTGCCCTTAGAACTGAATGAGCGTTAGAATCCTTTTGGAACTTAAAGTTGACGATGTGAACCCCTTTCCGTGCATGAGATTCTATTTGAGTGCCTCCAAGTAGCAAACCAATCAAAATCTCACGCTGCTCTTCATCCAACTTCATGCTCACCGGTTTTGGCGGCTTGACAGCTTTCTTGCTAGTGAGGAGACCATTTTGAAGTTTTTCGGAAGTATCCACTGGTACATCATACTTCTTTTTACACATTAAATCATAAATGCTTTCAGCTTTCTGATAGTCCTCTGCAGAAAGATACCCTCTAAGCATGATGTTGCAAGACATGGCATTAGTACCTATCGTCCCATTTTTATGCATCTCACCAAAGATCTCCTCGGCCTTAGCAATATTTCCAATCCTCACCAATGATTCCAGATAGATGGTGTACAATATTCTATTTGGACGACACCGGCCAAGGCATTTTGTGAACGTCTGCTCCAATTTGTCATGCATATCAAGATCTAGATACATATACATCAAGTCAATAAAGGCTGGCATCAGATGTTTCATATGGCTTTCAACAAACTCATCCATGAGTTTTTCTGCGGTCTCTATTTCTCTAGCTTTTGACATTATCTCGATTATCTTATGATACGATGCAACATTGAGAGGTACATTCCGGCCCTTCATTTCCTTGAACATTTCAAGGGATTTCATAGGCTCACCAGTCCGTGCATAAAGCTCCATTCGGCAGATATAAGCCTGAGCAGGGAGCTCACAACCACTCTGAAGAAGCCTATGCCATGTTGCCTTTGTTTCTTTAATATCACCTTCCTTGGAGAAGGCCCTCATCAAGGACACCAGCACATCAGCAGTCTCCTCATACCCCGCTCGCTTCATCTCATCCCTAAGAGCTTTGATCCTGTCTCTATCAATGATATCTTGATAGCTGTGAATCCAGATAAGCCCCACAAAAACATCCTTGTGCACTGCAAGATTGCTCGTGACTATATTGTGATAAACAAACTCAGCCTGCTTGAGATTGTGCTTCGCCGTGCCTCCTGTCTTGCTCACAAGTGCACGGAACACTGAATTGTGCAGGTTAAGGCGAGGATTGTAACCACCCATCTGTATCATCTGGTTGTAGATGGTGCATGCCTCCTCAAGACAACGCCCCCCTGGCACGCTGAGATATGCAACGACCAATATGTGGAAGGTGGATTCGGCAGGCACTCGGCCTTGCTTCACCATCGCATCGAACACCTCTCGGCACTTCTCAACCTTGCCTTCTCTGGCTAGGCAATCGGCCACCCTTGTCGCTAGTGCAAAATTGAAGTGGTACCAGTGCTGCCGTACCATCCAGCTGTATACCTGAAAGCAATTATCGAAACATCCATGTGTAAACCTACTGTCTTCACAACTATGTCAATTCGTCGAACAGTTCGTGTGCAAGAACTGTAACTCGTAAGCATACATTTACATATAAAGAGTAAGGGGGCAGTTGATCGAAATGGAAGGGAGGTGGCAGCACAGAGCACTGAATACTCACCCGGAATGCTGCATCGTTGTTGCGGATGCGGAGGCAGTGGACGGCGATGTAGGTGGCATCATCCTGGTTGATCCACTTGCGCTGGGCGTTGAGGATGCGGGTGAAGGTGGAGTGCTTGTAGGCAGGGAGC
Source organism: Panicum virgatum (assembly GCF_016808335.1). NCBI lineage: Eukaryota > Viridiplantae > Streptophyta > Magnoliopsida > Poales > Poaceae > Panicum > Panicum virgatum. The sequence continues at coordinate 48,028,685 of NC_053136.1, read as the reverse complement.
TCCTTGCAGAGCCAGGCGATCCTCGACCGCCGCCACTGCTCCGGCAGCTCCTCGAGCTCGAACACCTGCAGCTCGGGGGACCTCACCGCGTTCCTCTCTTCGGCCGCCGCCGCCCACGCCTCGCCCTGGAACAGGCCCGCCCCGGACTCCTCCTCCGATTCCTCGCCCTCGTCCTCATCCTCGTCGTCTGACTCCAGCACGAGGGCCTCCAGCGCTGACGCGGCCCTTGGGCGCGAGACGGAGAGGCGGCGCGGGAGAAGCGGTGGGGCGGCGAGACGGACGGCGGGAGGAAAGGAGGCGAAGGGGAGCGACAGGGAGAGAGGGCATCGCACCAACGGGGATGGAGCGCCGCAGGCGCAGGGAGAGGCCGAGGCCATCAATGAATCGACGGCGAGCACCGGAAGCTTTGCTGCTCACCAGTCACCGCTGCGCGCCGCAGCCTAATCTTTCCCCGGGACGAGGGAGTCCGTGCAATCCAGTCCGTGACTCTCCATCTGGAGTTCTGGACGCTTCATATGAAAATTGGAACCGAATTGCTTTCCATATTGCAAAACTTTACGACAATCCATCCAAATTCGTCCAACCTTTATATTTCCTTTATAAACTTTGGACTACACGGCTGACGCCCATGTGATTTGTTGCCCCCAAAACAGGCCAAATGTTTGGGGGAATTTAGATAAAATAAATGAAAACATGTCACTAAAGTGCAGATGGCTACAATAGTTACAGTTCAAAACAGGGATTTGCACGAGAGCAGCTCCATCTCAAGCGGGTCAAATCACAAATCCACGAAATTTGTGCCTTTATGGCATTCCTTTGCTGAAATCTACATTGTACACATGATCTATTCCATGATCTAAAAGAGGTAAAGCTAAAACTGAGAAGCAGAACTACAGCTACTCTGCATACCCGCTACATGAGATTCAAATCAGGTTACCAACAATACGATTTATATTTTTTAATCTTTCAACTCCAACGAATTCAACAAAAACAGTATTTTGGTGTGTCACGTTGTATTGTGTTCTCACTCGCGCTTCTTGTTCTTGGCATAGTAGCTCTCTATGGTAGAAAACCAATTCCACTGGAAACAAAGCGCTGCGAACCGCATGAGTCCAGCACCAATCACCTCTAGGAATGCAATTACCGGGGAGCTCTGCGGGGATAAACCAGCAGTGGCTATAGCCAACATTGCGCCCTCAAAGTTGCAGGGGACAACAAACTTCCCGGATTTGATGCCGTCCAGAGCCTTCTTTGCAACATCATTGGCCTTCATTCCATCAGATGAACCCGCAATGATGTTCGTCAATTCTGGCCTCCTCTTATGCTCTGAAACCAGACAAAGAACAGGTTCAGCATCCAGTAACCAAAAGTGCAGAGGGTGTCTTCAGAACATGAGGGATGCCAGGTATGGTGAAAAAAGTTCTCCCTTCATTCCCATTTTTGCTAGTGCGCTTGTAAAATGATACTATTGAACATATGCACAATTAAGCAAATTAGAGAGTAATAACAACTTTTGGTCTATGATTTTCAGTGTAATTTGCAAGCAGTGTAAGTGCTAAACCAATCAATAGCTTTCATCAGGTGCTGGAGTGAGTGAGAAACGTGCAGAGGGTGTCTTCATAACATGAGGGATGCCAGGTATAGTGAAAAAAAAAAGTTCTCCCTTCATTCCGATTTTTGCTGGTGCACTCGTGAAGTGAAAGTAATACTATTCTACATATGCAAAATGAAGCAAATCAGAGAGTAATAGCAACAACTTTTGGTCTATGATTTTCAGTGTAATAATTTGCAAGCAAGTGTAAGTGCTAAACCAATCAATAGCTTTCATCAGGTGCTGGAGCGAGTGATAGCCAATATATTCATCATATATAGCTTGAAATTTCAAGGTTGCCAAGTTCAAAAGTTTCAGTACAAATTGAAGAGGGCAACTCAAGCATTTGATGGCCTCACTTGTTAGTGGCTACTAAAGCAGAGTTGAACTAAAATCAATATGCAGTTGTCCAGTTCATAAGCAACACATACCCTCTTCGAAACCCGGAGTGTCAGTGTCAGGAGGGAAGATTAGCGAGACATGAATATTGTCCGTAATGACCTCATGCAGCAGCGCCTCCCCCAATCCCCGAAGCGCAAACTTGCTCGCTGAGTACGCGGTGTACCCATAGATACCAACCTGCAGCGAAGATGTTTACCGACAAAGGGATTAGTCTTCCCAGCAAGCAGCATTACATCGAACAGCTTAGCTGCATGAGGGGCGAAGCATCGAAGGAGCGAAACGTCTACCTGGCCGGCCTGCGAGGACATGATCGCGATGGAGCCAGGGAGGCGCGTCTCGCGGGTGCGCGCCTTCATGGCGGGGAGCGCGGCCTTGATGAGGTGGAAGGTGCCCATGAGGTTGATGTCCACCATCCACTTGATCTCCTCCATGTCCTGCCGCTCGAGCTCCTGCGGCACGAACACGCCGTGGTTGCAGACCAGCACGTCGACGGGCCCGGCCTCCCGGAGCGCGCGCGCCACGGCGTCCGCGTCCCGCACGTCGGCCGCGTGGACGCCGACGTCGCCGCGGCCGGACTCGCGCTGGATGGCGGCGCGCGCCTCCTCGAGGCGGGCGAGGTTGCGGGCCAGGATGGAGACCCGCGCGCCCTCCCGCGCCGCGGCCGTGGCCATGGCGAGCCCGATGCCGCTGGACCCGCCCGTGATGAGGACGTGGCGGCATTTGAGCGGGACGCGCGCGGCGCGGGGGCGCGCCAGGAAGGCGAGCGCGGCGAGGAGGCCCACGGGCGGGACCAGCAGGAGGAGGAGCGCCGCGGCCATGGCGGCGGGAGGTCTGCTGACTGGCGCTGGCGCTGAACTTCCCGGGACGGTGGTGGAGTGCGGGGCTGGATCGGGGCGGCGGGGTTAAAGAAGGGGGGACGGGGCGGCCGTCGGAGTGGACCGGGCGGGATGCGATGCGACGAGGTGGTCAGATCTGGGAAGGACGGCGCGGTCGCGCCGACCAAGTAGGAGGGGGTCTGGTCGTGGTCGATGAACCGTACGTCGATAAGCTTGCCGGCGGGGAACGGCAGATCTGAAGCTGGCCTATCACGACCGAGGGACTCTGTCCAATGAGAGGCTCCCTTTTTTTTTTGAAGTAAACTCTGTCCATGTTAGATGGAACGTTTCGACGTTTGCAGTGTAATAAATGACTATGGATCGATAAAACTAGAATGAGAAAAGTCCATTTTACCCCTGAAGTGGTCTACAAGTTTGAAAACCCCCCGAATTCCAAAATCAGGAATGTTTCGTACCTGAACTTTTCAAACCGGGCAAAACACCCCCCTCATGCCAGTTTACAGTGGTTTTGACTCAAGTCGTCGGCCACGTCACCTGTTTGGTCCACGTCAGCCCTGCCACGTCAACGAGTAATGGGCCGGCCCAAATTAAACACCCCCTCCCCCGTTCTCCTGCCCAACGCCGCCACATCCGTCCTCTCCCGTCCCAGGCGCTCCCTTCCCCGGACAGCGCTGCCGCCTCCCTCGTCGCCCGACACCGGCGGCATTGACCGCCGCCGGCCATCCTCCACCGACACCACCTCCCTTCTCTCCCGACAGCGCCGCCTCCCTCCTCTCCCGCCGCCGCCGTCGGTCATGCAGATCTGAGGAGCTCAAATCTCGGCAACGCATCCGTTGAGGTAAGGGGACACATCCTTCCTGTGATTTAGTTCCGCAAATCCGCTTGGAGTAGAACCGGTAGAATGAGTTTTTGCTGAGTAGGAGCTTTGATTTTGTTGTAGGCACTCGCGGAATGGATGCACTAGACAACCTTCCTGTTCGATTCCATTTTCTTGGCGAATTCATCAATGATGGGAAGCAAGTGCAGTATGTTGGTGGGTCAGAAGCATTATCATACATCGAACGTGATAAGATTTCATTGCCGGAGCTAATAGGACACGTGAGAGACCACTGTCAGCTTGAGTTTGGGTCATTGCTGCATTGGTTGTTTCCTGGTAAAGAGCTGAGCAATGGACTGCGGGTTTTGGTTGATGATAAGGCCTGTCAGTACATGTTTGATAGTATCACAGATGGTGGTGTAGCTGAAGTATATGTGGAGCATATTCGGGCGGTTGAAATGGAGGTTGACACTCAAGAGGTTGAAGGCAGCGATGATGAAGTGGAGGTAGTTGGGAGCAGGAAGTATGGGAGTTCAAGTGGTGCTGGTTCTTCTTGGGGCAATACAACATGTAACAAGATCTTTTCTTTGATGGAGCAAGGAAACCAAGTTTGTTCTGCCAGCACTATGAGTCAGGCAATTCAAGTTGAAGGCAACAGTTCAGATGATAGTGATTACATACCTGGTGATGACAGTGCTTCTGAAGTTGATGAGGAAGCAGCAGAAATTATGAAGAAGTTCAAGGAGTTCAAGAGGAAGTGCAAGGCTGGAGAAATAGCAAGATTAGATGATGTTATTTGCTCAGGAAATTTTCATTCACATAGTGTTGAACAAGATGAGGATGGCTATGGCACTGCATATGAAGACAGTAGTGATGAGGAGGATGATTCATTCACAGAGGATTCAGACGGTGAAGTTGTGAGGCACAATGATGGTCTACCTGTTTACAAGGACAAAGGGTCAAGATCAGTTTTGAGTTTGGGCATGAAGTTTGCAGATAAGAGAGACTTTAAGGAGGCTATCAGAAAACATGCTTTGGATCAAAGGAAAGTCATAAACTTTGTGAAAGATGAAGGTTACAGAGTAAGGGCTAAGTGTGATTGGAGCAACTGTCCTTGGGTGTGCTTGTTATCAACAAACTCTAGAACAGACAGCTGGCAGATAAGCACTTTTGTAGATGAGCATAAATGTCCATCTAGAAGGGATAACAAGTTAGTAACTGCTAGAAGGATAGCGGCCAAGTATGAGAACATGTTAAGAGCCAACCCTCAATGGAGTTTGCGGCACCTTAAGGCAACTGTGCAAGAAGAGATGTTTGCCGATGTAAGCATGTCTAAAGTGAAGAGAGCCAAGGCAATAGTCCTAGAAAAGATATTCAGAAGCACAAAGGGTGAATATGCCAGACTTTATGACTACCAATTGGAATTGTTGAGGAGCAACCCAGGTAGCACTGTGATTGTGAAGGTTGAAAATCCTGGTGCAGTTTTCCAGAGGTTCTATGTTTGTTTTGATGCACTGAAGAGAGGATTTTTGGCAGGGTGTAGGAAGGTGATTGGTCTGGATGGATGTTTTTTCAAGGGCTGCACAAATGGGGAGCTTCTGTGCGCTTTGGGAAGAGATGGCAACAACCAAATGTATCCTATTGCATGGGCAGTTGTAGAGAAGGAGACAAATGAGTCATGGGATTGGTTTTGTGATATTTTCTTTAGAGATGTAAAAATTGGTGATGGTTTAGGATGGGTCATCATTTCAGATCAGCAGAAGGGCATACTAAATGCTGTTGCAAAATGGGCGCCAAATGCAGAGCACAGAAATTGTGCTAGACATGTGTATGCTAACTGGAGAAAGAAATTTAAGAAGGAGTACCAAAAAAAATGGTGGATGTGTGCCAAGTCTTCTAGCATGCCACTGTTCAATTATGCAAGAGCAAGGCTGGCCCAGAGTACTCCAGAAGGTGCAAGAGCTCTATTGCACTCAGGACCAGAACACTATTGCAGAGCTTACTTTCAGTTGGGCTCAAACTGTGATTCAGTTGACAACAATATCTGTGAGTCGTTCAACAAGTGGATTATAGATGCCAGATTCCTCCCTATCATTAGCATGCTAGAGGCAATTAGGTGCAAAGTGATGGTTAGGATCCTACAACAAAGAGATGCATCAGAAAAGTGGACTGGAAGAATTTGCCCCAACATCAGCAAGAAACTGAAATTCTACATCACTCTGTCTGGAAATTGTCATGCCATAGCTAATGGAAGAGATGCCTATGAAGTGAAGTACTTTGATCATAGATTTGTTGTCAACTTGGTGGACAGAACATGTTCTTGCAGATACTGGCAGTTGTCGGGCCTACCATGCCCCCATGCAATAGCTTGCATATTTTTCAAGACTAACTGCTTGGATGAATATGTTGTTGGTTGCTACTCCATTGAACACTTTCAGAGAACATATGAGCACTGCTTGCAGCCACTAGAGGGTATGACTGCATGGCCACAATCTAATCTGCCCAAGCCTAATCCACCTGGCTATGTCAAGATGCCTGGTAGGCCCAAAAAATCACGAAAAAGAGAGTACGGGGAGAAGCCAAAGAGAACTAAAATGTCCAAGGCTGGTGGAAAAATTAGGTGCAGTAAGTGCAAAAACACAGGTCATAATACCACAACATGTGACAGAAGGCATGGTAGGAATTCAGAGCCAGCTCCAAATGCAGCAAGGCATGATGCAAGTTCACCTCCAGCACAACATGCTGCGACTTCACCCCCAGCACATAATGCCTTGGTTATAGTTCATGATTCGGAGCAGAGTGGAATAAAATCTAAAAAAAGAAAGTCTACCTCCATTTCAATTTCAACCAAGAAAAGTAGTCAGAGCTCACGGTTAAGAACTTCTCAAGACAGCAGCATCATGACCCATGTAAGCTACTAGTCCACTACCATGTTCATGTCATGCGTACTATTTGTTGACTAACATGTGAAAAATTGTGACAGGATATGGGTGTTGGCTCAACTGCTAAAGCTAATGTTCACACCAAGAAAGGAGGATCTGGTACAATCAACCTGGAGGCCCATGTGTCAACATCTCAGGCTTCTTCTAAGGTTCATGTTACTGTCACATCTGGATCGGCTAGTGCTCAAGTCAGTGCTCATGAACCACCAAGGAAAAAGCTAACTCCAAGAAGGCCAAAAAAAATCCCACAACTACCCTCTTCATCTGCAATTTGAAGACCAAACAACTGCCATGTATCTGTGTTCACCTGATGACATTTTGTGTGTTTGTTTAAGCCAAACTGATGGCATATTGTTGTGTCTACTTAAGCCAAACTGATGGCATATTGTTGTGTCAGGTTGCTATCTGTTAAACTGAATTCATGTTGCCTATGTGTTGAACTGAATGTATGTTGCCTATGTGTTCAACTGAATGTGTTATGCAAAGAAATCATTCCATATCAATATGCTCATTTCATCAATAACATAATTTAAGAGGAAATCATCCATTTTCATAGTGCATTACATCCATAATCTGACATACATTGCAGCAGCTGCACATCCAGCTACAGCATATGCAAACATGCACCTCTCTTTTTCTAGTTTCCTAACCCTCTCACTGAGCACCAGAATTTCTTCCTTCTTGGCCTCCAGTTCATCCTTCACAGCTCTCAACTCTGCAACTGTAGCACTGCTTTCCACGAACAGCTCCCTCCTTGCTTCCCCTAGTGCATCCTCTAGTTCGCTCCTCTCCCTTCTTAATCGCCAAACCATGTCACGAAGATCCACAAGTAGTTGCTTGACGAATGGAGTGGTTGCGCCCTCAAACCATACCCAAAAATCACAGCCACCAGCCTACGACAAATGGAACCAATGGTTCAAAGCAACAACAAAAGAGAACAAAAAACCTACTAAATTTGAATCAAAACTCAGCTCACACCCTCACCCGGCGACGCAGGCAGGTCAAGTACCTCCTCCCTGGATTTTCATCGCTCCAAGAGATCCAACGGGCAGCCTTCTTCCCGCACTTGCACATTTGAGCCGGCCAGTACTCCAAAGGGCCCTCACGGTATGGAATCGGAGACGAGGCTACCTCCCCCGGCAAACGGGACCGCGAGGAAGCCGACGACCGACTGGAAGACCCACCCGAGTTCGCCATGTTCGTCACGGGCGGCGACGGTGGCTAGGGTTAATGGCGTCAGCGGTGGGAGAGCAGGGACGTGAGGCGAGGCGAGAAAAGCAGGGACGTGAGGCGAGTGTGGGCGGCGGTGGTCAATGGCAGCGGCGTCGGGAGAGGAGGGAGGCGGCAGCGCCGTCCGGCGAGGGGAGCAGAGGGAGGCTGGTGCGGGAGCAGAGGGAGGCGGCGGCATCGAGCAGGAGAACGAGGGGAGGGGGTGTTTAATTTGGGCCGGCCCATTACTCGTTGACGTGGCAGGGCTGACGTGGACCAAACAGGTGACGTGGCCGACGACTTGAGTCCAAACCACTGTAAACTGGCCTGAGGGGGGTGTTTTGCCCGGTTTGAAAATTTCAGGTACGAAACATTCCTGGTTTTGGAATTCAGGGGGGTTTTCAAACTCGTAGACCACTTCAGGGGGGTAAAATGGACTTTTCTCAACTAGAAAACCCCGCGGCTGGCCAGTGGATGTACTCGTGGTTTTCGATGACACTAGATAGAAAAATTATAGGTTTTATAATGATTGGCATGAAGAGAACATATTGTATGAAATTGAAATTTAAAGTCACCTGAACTTGTAAGCTACTAACTGGACATTAGATATTGGCAACTTTTGTGCATTTTATTTTTCAGGAATTCACATATGTGTCCATATTGGCATTTAGAAGGTCTGTGATACTTGACAAGAGTTGCTAAAATCATAAGTAACACGTATATCTATATTTCTGCTTTTCTCTAAAAAATATTTATATTTCTGCTAAATGTTGCCATTAATCGTCCACAGACACAAAGTTTCAAGTCTACAAAAGGAGCGCACATGTAGACAGCTCGCTCCAGTTACGGATCAAATCTCAACTATTAATTATCTTAGGAGATGGCTTCAAGTGCACGGTAGATTTGTGTTGATGAAATAAAAAAACAGGATTTAACCGATGAACAAAGATGATGCATGGTCTACCTTGCATGGACATATTCACATAAACCTTTTTACCAAGCATGCTTGGAGAGTGGCATCAAAGTTACTGCTAATTGGGGCAAGGAACTTTTCTAGTGAAAGGTTGGATACCTTTCCAAAGATCCGTCGAACTACCATAAAAATCAGCCTATTCAAATAACACTCTTTGGCGCAATGGTGGAGTTTCACAGATTCACAGACAAAAAAAAACTGTCTTTGAACATTATTGAAATACATCTATATTTCATTTTGTTGTATATACAGGTTAGGCTTTGAACAAAATGGCTAAAGATTTAGAAAAAAAGCATACGCTCTTATCTTCTACGTGCTTGTATTAAAGTTAAGTATTGCATGGATTGTTTCCATTTCATGTTTGTAGCTTGACTGAGCTCTATGACTCATATATTGAAAGCTATATCAACTATGTTGTCAAATGTGACCCATTGTGTGTGCGCGTGATTAAATTGAATGTGAACAATTCCTGAGTTCTTTAGGCTCTGTTTGGTTTCAACAGCATAAGTCATAAGTTCCGTCGCATCGCATGTTTAAACACCAGTTAGGAATATTAAGTATAGACTTATTACAAAACTAATTTCATAAGTCGTTATCCTACGAGACGAATTTATTAAGCCTAATTAGTCCACAATTTGACTACTAATTGTTACAGTAACTATCCTCTAATTATTAATTAATTATACTTAAAAGATTCGTCTAGACACTTAATTGCAACTTATATAATTAGTTTTATATTAAATTGACATCTGTACATTCGATTTGATAACCAAATCGATGCGACAGCTACTTGTAGAAACCAAGCATCTCCTTGATCCTTTATCGATGCTTGGTACTAAAATGGCCTTAGTGGCCTTTCAACAAAAAAAAGACATTAGTGTGCATTGTCGGCAGATCGGCCATAAACTCCAAGCGACACGTGTATCCTCTCCCTTCTCAATCGCACAGCAGCACAGGCGCGCGCACAGACACCCGGCCATTTCTCGATTCGTGGCACGACGATGTGGACACGCGGCCCTTCTTTCTTACTCTTGTCTGGGAGTGTGTGAGCGTTGTTGTCCACTCATTTTTTTTTGCATCTTGTTCATTTCACATCTCTCCCACGCAGCACTCTCTCTCGCTGTCTCCCGATGCACTCTCTCTCCCTGTCTCTCCACACAGGCAGCACGGCAGCAAGCCTGGCGGGCGCGACTCGCAGAGCGCGGCCATGGGGGCATGGGCAGCTCTTGCAGCAGCGCGGGGTGGGTCGGCCCCGGCTTGCGGCGCTGTGGTCTGGCGGGAGGCGAGGCGGCTTGACGGGCGGTGTGGCAGGCCGGTCGCCGGCTCCTCCGTGTCGGCTCCTTCTCCTCCTTTTTTTCTCCTCCATGGTGACCCGGCGGGTAGGTCGGCGACTCGGCGACGACAAGCCGGTGGTTGCAGAGGAGCGAGGCGGCCCCTGGCTCGCTGACCTGCATGCGTAGCGGCGCTGCTGCCAGCGCCCAACAGCGGCTCGGGCGGGCACTGCAGTCGCGCGGCGGCGGAGGCGGCCCCTGGCCGACGGCCGGTCGAAGGCGGCGCGACGAGTCTGGGCCAACCCGACGAGCTAGCCGTGGCGCCCTTGCTGGCTGGGGATGCGAGGCCGCGACCACCCGCCGCGAGCACTTGTGGCCGTTCGTTGCTGGATCGACAGCCGGGATTCCGCCCGATGACGTGGCACAACGAGAGGCGAGAGAATTGGCCACGAATCGTCAGGAAAGATAAGAAAAGAGACACAAAAACTCCGTTCCAACGGAACCGCTAAACTGGTCGACTCGCTTTCTCCTTCGTCGGGGTGTTTAGTTGATGAAAATTTTTGGTACAAAAGTCGCATCAAATGTTTGACCAGATGTCGGGAGGGTTTTTCGGACACTAATTAAAAAACTAATTTCAGAACTCACTTGGAAACCACGAGACGAATCTTTTGAGGCCTTTGACCGCATCATTAGCACATGTGGGTTACTGTAGCACTTATGGCTAATCATGCACTAATTAGGCTTAAAAGATTCGTCTCGTCGTGTACATCCAAACTGTGTAATTAATTTTGTTATTTAATTATATTTAGTGCTTAATACATGTATTTAAAGGGGATATGAAAATTTTTGGTAACTAAACGGCCCCTCATTTTGGAAAAGACGGTAGCCATCTTTACCTACGCGGAGCACCTCGCCATCCGCCCTCCTAGGCCTGGCCCCACCCTCCAGCCTGCGCCTCGCCCGTGCCATCGCCGACCTCCTCGCAAGCCGCGTCGAGCTGTCGTCCTCCCCAGAAAGGGACGGCCATGGTGACTGGCCGCTGCAGTGCCTCCTCTTTCCGGCCAGCGGCTGGGGAGACCCAGCACCTCCCCCGAAACACGCCCGAGGCCCTGGCCGGGCCATGGGATGGCCGGAGCCTAGGTCTCAACGGCGGCCCCCCTGGGCCACGCACGGTCACCACAGGCGGCGACGGCGGTGAGGCAGCTCCGGTGAAGGATTTGGACCGGGAACGGCTCCAATGGCTTGCTGGAGGGCTGGGAAAACTATAGGTGCAAAGAATTGAAGAACACACTAGTGATGGTGGGGAATTTTGGGTTGGACGGGAGCTTGGCTGTGAGGGAAGGTTTGAGCGGAGGAAGAAGAACATGCCTGAGGGAAGGTGAGGAATAAAGGATAGCATGGGACCCATCTGTCAATATGTGTGGTGGGAAAGACTTGAATAAATGAATAAATGAATAGTTAGTCTGTTGGATTCTATCATAATATATAGAGTTAATTTTAGCTAAATGAATAGCTAAATAAAGATTAAGCTAGTCTATTTTGGAGAGTTTGTTAGAGATGCTCTTATGCCTTTTATGGTTTGCTTTTCATTTTGAGTCTAAGCAATTCTTCCTCCTAAACCAATATAACTCCATTTTTCGATTGAAAAAACTTCTTCCTTTAAAAAGGAAGTCCTGAACAATCCGACTGTTCGGCTGCACTTAAATAGCTGGGCTGGAGCCAGCCAACCAGCGCCAACAACAAATTCAAATCCAGACAGGGGTGAAGACAGCGTGGGGGCTGGTGGGGGTGGGGAGGGGGTGGCTTCAGCCCTCCCTACCCATATTGTCCATTGCAGCTCCAAGAAATTTTGCCATAGTGAAGAGAAAGTGAAGAGAAGTCTAGAGAGCCCATATTGTCCATTGCAGCTCCAAGAAATTTTGCCATAGTGAAGAGAAAGTGAAGAGAAGTCTAGAGAGAGAAGGAGAGTATCGGCAGTGGCGCTGGCTGTCTGGGCAGCAGCTCCAGCCTATCCATTCCAGCCGAGCCGAACAGGACAAATATTGGGCCATTGTTCAGACATCTTTTTTATTTTCAGTTTGGCATATAACAATACTGGGTCCTCGCCTTATGGATCCATGAATAATCGTGAGCCCGTAAGACCGGTACATCCTCCTCTTCTGTATACCGCCCATATGTGCGGCTTAAAGCCAGTTTTAATGGGAGTTTCATTGAGGGCTTTATGATATTAAATACCATCACTTTTGCTGACATGGCAAGGAGAGAGAAAGCCAGAGTTTGATAGGATGTGAGGAGAGTTTCATCACCATAAAACTCATCGGCACAGTTACCTAGTTCTCAGTCTAGATAACTATGGAAAATTAAGTAATTGTGTTTATAAAACTCCCACCGAGACTTACCGCTGAGCCACGCCGTAGTCCGTGCCAAAACTTCTCGGCTCCGTTCAGGATGCTGTGCGAAAACGGCCACTGCGCGCGCACGGCTTCTTTTTTTTTTAGCAGTGCTTTCTGCCGCCCCAAGGATGGCTATTGGCACATCGTCGACCCTAGCTGACGGGTAGCCGGGAGATTACACTACTACCACTTGCACAGGAGCCCCACCGGAAACGGCGATTTGGAAACGACAGGCTCGTGGAGGCGTCAATTTGAAATCTGCTATCTCAACGAGTGGTAGAAAATTATTGGGAATGGGGCACATGGCCAAACGTGCGTGCGCGTACAGAAAGAAAGAGAAGACGACGACGGGGCGCCTTCTAGTTTCTAGCTCGCCATTGGTAGGTATTTGGTTCTACGTTATTGCGCCGAACAGAGGCGCCGCGACGGTAACTTGACCTCCTACGCTGCTCCGGGCTTGCGACAGGTGATGATGGTGAACTTGATGAGCCCCTTCTTGTAGCCCTGGATCATCAGTGGCATCACCATCGCCCCTCTGATCGTCTTCCACCCTTCAGACAGAGACGGAATTCAGTGCCCACACACAGATTCCAGATCCCAATCGGTAAACCGGTTCATGGAAGATGACGAGCAGAGTTAGCAACATACCGCTTGTCAGGAGAGAGGTGATGCCCTTCCATGTCAGTGCTGATTTTATCACGGCCGGCCAGAATGGGGCCACGTTCTCCGACCAATCGGCTGTCTTGACATCCTGACACCACACACCACAACCAACAAAAAAAAAGACAGATATGATAAGATTAAGACATCATACAAATTGTCAACCTGGAGGTTCACCTCTTGGCGAGACGGATTTGGATGCACTAGAAGCATCAGAAAAGACGTGTACGCACCTCGAGAGACAGAGACTTGGCGATGCTCACATAGTCTGAGGGTGAGCACCAGTCAGGAAGGTAGTACGCATCGCAAATCCTCTTGAGGAGGTTCAGTTCATCCGGTTTCAGCGAGGTTTCAGATGGCTCCAGGTTCCGATGGCACCATGTCACGATGATTATTGTCCCTCCAGGAGCCGCCACGCGTGCCAGCTCACTAACAAACTGATAAAAGAGTCAGGCTCTAGATATACGAGTTCAAGGAAAACACGTAAATTCACTAGAAAAGGTATGTAGAGAAAATAATCCGAACTATCCAAATGTTCATCTTGGAGGTTTGGGGTTCAGTCTTTTCTCCTTTGGCAATAGAGTGAAACTATTCTCTTTGTTTTTGCCAAGAGAGTGAAACTATTCGATGTTCAGTCATTTTAGAAATTTCAGGACAGATTAATAAAAATATAAAATGACTATATTTACCCCTATTTAATACCCCTATTTGGTAATAATTGATTCTTGCTGCACATGCGCTTTCTAAATATAGAGAAAAAGCCTCGAGCTGAGGTCCGAGTATCGCTCAGTGAGGTAGCAGAAGGGAGGGTGAACAATGGGCAACTCCTACTACTGAAGCCAGTAGTAACATGACTTATTTTCTAGGATAAATTTGGAATCCTAAAATAAATTGCTCTTTTTGGATGGAGGGAGTAACATTTACTGTTGCGGTGTTGCCTATTGTTTGCCTGTAACTACTGAACTAAACAAAACAGAACTAAAATGACCTGTAATTCTAAATAGGTAATGTTGTACTAGCTTTATTGTGACGTCAGTAGATTGCTGATGTCCTGAAGGCTATCTTACCGTTTTCTTTGTTTTTCCTTTTTGTTCAGCGGTATCAAACTTACGTGACGTTTTCCTCAAATGTTAAAGTTACCTTGCTCTTGTCCGGCATGTGCTCGCCACTCTCCATGGACCACACAAGATCGAACTGTCCATCAGGAAACGGTTGCTCCAGAGCATCAGCAACTTGCAGAGAAACCTGCCCCATCACAAGCAGATGTTAAAGTTAAAGTAACAGTTGATATCAGAATTACTGAGTTACTGTTGGCATCTACTTCTCTCCTTTTTTTTTTAAATAAGAGTTGGCAGCTACTTCACCGACCGATATCAATTTGCAAGAGCAGTAGGGGAGTAGCAGTGAGCACCTGATCCGACAACCCCTGCGCAGCGGCGAGAGCGTTTCCTCTTTCAGCTTGAACGGGGCTCAGCGTGATGCCCTTGCACTGTGCTCCGTATTTCTTGGCCAGGTACCTCGAGCTACCACCAATTCCGCATCCTACATCGACTACCGTTTTGGGCTTCTTCTCCGGATCATCTGCACGCGAAAATAAAAACGGAAAACATGAAGTCTGCAGGGCACTCTCTTGAGCAGCAGGTAGCAAGCCATCGTGTCCCTGCTCCTGGAAAACGCCTGGAAACAGCGAAAGAGCTTTGCTCCACATGATGACGTGCGTCGGATTGTTTCAACAGACTTGCGACTGGCCAGTGCAGTGATCAACCAACCAGCAAACGAAACGGGAAAGCAAACAACCAAAGGAACAGTCTGCAGGGAGCGGCCTCGTGGCGCCTGCCGGATCTTATTATTTTATTATTTACTATTAGTCGCGCAGAAAAAACGCTAGGCCAATCGATTCGTAGATAACCCCTGGTGGGGAGCCCAAGCGTACGGCCAGATGCGGGGGCGTGGAGTAGGCGGCGCACCTGGGACGGCGGCGAAGGCGAGCGCCTCCTCGATCATGCGGATCTGGGCGCGGCGGTGGTCCGCCATGGAGGCCGCCTCGCCGGAGTCGTAGAAGCCGTGGTGCATGTGGTCGCCCCAGATGCTCTCCCAGAGCCCCGACGACTCGTCGTAGAGCCCCGCGATGCCCTCCTTCAGGCCCGGGGGCGCCGGCGCGGGGGCCTGGGCCGTCGTCGGCGAGGCCATCGGGCGCAGCAGGTGGCGGCGGGAGCGGCGCGCGACGGGCGGAGGGGCGCGGTGGCTGCGGCCGTAGCGGCGGCGGGCTGCGGCCGTAGCGGCGGCGGGCTGCGGCAGCGCTCGTGGAGGGGAGGGCAGGGTGGAGCAGCGCCGCGGGAGCCATTTGCGGCCGTATTTAAAGGAGGCGGAGGCGGAGGCGGAGGCGAGGCGAGGGGTGTGGCGGCTCTGCGCGCTGTGCTGCGCTTGCACCGTGCAACTGTGGAGGCGCTGGCTGTGGCAGGGCGAAACGTGATGCGCCTTTCCCCGGCGTGCGAGTAATAATAATAATCGGACGAAAATGAAGGTGAAACGAAAATCGTAGTGCCGCGGCAGGTTGGGAGGACTGAGTGAGTTTGCTATCAGGATTGTGAAATTGAGGCAGTTTTTTTTTAGATGAGCAACCACGGTGGGTCTTTTTGCTAGGTGGGCCGTGTCTTCAAAAGAGTTTAAGCAGACCATGGGCAGGGAAGCCGACCAATTTGCGAAAACGAAAAATCAATCAGCCCAGACATGGACTAAAGGCGCCCACGGCCCAATAGAGTAAGAGGCCTGACTCCAGCTACTAGCCCAGACCCAACATATGTTCTTTTTTAATAAATCTTCTAAGATTAGGCCAGATTTGAGGACTTTTTATGTAAAAAAATTTCTAAGAAATTTGAAAAGTTAATTGTATAACAATTTTTTGATAAATTTAATTTGATCCCCTCTCGAACTATCAATGCAGTCCATTTTTCCTCTTTCCGCTTGTAGTGGTGCGCCCGTAGGACCGCTGTTGTAGCACAACATCGGGCAGACAGTTTTTTTTTTGAAACACATCAGGCAGACAGCTAAAATGCGGGGAAGGGGCCCATCTTGGCAGTGTAGGTTCTTGATAACGCTCTCCTAAAAAAAAAGGTTCTTGATAACGCGGGTTTTTCTTTGGGTCGTTAGTTAAATTGTCGGCATGGTCTTTCTCGCCTCTGGTCACTTTGGTGGCCTAGTAGTCGTCATGGCTGGATGTCCAGTACTAGCCCACGGGCCACTCATACCCATTACCCAGGGAGACTGGGAGAGGCCTCCAACGGCCAACGCCAACAAACCGGCAGCAGTATCTCGGGTTCGTCGCGGGAGGTCCACGAGCAGAGTCAGCTTTGCGCCGTGACAAACAGTACGCCTGGGCCACAGTGGGCCCACAATTATACGCACTGTACGCGTACGTACGCTCGAGATGTGCCACCACACCCGCCGCTGTCAAGCGGATCCGGTCCGGCACAAGTGTCGTCGTCTCGGCGCGCCGATGCCGAACCTGTGTCGGCGCATCGGCGGCAGCCAGCCGGGCCGCCCCGATCCACGGCGTCCGGCCCCGCGCGGGACAGCCCCCATGCTTGGATTGGATCGGATCGGATTCGGATCAGCAGAGATGCCACGCATCCATGCAACGCATGGATGGATGCTTCCTTTCGACGTCCATGCTCCTCAGGGTTCACCTTACCGACGGTAAAGCGATTTTCGCCAACTAGCGGTATCGGTAAACCGGCGGTAAATCGCCGAAAACCACTAGAAACCGCTCGAAATGACAATTCAAATTCAAAAAACCGGTAACCGTTGTTTACCGACCGGTAATCGATGTTTACCGACCGGTAACCGTCGTTTTTAACCGGTAAACACCGTATGATTTTGGAAAATTAAAAATTTTGGCAGCATTTCACCGTAATTTTGTAAATATCATTACTGATGGTATATATCAAACAATTATATAACATTTACACATACATAGAATAGAAGTTCATATCCATAAAAATAGAAATTCACATCCATAGTCCATATAGATCATCACAACAATAGTCCATGCAAATCATCACAACCATAGTCCTCACAAACCATCATCGTCAATATATATAATACATAGTAGTGGTTTCCGGTCCAAATGAACAAATGAACAAATGAACAAATGAAAATATATGTACATATTTGAAATATGAACACACATATATACATATAGCTAAAATGAACAAATTAACATCCAACTACCATGAACAAATGGATCCATATAGCTAATATGAACACATGTTTTTGAATATAGCTACACAATAAACATCTAAAAATCAATGTAAATTCAAGAAATACTCACAATGCAGTGGTTTCCGGTCCAAACGCGCCGATTTCCGCTCGGAAAACGCCGAATACCGCTCGGGATTACCGGCCCGAAAGTTTTTTTATTTTTTTGAGTGCCCAAACAGTCAAATATTTGAACATGTTCTATATTAGAATGATGTATGTCATCTCTACTTTCTTACCATATTTTTTCCTTTTTTATTTCAAATATTTTTGAAAATTTTAAATTCGGGCGAAATTTTTCGAAATTTACCGCCGGTATGGATTGCCGCCTAGTAGCGGTATCGGTAAAAATCGGCGGTAACCGGCGGTTACCGATCGGTAAGGAAAACACTGATGCTCCTCCAAGCCCAGTTGGCCTACCGACCTGCCACCTACCGAGGAGCAACAGCGGCGCCAACCAACACGACGCAGGTTCATCAGCGGCTCTCCTGTTTCTGGGCCCATCTTTGCAACGACGAGCTGCGTGCCGCGCACAGCATCGTCCATGGCTTTCCGAGCCACGTGAGTGGACCCCCCGCGGCGCGGTGCGCGCGCGCACCCGGCCGGCTACTCGAGGATGGCCGGCTGGCATTGAGCCACCTTGAAGGGAGGGGCAGCTGGGTAGCAGCGATTCGAGTGACTGAAAGACTGTCCGGCTACAACTCCACACGATTGCATCGCATCCTCTTACGAGATGGGTTGCTTTGGGTGTCTGCATGTGATGATAGCTGTTGTTATGTCTGTGTCTGTCTCTCCATGATTGGCTTTTAGTTGAGTTCACAACGCGTCATCCAGCTAGCTGACTGACATTGACTCTGTTATTGATGTTTTCAATTCTGGCAGTGTTTAGTTCCGTTGTAAAAAAATTTTTAAAGAAATTTTACTAATTTGAAGTACTAAATGAAGTCTATTTATAAAACTTTTTGTACAGATGGATTGTAAATCGCGAGACGAATCTAATGATGCTAATTAATCCATGATTAATCGATAGTTAACGGATGTTTACTGTAGCATCACTGTTGCAAATTATGGATTAAGTGGGCTCATTAGATTCGTCTCGCGATTTACAGCACATCCATGCAAAAAGTTTTATAAATAAACTTCATTTAGTACTCTATGCATATGTTAAAATATTTAATATGACGTTTTTTATTGTTTACGGATTTAAGGGTCGGATCTAAACAGGCCCTCTGTCGCGTGTGGTAAACAACACATTATATTTGCCGACCGCGAAGGTCAGTGCCCACCACCCACCCAAACATCAATCGTGCGGTGAACCTAGTCTCAAACCCAAATAAAAGAAAAACGTGTGCTGTGCGAGGTCGTAAAGATTTCTGACTCAAGCTTGAGCCCGCAGAATATGATATTGCTGAAGCATTGGCATTGAAAAAAAAAGGGTTTAGAATTCTCACATTTCATATTCACTCTGTTCGCTGTCATCAACCAACAATATTCTTCTCTTACACCAAATAATCAGTACTAGCCCTCAGCCTACCAGCAGTACTACTTCTCTCTCATAACAAATCAGCACCAGCCACAGCACAGTGAACAGAGTGGCTGTGTGTTACTCCACAACATGGTTGCAGATCAACGGATTATGCATACTCCTCCAAGATCCAACCATGCTCGAGTTTTTATATATACAAAAAACATGCTCAAGCTCTGAGTCCAAGTAAAAGATCTAACCCATTCCTCAAGCTTGGCTCGCACGGATGAACCAGGCTCCTGTCAGCTAGAGGCTGCACGTATGCTGGAGCAGCGTGATTGGTTGCATGTACGCATAGATTAAATTCACTCGGGGTCTGTTTAGATGAAACGCAAAATTTGTGTTGGAATTTTGCTAATTTGAAGTACTAAATGAACTCTATTTATAAAATTTTTTGCACAGATGTGTTGTAAATCGCGAGACGAATCTAATGATGCTAATTAATCCATGATTAATCAATAATTAATGGATGGTTACTGTAGAACCACTGTTGCAAACCATGGATTAAGTAAACCCATTAGATTCGTCTCGCGATTTACAACCCATCTATGCAAAAAGTTTTGTAAATAGATTTCATTTAGTATTCCATGCATGTGTCGAAATATTTGATGTGACGATTTTTTTGCATTTACGAATTTTATGAGATGAGAACTAAGCAGGGCCTCAAAATAAAGTGATTAGGTGCCTAGCTACAATGGTACATGCACGCGCGCAAGCGAGTGCCAGTGCACGCGGCTGCGCGCAAGCTAGGCCTGCGGGTTACACCCGATTTTATCGTATCCTTGAAGTACTCCTAGGATTGGATTTGGTATTATCCAACATCCAATTGGATTTTGGCATTGGATCTCACTAGATTAGGATCTAATTGAATATGGATAATCCATTTGCTTTAGATCCAAATTCGTTTGATCTCGTTGGATACAAAAAAAAAAGGACAATCCAATTCATGTTGGACGTTGGACTTCTTGTAATACCCAGGAAACTCCGGACGGTCCGCTCTGGAGTGGCGGACGGTCTGCCCAGGTAACACCCAGATATTTATCTGGTTGTGGGACCCAGCTGTCACCTCCTTCTTCTTCTCACATCGACCAGAGACGAGCTCCGCTCGTCCGCTCGCTCCACCGTCGTCCCATTCCTTCAATCTCCCTACTCCGGCCACCATACCTCGATTCCTTGCGCGAGCATCTTCCCCAGCACCTCCTCCACCTTCCCCAACCCCTAGCCCAGCTTCTCCCGGCCGGAATCGCCCCCGCCACCGCCGGTCACCATTGGAGCCCGCTTGAAGCTTTGTTCCACCGTCGATCCGCTTCTCTGGTCATCCTCCGCCCGAACCGACCGCGAGAATAGATTCGTGGTGAGTTACTTGTGCTCCCTGGCCTTTTTTCCCCCTCCTGTTGTGCGTGGTTTGTATTGCCTTAGGTGTTGATGATTGTTTGGAAGGGGTCCTTGTCGGTGTTTACCGCCAAGCCTGCTCAGGGATACCCTTAGCAGTAGGGTTTGTAGGTAGGGATCGACTGCTCTAGAACTTGATGGTACAAGGAACACAAAGATTTAGACAGGTTCGGGCCGCGAGTTTGCGTAATACCCTACGTCCTGTGTGGTTTGTATTGACTTAGGTTTTGATGATTGTTTGGAGGGGGTCCCTGCCCGCCCTTATATATCCGGGGGTGCAGGGTTACATGGAAAGTCCTAGCCGAGTACAGTTGGAGTCCTATTACAACACAATCGGGTAGTTTTCTTTGTACTGCATTTAGTTCTATGCCTATTCGGGTAGTTACAAGAGAGATAAGGTACATCCATGAGATATCCCTTACTCTAGAACATTCTATGTCTATAAGCAGTCCCACTGTCCCGGATCTGACAAGCCTCCGAGCTCTTCGTAGCTGAGTCCTGCAGGCGTCGAGTACTTGGTTGGACGTCTTCGAGTACTTCAAGTAGTCAGAACATCCTTCTGGTTGCTTCTGGTCCTTCCTTCAAATACATCGAGTAGTCCTTCAAGTACTTTCGTTTGTTTTGAGACTGTGAGGTGCTCAAGCCCTGAAATCTTGATCATATATGGTGCACGAAGTACTCGCGCTTCATATGGAGTAGCCCCCGAGTCTTAGGTTGAATCGCAGAATCAGACTGAGGGTCACTTCAGTCTATTTTTTCAAAAAATTTGAAAAATAAATCATTGATGCCTATATCCAGCAGTCCCCGAGCCTTAAATCAAAATCTCTTTTGCTGGGAGTAGCTCCCCGAGCGTAGATTTGGAATTAAGGATTTAAGTTGTGGCATCATATTTTATCCTTCAGATTATTTGCAGTATTCATCATATCCGGAATCCGAAAAAACCTCTCTTTTTCGGGTAAAATACCAGAAAAATGATACAATTGGATCCGCCACACTGATTGCTCCCGAAATAATTTCAGGAATAAAACCTGGGATGTACGGCTCTTTATTCAGTGCTCACATGAGATGTTATTGTTTGGAGAATCTGTATTATTGTAGCTTTGACTGCGTCCGTGAATGCTGTCATGTATGTGTCCGTGAAACGTGCACTGTTGATTCACGGGTTCTCCTTCAGCAAGTCTCCTTGTGGCTATAAAAGGCAGGGGAGAGGCCTTTGCCAGAAGCACCAAAGTGTAGTGACCATGACTTTTCCTTGGTGTTCTTGCTCTCGCCCTCCTGAGATTTGTGTAGTTCCTTCCAACATAAGATGCTAGAAGAGAACTTGCGAGTGACAAGAGAAGTCTCCGCTGCCTCTTCCTGCGTTCCTAATGCCTTTGTCGGATCCATGCTGGATATCACGTCCTTGCATCTTCCAATGAGGCGGTTTTGTAGTTGCTGAGTTGAGTCTTGTTGTGTCACATCCTTGGGGTTGCATGTTTCTAGGTGCCCAAGAACTAACATCTCTAGCGGGGAAGCTTGATCTTGCCACAAAGTGTTTAGGGAGAAAGAGAAATTTCTTTGCAAGATGCTACAAGAGGACTTGCGAGGTGATTACTGTAATATGCCTCCATACTCTTGTAGCTTATCTCCCTGAATACGAATATCTTTATTCCCGAAATGGGAATAATAAGTTTGTACTTTGTCACGGCCTCGGGTCGATCTAACTGCAGCATGTTTCTCAGGAAGCCAAAAAGTGTGCGTGTAGACCCGAGTCGTTTTGTAAAGTTATGTAAAAAGTACTCGAGTTGTAATATCGAGTAGTTGTACTATATTGAGTACTTATCCTTGTTTTGAAATGTAATCCTAGTTAAGGAAAATGATGTCGAGTAGTCGACTAGGGATGTGAGTGTTTCTTTTCCAGAATATAATCTCAGAAAAAGGAATATCTCTTTTTAAATCCCATTATTTCCTCTATTTGCAACAGACTGTTGGTCTGTTGGGTGTTTTTACCATGTTACCACCGCCGTTATAAAATGAAGCGGTAACTAAGGTTTTACTCCACCGGCCGCCACTTGTTTTTACTGCTTTAGATCTGTCTTTCTGCTCTCGAGCTCCCATATCCAAAAATTCCTTCTCTTTGCCATTCCCCATCCTCCTCGTAGAGTTTCCGCCAGTTTATGTGCGTGAAGCGATCTGTGGTTTTCCGGATGGCACCCAAAATGACAACCAAGAGGAAGGGTACAGCCGCAGAGACAACCCGTGATGAAGGCTAGGAACCAAGTAAGTGTTCCAGATCTGACTTGGAATCCTTAGTAAAACAAGGTTTCTTGGCTTCTGAATCCATAATCCAATGGCGTCCCGCGTTTGGTGACGCCCGTCCGTACGAAAATATGGGCGAGATCTTTGGATTTGTTCCTTATTTTGAGCGGGGGTTTAGTCTTCCCGGCTCTGATTTCTTTTTCTGGACTTCTGTATTATTATGGGATCCAGCTTCAGCATCTTACTCCCAATTCTTTTGTGCATATGTCTGTCTTCGTACATTTGTGTGAAGCGTTTCTGGGCATCGAGCCCCATTTCGAACTTTTCCGTCACCTTTTCCATCTTAAGCCTCATCCCAATTCGGCCAGTTTAGATGTAGTTGGCAGAACAGGAATTCAATTGAGACAGAAGATGGATAGGGTTTATATCCCCTATAAGTTATCTCAAAAGATCATCGACTGGAAACCACGATGGTTTTATGTCGAGAATCAGGGAAAGAGTCTTCCATTCATCACAGCTGGTCCTCCCGTTCAGCGCCCTGAATGGCTGAAAAAGCCTCATGATATGAGCCAAATTCCAGAACTCCTGGAAATGATTACAAATCTGAGGCAAAAGGGAATAAGTGGAGAGTCTGTGGCTTTTGACTGGATGAAACGTAGAATCCAGTCTCTCCACGCTCGAATTACTTTTGGTTTTGAGTATCAAGGGAGAGGTGATCCCTCGCGTTGTTCGGAAGAAGAGATCTAAAACGGAGAAATTCTTCGTCGAGTACAACGATTATTCGACAAAGTGGAGCATGTTCCTCAACTCCTTAACACTTTTTCAGTGCTGAATCCTCCCAAAGAGGTAATTGCTAAGTAGTCGATTTGCAAAATCAAGTGCTTTATTCGGACTTCTCACAATATTTCCTTTTGCAGGATAATGTGAATGTTTATAGGAGTAGTCCTCCTTTGCCAGGCATATTTCTCCCATCTCATCTCCTTCCGAGTGCTTATAACCCATTTGTGCTTGATTCTGAAGATCCTTCAGAATTTGAAAGCTTTAGTTCTGATAATGAAGCTGCTAGTGCAGAAGTTGCAGAGTTAGTTTGAGATGAAGACAGGGCGGATAGTCCTAGTCGAAGCGAGGGTACTTGCGCGGATCACCCGACGAGTACTCGCTCAGCTATGAGAAAGCGAAGTAGTTCCTCACAAACTGCTGACAACAGGTATGTTGCTAGTCGACTTTAATCAGGGACTTCCATTGTCGATTAACTGATTTTGTATTTTGATTTCTAAGTCCGGCGGCTAAGATGCCACGGACTTCACCATCTGGGGATGACACTGCGGTGGGACAAACTGTGCCCTCCACCATAGTGGACCCATCAAGTGGGATCGGGGCTACTCATTCATCGAGTAGTTCCGATATAAATAAAACCGTCGATGCGGGTAAGCTGGCCATGATCGCAAAGCCTGCCCGTAGATTTGGCATCAAGGAGTTTGCCCTAATAAGAGCTCCTGCGTAAGTTCTTTAGAACTTGTATGTGTAGGATCTGTTTTGAATCTAGTAGTTTGTAACTACTTTGTTTTTGCAGAGATGCGGTCCTGGGAGAGGACGTGGGGGCTGAGAGCCACTCGGATTCTCAGCCGGGGCTGGAGAAGCCCCCGAGTACTCTTGAGATGAGTACTCGTGATGCGGAGGCGATGGCCAACGCTATGCTTCTGGATTCTCCATTGCCGAATTTGGAGAGGGCCAATGAGGAAATCTCAGAGGATGGAGGAAGCGGCAGGCTTCCAAGAGAAAGAGAAGGCGAGAAGCTTCCTGAGGGAGGCGTTGATAAACAGCCTGCGGAGACCCCTGTAGGTAAGCTTGTAGCGCCTTGTAGAAAGGTATTCTTTTGTTTGCTCTTAATGTAATTAAGTAGCATATTTTTCCTTTAGATTCCTAAAACACGGGGAATACTGTAGGAAGGATTGACGGAGTGCCCAAGGAGGTTGTTGTTGTGGCGAGTACTTCCCAAGTCACATCAGGAAGTGACTTGTCGCGAGAGAAGGTGGAGCATGCTTTTAAGCTGCTGGGGTAAGTAGTCGAATATTTCGAGTACTTTTTATAGAAGATCGAGTAGTATGCTGATCTTTTTGTTTTGCAGGAGGCACTGGGATGAAAGGGTGTCCAGACGCCGGATGAGATAGAGCTAAATGCTCTCAAAGAGAGGGTTAGGACGCTCTCATCTGAGAAGACTGCTCTTGAGGGGAAGCTGAAAAAGTTTTCCCAATCTAAGAAAGATTAGTGTTTAGCATTTGATATGCACTTGACTAGTAGATCTGCTTAGTGTTTACAAGATTTTCTTTCTATCAAGTACGCAGCTTGTGCCAAATCCTTAGAGATTCAGGAAAGCTTGGTACTGGATTTAAAAATTCTTATGTACCGAAACACAGATGAAATAGAGAAGCTCAAGAATATCAAGGAGGACTCTAATCGTGAGATAGCATCGATGCTGCAACAACTCAAGACTTTGTTAGAGTCTCGAGACTCGATGCAGCGCGAGCTTGTGGAGCTGAAAGAAGTCAGAGATGCCGCTCTGGAAGTAGCCGAGGCCATGGATATCCCAGTTAGAGATGGAGATGAACCACTCACGCTGGTCGGGAGGCTGCGCAGGGTGCCTGGAGCCTTCGAGAGGTTTGTTTCCCACATTACCCGCTAGTACGTAGGTCACGTACTTGGGCTGGTGAAATCTTATTGGCCAACCACTCGTCTGGATGCTCTTGGTCGAGGAGGCAAGACTGATTGTACGGATGATCATTTTCGTCAGTACTTGGCGGAAACTTCCGGGGTGGCTGATCAGATTGTAGAAGCCTTGAGCAGAGCAGAGTCTCCTTAAGCTTTTCTTGTATTTGAGTTGGCGTGTGAGCCAGAAGTACTTTAAACAAATGCTGGATGTTTGTATAAAGTCAAGTACTTGTTAGGATTGTGGAATCCCTTAATGTGTCGAGTAGTCGTACTCGTGGGTTCTGAGAGTAGGCAGCATTGGGCCCACCCAGTCATAATAGTAGATACGATGAATTGTATCCGTGGGTGCCTTAGGAGGCAACATATTCTCGAATCAAATCGAGTTTGTATGTTTCTGAATCGTAACCATAGTTCTGACCTGTTAGGATTGAATCCCGCGGGATTAAACAAGTGGGAATAGCACTTAGAGGTGTGAGAAGCCGTAGCTTAGTATGAATTTCCTTTTTGGAGGAAATTTTTTCGATTAGCACGTGGCTAATATGAACTTTGTTGTTCAAATGGGGGAAGAACTCTTATTGAGTATTTAGGAGTTTTAAGAAGTTTTTTGATATATAAGAAGATAGGAAGATCTCGACAAATACTTAGATTATTAAGGGAAAACAGAAGTTCTTTTTGTATCTCAAGCAAGCGAGTAATATCCGACAAGTACTCGAGGCAAAAAGATTCTGTAATGGAGATTCCCATAGTAAACTAAGCAAGCGGGAAACTTGTGTCAACTTATTTTAGACTATCAAGAACTTATATGTACTCCTTGAGGGGTTTTCGCAGTTGACCATTTAGGATATACCTTGTCTGGTTACCCAGATAGTATGCAACTGTTTGCGAGAATATCCCAAACTACACGATCGTATCGAGTAGTATGTCCTATTAATGGACTGGATTGATTTCTAGAATAGGACTGTTATAATTGAACTCCATCGAGTTAACCAAGACGTGAATATTCTAGAAACATCCCAAACTTACTCGAGCAAGGCAAGTAAGGTGTCCTACTTGAGGATTGGAGTAACTCTAAGGAAAGTCTGTTAGGTACAAACCCCGTCGAGTTGTCCAAGACGAATGTGCCGAAAGAGTATCCAAGACCTACTCGAGCCAGCGAGTAGGGTGTCCTTTTAACCAAGGACTGGAGTAATCCGTAAGACAGAATTGTTAGGTACGAACCCCGTCGGGTTGCCCAAGACGTAAATGTCGAAGGGATATCCAAAACTTACTCGAGCGAGGCGAGTAAGGTGTCCTTTTAACCAAGGACTGGAGTAATCCTTAAGACAGAACTATTAGGTACGAACCCCATCGGGTTGCCCAAGACGTAAATGTCAAAAAGATATCCAAAACATACTCGAGCAAGGCGAGTAAAGTGTCCTTTTAACCAAGGACTGGAGTAATCTGTAAGACAGAACTGTTAGGTACGAACCCCATCGGGTTGCCCAAGACGTAAATGTTGAAGGGATATCCAAAACTTATTCGAGCGAGGCGAGTAAGGTGTCCTTTTAACCAAGGACTGGAGTAACTCTTAGGGCAAGTCTGTTAGGTACTAACCCCGACGGGTTGCCTGTAACACCCCTGTGTTAATCAAGGTGCTAATCGTGTGGTTAGTCGCTAATCAGGGTTAATCGCCGTCATTAGCGCTGATCAAGTTTCCAGAGTAACTTTCGAGTTAGCCGCGTTCGATCTCGTTTTTGTCCTTAATCCGGGCTTCGAATCAATTTTCGCCCAAAAACAAAGTTGTAGACCTTTTTGTCCTCTACAACTTCTATTTTGGCCAAATTTCAAGTGCCTATATGAAATCTTGAGTTTCAACGGGTCAAACTTTGGTCAAAATCTTTTTAAACGAGTTCAACTCGGATACTCTTCAGTGACGCTGTACCGAGCCCATTTTGCGACCGACCGCCGACCTCGAAGTCGGAGCCTCCACGCGTCGCCGTGCCGACGTCCGCGCCCCCACCTAAGGCTTCTACGACGTTCCAGTGGCCAACCCTGATTTCCCCACTTCCTCTTCGTCGTCCTCGCCCTCGGGACGAGCCAAGCCGAGCAGAGCCGCCGCCGGCGACCATCCCGGCCGCAATCCGCCGCCTCCGCTCGAACTCCTCTCGATTCCTTGCGCCCAGAGCTCCCGCACCACCCCCTCCACCTTCACTGCCCCTCACCTGAGCTCCTCCCCGGCCGAGTTGGCTGAAAACCCTAGCCCAAGCGCCATCCGCCATTGCCGTCTACCGAAGCTCTGCCCTCCCGTCGAGCTCCACCTTTCCGCATCCCTCCGCTACAATCGAACCTCCGGTGAGCTCCTTTGCGAACCACTCGTGCTTCCCGACCCCTTCCCTGGCCGAATCTCGCTCTACCGCCGCCGGTGAGCCGCCGCGCCGCCGTGCGCGGCCGGGGCAAAACAGAGGAGCCCCCCTCTCTCCCTGTCTTGTGGGGCCCGCGGGTCAGGAGAATTAGGGGTGGTTTTATCCTTTTTGTTGATTTCATCTGGAAGTTTGATAATTGCTAGAAATGTGTAGAAAAATCCTAAAAATGCAAAATAAATTTTGTTAGGTTTCTAAAATCGAGATCTTCAGAAGAAAAATAGTTGTGTAGGTGAAATGTCACTTTTGCCCCTGCTAAAAATTCAGTTTGTGTTTAACCTAGTTTATTTAATACCAGTTGTTTTGTTGCTCTAAAATTTATGAAAAATTCACAGTGGCTTACTCCTTGCATGTGTAGTCCACTGTAAAATTTTCAGGTGCTTGGTTTATATGCTTGTTTGTGGATCTTTTGTTGCTCAGTTTATTTTGCTAGGGCAAAAAGAAATGTTTCCCTTTTTGCAATAAAAGTTAATAAATTTTTCTTGCATGGCATCTTTCCTTACGTGTAGACGTCGCGAGTGAAGCCGTCTACGAGTTGAACGCTGAGCCAATCCAGGAGCCGCAAGCAGGGGAACCACGAGCCGAAGCAGCCGTCGAGCCAGATCCAAAAGTTGCTAACCCCGCTGACTGGCAAGGCAAGCCACGGTGCATAACCCTTAATTTCAGTATTCAATATTTCTTATATATTTATTGTGCATTTAAGTTTCTAGGAGTTGATTGGAACCTTAGATGCATGATCCCTAGGTTTCCTCAGTCGCTCTACTAGTATACAGGTCGTTAGTACTGCAATGCTTAATTAGGATTCGGTAGAAGACGAGTGATTCCTGTCACTCGCGAGATATAGGTCTTGTTACTTATGAAAAAGTTCTGGAGAGCGAATCTTTGAGAAAAAGAAAGGAAAAATGGAGACCAGGCGGAGATGGATTGGTTATGGATATGGAAGTTATGGAAAGTAAGCCTCCGTCTGTGTCGATTGAGGACCGTACCGTTGTTGGCACTATTGATCGAGGATTGAACAGTACTAACCGCATGCCGGGAGTAGGAGGTAGTCGAAATCGATAAGCTCAGTACCATATGTGCACCGGTAGGCGGACTTGATACTGTCTTCACCAGTGGAGCTAGTATACAAACTCATGGCTGACCCTTCGTTGGTATCGGTGGGGCTAGCAGTCCCGGGTCGCAGGGCAGTTCGCCTATTCGGTGTGCATATGTGAAGGTTTGGTGTGTATAGCCCGACGGGGCATATACGTGCCGTGTTGGTTAGGTCCACCTTGCAAGGTTAAATCGAATCGATTCGCCGTGACTCGCGGATATGAGAACCTTGATCTCTCTGTCACATCGTAGTAAAGAAGTGAAATGAGTTTGAACTGAGAATGTTGGCTGTGGTAAGCTGAAAATATAATGTGATCAACCATGTATGCTCTAGAGTACTAGGCAAACCTAAGTTATAGGGGTCAACTCAATTGGCGCTAAAATATTGAAAGTAAGGATTCAGTGCTAGCTGCTTTTTAGCAAAATAACTCCAGAACCAAAAAGCCTTTCATGTCTAGTTAATGGGCTAAGTATACCCATGGACGGGTAAGTCTTGCTGAGTATTAGAATACTCAGGCTTGTTGTTGCCATATATTTTAGCAGGTTACGTTCCGGAGGGCTCCGAAGAGATCTGCGCCTCGTGGATCGGTCAACCACTTCATCCCGGTTGGTCGGTCGAGTGGGTCCCGTCTTCTCCGTGAAGTCGGGCAGGTGAGCCTCACATCAATGGGCAAGATGTGAAGTTCGTCTTCTGTGACATCGACGTTATCTATCGTAATGTTTTGAAGCTTGTCTTTAATTATAAATTACTTTCCGCTGCGTTTGAACTCTGAGGTTTAACTTGTAAAGCTGACTTGTAAACACTTGTTGTAGTTTAAGTTAGTGCTTCTGTTAAACTCGGGTTGTAGAAGGCTTTGAACGCTTTTGTTGCCAGTAATCATCTGTGCTCGTCTTTTGGCGAGAGTTCCTGTGTAATCGATCCTGGTTACAGCAGGCGGTCTGAGTGTACTGGTTGAGTGCAGTAATTCTGGTTTGAGTTTAAGTGTTAATTATTGCGCGTCATTTAAAGTCGTAGAGCTCGACTTTCTTACCTTCAAATTCATGCAAAGCCATGGTCCTTCATGCAAGAGGTGAAGGTATTCCATGCAGCTCTTATTCCACTTCCCATGTTGGACATGATCAATCACGCTTAATAGAAAACTTGCCCAATCGTCTCTCACATCATCGTCACCTCCTTCTTTGTTGTCCTTCATCGCTACCTTTATTTTCACGGATTTTCCTCTCTCTCCAGATTGGGAGTTGCGCCAACCAATTGATCCAATGCAAGGTGCACGAAATCTTCTTTCCAACAAGTCTTCATTTGCCCAAAATGCATTCCAATTGAGGGAGTTATGCCCCCCTTTTCCCCGTCTCTGCAATCTGCCCCGTGCTGATTTCAGCATGTGCGTCTCCGATGTTTGAGACATAGCTCCTCCCGTGGGTCTTCAATTGTATCGATCATGGATGCGTTGAACCGAGGATTTGATGGAGATCTTGAATATTCAACTATCTTGTATTGTAAATCTCTGGACTTGTGCACAAAATTGATGAGGCTTAGCGATGTCCGTTCTTGAAACTTGAAGATGTTGATGATGGTGATCAAAATTTTAGGCACGGTTTCCCTCCTCATCATTTGAGTTTCATGTCCTGCATGGTTAGTGAAATTCGGGGCTTCTCCCGACATGTGCTCTTTTAGGGTTATGAGCTTGACCAAGCGCAAAGCAAGATCGAGATTTGCAATTATTTGTAAACATATGCAACATAATCACATCCTCAATTAAATTTCATCAATAAGGCATGTTGTAATTAAATGCAGCATGTGTTTCTTGCATAGCGCGGAGCTCATTATTAGATAGAGGTTCTTTAAGCATGAAATCAACATTCTCAAGAAACTCTAGCCTATCATCATGAAAAGAACAAGGCATAGAATTTAAACTTTCATTCTGACTATCGGTTCGAGCATGGGATTTTTAAAGATTATCAACAAAACCAATAGAAGCTTGAGAATTCAATGTATACCTTAGCCTCGGAGCTTTTTCATACTCATTGGTGTCGTGGTGCTTTGTGCGGGATGTCATCTTGATGCACTCTTCGTGGTCCATCATGGTTTACTTCTCACGTCTCCATGTGTTGAATGTTGCGCTCTTGTAATCAGTCGTGGTTTGTTTGCAACATCTTCGTTTGTCGAAGGTCGACCGCTTGTGCCTTCATTTGCCAATGTCATTGGGGTACTTCCTCTGCTCTAAGCCTCTGAATTTTATCATGTACGCTTGATAAAAGCATCGCCCAAGCTCCCCTTCATTGTTGTCATCTTCTCTATCTTGTTCTCATCGCGTTGCTCCTGCCTCTTCTTCGTGGAATCTCTCCTATATACTCAACAGAGTATATACCAAAATATAGATCTATTGCAATGTTTATGAAATTAACTTTCCAATGAGTGGTCATTCATCTTAAACCGAGTCCAAACGAGGGAGTTATGCCCGTTTCACTTTTGGCGCTGCGTGCTGTCCAGAAATTTTCAGAGTGCACAACCTTCAATGTTTTGGCCATACCCGCTTGTAGGAATTTCCGATTGACTTGGTATTTCATTCGTTAGAATGGGAAATTCGTGGAGCTTTTGAATATCCAAAAATATGCTGCTATTTGCTTCTGAGGTCAAGCTGGACATTGATGAGAACAATATCTTCTTGTGAATTCATCCGAAGATGTCAATGATCTCGATCATGTGGTCTTTGGAGCATAGTGTCATGCGTCCCTAGGCTTTAAGGTCATCACCATTGATTACCAGCAAATATCACGGCTTCAATGATGTGTCTTCTCCATTTTTCTTGCTCTACCCAACTTGATCTACTCCGGCGAGTAGTTCTGTTTTGAGTTGTCATGTTTCCTGGGTTGTCCGAGTCGAGTTCGGGTGGAACTCTTTTCTCGTCGAGATCCGCGGACTCGCGGATGCCGGCGAGTTGGGAGCGGGTTTTCGACTTAGGCGAGTTAGGCGTGACAAGGTGGCTGGAAAAGCCTCCCGTTCCATCAGTCGTGCAAGCCCAGGAACCGAAAACGAAAGTCGTGCCCTCTGGCACGCTGTTAGCGTTGCTTGATCCGGCCATCAAATTCGTTGGTGAACTCGCCGAATCCCCAACCTGGCGCGTCAGCTATCGGTGTTTACCGCCAATCCTGCTCAGGGATACCCTTAGCAGTAGGGTTTGTAGGTAGGGATCGACTGCTCTAGAACTTGATGGTACAAGGAACACAAAGATTTAGACAGGTTCGGGCCGCGAGTTTGCGTAATACCCTACGTCCTGTGTGGTTTGTATTTCCTTAGGTGTTGATGATTGTTTGGAGGGGGTCCCTGCCCGCCCTTATATATCCGGGGGGACAGGGTTACATGGAAAGTCCTAGCCGAGTACAGTTGGAGTCCTACTACAACACAATCGGATAGTTTTCTTTGTACTGCAGTTAGTTCTATGCCTATTCGGGTAGTTACAAGAGAAGTAAGGTACATCCATGAGCTATCCCTTACTCTAGAACATTCTATGTCTATAAGCAGTCCCGCTGTCCCGGGTCTGACAGGGCCGGACAGTCCGCCGTTAGGATTAGAAATTTGTCCAGAGACGTCGTTGTCCCTGGTGGATTGGCGAAGGTGTATTGCGGACGATCCGCTAAGGGTGTGTAAGCATCTAGGCCCTCTAGGTATGTTTCGGTGATAAATGACAACCTTTATTATGACTAATGAGTTTGTGCAGCTTAATAAATCATTACCGCTCATTTGGTCATATGTCAAAAGAGGCCCCTCAATTTCGTTATTCAAAAAGGCGATCTCGGTATTCAACTCAAATATATAACAAGACTAAGGATCTTTCTAGTCCTAAGTGTCGTAAGGTTGAGAAGGACACTTAGGTTAGTATAGGTTTTATAGTTTTGTAGTGATCGCACTATTAAGAGGGGTTAAGGTCAAGTAACTTGAGCATGGACATGATCAATCAAAAATGGATGCACAAAATGGTCACTCAGGTTCTAAAGAAGTTCAAATAAGTGGTTTTCAACTTATATCTCAAGAATATTTGGATTTCACTCAAGACTCAAAGCAGAAAAGGCAAAATCAGAAACAGTCTATACACCGGTTTAACCGACGACTCAACTTTTCTATACGTCGGTTAAACGCAGTTATCAGAGTCTGGACAGGTTCTATACACCGGTTAAACCGACGATGCTTGAATTAACGTCGGTGCATTAGTCCAGAGTTGGTTTTTCCAGGGTATTTCAAGGTCTATACACCGGTTAAATCGATGGTACTTGAAATGAAACATCGGTGCAATTGACCAGTGAGATGGTTTTTTCAGGGATTTCAGAAGTTGTACTCACCGGTTAAACCGACGATGGATTTGAGTTAACGTCGGTGCAGTTGTCCAGAGACTTGGTTTTTCAGTTGATCAGTGGACAACTACACTCACCGGTTAAACCGATGATACATCGGTTAATCTGCCCAAGTTGTAACGGCTAGTTTTCAGAATGGGCAGCTTACATTCATCGGTTAAACCGACGCTGACTATTGGAGGTACGTCGGATTAACCGGCGCTAAGCAGTTTTCTGGCAGCTTTTCTCCAACGGCTCTATTCGTGTGAGCTGCCTATTTATACCCCTCCAATGGGTCATTTTGCACTCTCTTGACACCAGGCAACATTCATACACTCATATATTGTTGAGAGCCATCTTGAGCTTCATCTTTCACACATTTATTCATTCAATCTTTCAAGAAGCAAGACTAAGGACTTGAGTAGAGAGAAGTTTGTGTGCATCCGTTCTTGGTGATTGGTTCTTGCTCAAGTGAAGGCCCTAGCTTGTTACTCTTGGTGATTGGCAGCACCTAGGCGATCTTGGTGATTGAAGATGTTTCTTCCGGAGCTTGCCAAGGATTGTGGGAGCCCGAAGAAGTGTGTACGTGGCTTGAGCTCCACCACACCGGGATGGTGAACGGAGACTCTTAGTGAGCGCCCAAGTCTCGGTGACATGGGAGGTGACAAGACTCTTAGTGAGTGTCACAACGTGGATTAGGGGTGTGTGCCAACACATCGACACCACGGGAAAAAATCCGGTTGTCTCTTGCCCACTCTTTCATTTCAAGCACTTACTTTCATGCAATTATTCATGTGCTTGACCTTAGAGATCATAACTTAGCTCTACCTTGCTTAGTTTTTTATCTTTGTTAGCTTGTGTAGTTTGCTTAGTTAGTCGGTCGGTGAATTGAGCCTTACTAGCATTGCATAGGTTAAGGTTGCTTTAATTGTTTTAGAAATTTGAAAAAGGCCCAATTCACCCCCCCCCCCTTTTGGTCCATCGATCCTTACAATTAGTATCAGAGCCTCGTTGCTCATTTGGATCATTAGGCTTCACCGCCTAGAGCTATGGCCAAGATGGGAGGTTCACCGCCTCACTTCGAGGGCAAGAACTTTGCCTATTGGAAAGTTCGTATGGCCGCATACCTTGATGCAATTGCCCCCGAAGTGTGGTTGGCAACAAAGACCGGGTTCACCGGAACTCCCACCTCGGAGCAATTAAAATGGAATGCTAAGTCTAGAAATACAATTTTCGAAGCCATTAGTGAGGAAGTCTTTGCTATAGTTAATGGCATGGACTTAGCAAGTGATATATGGAAAGAGCTAATTGAAATTCATGAAGGCTCTACAAAAGTTCGTGAACAAAAATATCACTTGTTTAGAGCTAAGTATGATTCCTTTAAGATGCTAGCTCATGAGAATTGCAATGATATGTATTCTCGCTTGAATGTCATTGTCAAGGACAATAATGCTCTTGAGTTTCTAAAATTGACAGTGGCTCCATCAACCGCAAGATTCGCATGCTCCTTCCGAAGCCCAAATACAACATCATCAATGCTATGCTTCCAAAGGAGAATCTTGATACCATGGAAGTGGGAGAGCTTGTGGGCGAAATTCGCGCTCATGAAATGAGTATCCTTGGTATGTCCGAAGAGCCAACTACAAGCAAGTCAATCGCTCTCAAAACCAAGGCAAACAAGCCCCGCAAGCTCAAGATGATCAAACAAGAATCAAGCTCAAGCAATGAAGATGAGGATCATCATTAAATCTCATCCGATGATGAAGAAGATGGAGAACTTGCTCTCATGATGAGAAAGTTCACACGCTTGAGCGACAAGATAAACAAGAAGGGTTACAACTTTGACCCTAAAAGAAGAATGTTCCGGCCAAGGGAAGATGTCAAGTACAAAACTTGCTACAATTGTGGAGAAAAAGGCCACATCTCTCCCGATTGACCCAAGCCGGACAAGAGAAAGAAGGACAACAAAAGCAAACATCGCCATGATTCAAGTGATGATGAAGAGGATGAAAAGAAGAACAAGAACAAGAAGCTTGGGAAGAAGAAGAGCCATGACAAGAAGACCAAGCTCTTCCCAAAGAAGAAAGGGCACACCAAGAGAAGCTTCTTGGTGGAAAAACAAGAATGGGTGACCGATGTCTCATCAAGTGAAGATTCAAGTGATGAAGAGGACATCGTCACCATCGCCCTCACCAATGAAGAACCACCACTACCTCCGCCTCCCATGTGCCTCATGGCAAAAAGTAACACAAAGGTATGTGAGGTGGATAGTGACAATGATAGTGATGAAGAGTTTGACCCTTATGAGTTTACTAACCTCATTAATGAGTATACATCCGTTATCAAGAGGGAAAAGGGCAAAATCAAGATTCTTGAGAGCACTCATGCCAAGTTAGAGCTTGCCCACTCCGATTTGCTTGGCAAGTACAATGACTTGCTCAAAAAGCACAATAAGTCAATTGTACTTACTAAGCAAGTTGAAGAGAGCCACAAAAAGCTTAAACAAGAGCATAAGGAGTTGGCTCATAAATATCAAGAACTTGAATTTGCCTATGAAGCAATTGACCCAAGTCTTGAGAACTTTGTCAATGAAACTATTGAAAAGGTCAATGCTTCTACTTCATGTGATGACCTACTCATTAATGCAAATGCCACTAATATTGTGCCCGAGCTTGCTCCTTCAAGGGAAAAAGAATTGATGGATCAAGTGGCAAGCCTCAAGAGTAGTGTGGAGAAGCTCTCAAGAGGAGAATACATCCACAAGGAAATTCTCTTCAACAATGCATGTGACTATGGCAAGGGAGGTCTTGGTTCATTTCCGGAGCCAAATCAAGGCACCACTCCTTCTCCGGAGATCAAGACTAGCTTCATCAAGGAAGTTAGTTCATATTGCCAACATTGCCAAGTCACCGGGCACCACACTAGAGAGTGCACCTTACCATCACGTCCTCTTCCCACTTTACCCAAGAATTACTCATCAATGTTTTAAAATAACCATTTTCTTTTATGTAAAATGAAGGGTAAGGTGAATGCCAAATTCATTGGCAAAATTACTAAGGAGTCAAAGAAGAAGCTCCCCAAGCAATTTTGGGTCCCAAAAGCTCTTGTCACACATGTGCAAGGCCCAAATCTTGTTTGGGTTCAAAAAAACTCAAAAGTAAATTCTCATGTGTGTAGGTGAACTACAAAGCCGGTGGAAAATATTGGGTACTTGATAGTGGTTGCTCTTAACACATGACCGTCAATGATAGCATGTTCACCTCTCTTGAAGACCCTGGCGATCATGAACATGTCACCTATGCTGGTACCTTCTGCGCTCGCCTTTGTGTGAGACTTCTGGGGTGTTTCGATAGGCCCGTGGGTTGGAAACAGCCTATCAAGTTACACTTAATTAAGCTAATACGCCTGATGTGTTCAAATGATGGCGGTTACGCTTAATTAAGCGTTTTAACTCGGCGGGTCTGTCACAGCTGGTATCAGAGCTGAAATGCACCAGGGGGTACCAGCATTATTATTATTTTTGGTGTTTTCAAAACTAAAAATGAGTTTCTTAAAAATATGTTTCCTTGCGCTTAAGGGATTAGGAGAAATTAGTTCGTAAGCCCTATATAGTGTAGGTTATATCAGGTGGTTAGATATATAATAGCAACTAACTTCTAGGCAATTAGCATTCTTAGATATAAATATATATAATGTGATTTTTTTGTAGGTACACTAACCGCACTTACGTAGGAAAGAACTAGTAATAGACGGCTAGTATATAGGGAGAGTACGTATGGTGCCACCGCAAGGACCTCCGTATATTGCCATAGTTTGAGTGGCAAAATTTTTATTTTTGTGAGGACGTATAGTTCATGCTTACATCATATCGTATGTACTATTTTTGCTTTGAATGTTTATTAGCATTTTATCATTTTGATCATATTGTTTTGCTTCGGGTGCTATTAGTAAGTTTTGTATAAATCCCTTCACACCCGGCACATCTCCTTTCAGTAATTTCGAACTATACATGATTAGGAAAACCTGAAAATCAGTGTGTTGTGCTTGAACAAAACGTATCTATTTAATTAAATAGTTGAAATGCGAAGTACGAATATAGTAGTGGTTAATGTTCTTCGTTTTCGAGGATGAAGCCTTCTGATTGATCTTATCGTCTTGAGAGTCAAAATAACGACGTATAGGGCGTGCATGGACCATGTTAGTCATTTAAATTCATGCACTATGTCATTCATTTAAATTCATTTCTTGTGTTTTGTTGGTTGGTTGAAAATTTAGTGCTATGCTGTCATTCGCGGTCCTCACCATTAAGATCATTTTAATGATAGGAAGTTTTAGGAAGTGTGTTGATTAGGACTCTGTTTTATAAAATTTGAATAAATTCATGGTTTCAAAGTTGTAGGTAACTCAGTTTTAGGTGTTGTCAAGAATTATGAATTTTTAGATCTTTAGTTTGTGGGTTCTGAAATTTGACTACTGCCGCATCGAGATGTTAGAAAAAAAATTAGTACTCTGCAAGGTATCTACAATTTGGCCATTTCGAAATATGAAGATAATAAGAGAAGAGCCCTCAGTAGTGGTAGACCTCTTCGATACCTTTTCAATAGACTTTTTATTCCGTGTTAGATTATGATCTAGGAAAAATAGCTAAGGTAATCCTATCTGTGGTTCATTGACCATTTCAATTTATTCAAATAGTGATGTTCCTACTGTTGGCCAATGTTAATTTGTCTCTAGGTTATTCCTTCAAATGCTCGAATATCACCCGTCCCGGTCATTCTTGATAACTGAAACCACCATGTTGTTCTTCTAGTATGAGTATTCGTTTATTTCTAATCGCCTTGATTCCTATACCTAAAGTGGTTCTGCTTGCATTCTTATCCAAATAAATATAAATAAATTAGAAACTTGATCATATTCAGTATAGTTATCCTGCATTAATAAGGTCCCATGTTTATTGCATGGCAACCATACTATTGCATCACATCATATTGCATTATTGGGTCATGCAAGGTTAGGGAAAAATTTGGTGGTAGTTTGGCTGACCATGTGGCATGACTTTGAACGTATTTTCTGGCTAATCTCTAATCTCTTTGTATCCAATCGTGTTATTAGGATTTCTATTATTGGTTCTTATATGGTGGAGATTTGTCCCACGCCCTATAGTGCCGCGACGGGATGTAGGGCCTCGCGTGTGCGGCCGCCACGCGATTGTGCTCCTGGGAGCGCGCCGGTGCTCAAGTGCGTGTGGATGAAACTACACCAACATGTCTTTTTGTGCAATATTTGGAATTTTATTTCTCCTGCGTTTATTATTTAAGGGGTAGGCTCTCGGAGAGCATGCTAACGGATTGTTTGACGTTTGAATTTCTGGGGATCATAGCCACTAACCTGCATAGTAACATGTGCATCTTGCATCATACCACCTAATTAATAAACAAAGTTGAGCAAGAATGTAGTCTTGGTGCCCTCTCTTTCTGATTTCCATTAGTCCCTCGAAGCTTTCAATGTGTAGGTAATGATTCATGTTCCAACCAAGCGAGAATTCACTCCCTTTAAGAATCGACTTGATCTATGGTTATTAAGAATAACGTCATTATTCTTAAAGTATAGAAGGATGAAAATATGCCGAGGGTTTAACCGTGGTAAGTTTGAAGTTCATAGTAGGTCCCCCATTAGCGAATCCACCATGAGAAATGTACACCGGTTTTGTTGAAAAGAGACGGCAAGTAGAAGAAGTCAACTTGACCTAGCTTAGAACCTCTCTTCTCTACAGGATCCTATTAGACAACCAGCCCCTTTTCAGCTGACTTTGATAGTGATTGAGACCACACATATCAGCGGCACGGTTAGTCTCCAGTTAGGTAATGACAATCTAGTTGCTATAAAATTTGTGTCTTCCAAAACCATGTCGAGGGAATTAGTAAATCAGCTGGCAATGTTTATACCATTAAAACCAGCTACATTGATTAATCTTGAAACTAGCACCCTCTGGAACTAGGTCCTTAATATCGCAAAGTTAAAAAAAAGGTATTTAAGAATTCGAATAAATGTCTTAACTACGAATATCAATCTCTTAAAAATCTATCTATGGAACCTGTTAGCAATCTGATCCTCGCCATTCCTTTCGCAGATTAAATCTCAGGACGGTCCGCTCTGGAGCGGCGGACGGTCCGCCCAGGTATGAAGCATCCCCTCATGAGAGAATACTTAAAAGTGATACAATATCAGTCCCAGGAGGCTGATAACACTTTTATTACATCATATGGTACATCATCGTACAACTCTACGCGGAAGTGGGCAGTGAAGCGCCACTATCGCGAGGATAACAACTAACACCCACACAATGATATTAACTATGAAGAGGGGGTCATCAGAGTCTTGCGCCATATGGAACTTCCTACGGGTGACCCTATCCACAGGCAAGGTTGGGTGCAGGACGGAACCTCTACTCAACGTCTTCAGGAAAAAAGTCTGGATCTTCCTCTGTAAAAATTAAGAATGGGGTGAGTACAAACGTACTCAGCAAGTCCAACCACACCCACGGAGGGGGTATAAACAGAATATAATGCACAGCGTAAATCAAGGATGAGGCTAGGGTTTTATTTGCGGAAAGCAAATTTTGATGCAGGGGTTGATTTAAAAGAAATGATTTTCAAAGCAAGTTTTCTTGTACCAAGTAACACGTAGTGTTGATCCACACAGGATCCAAGTTTTAAGTTGCTACCGGACTCCTCATCCGCCGTAGCACACGGCACAACTGCCGGACACTTTTCCCAAAACAACTCACGCCAACCCGTCCATTCCCAGAAGAAACACTAGTTATGTGACCACACCGTAACTCGCCCAATTCCGTGGGCACGACTATTCGAATAGATTTTAACTCTGCAGAGGTGTGCAACTTTACCCACAAGCGGGGTACCACAGCTCGATCACCGTAGTGTCGGTGCAGATCCCAACAAAGCCATTACCCACCTTAGCTAGACCTGACTAGCCATCACGGGATCCACCAAGGGGTCATTGACCTATCACAGAGGTTTTAACTGGGGCATAAGTCATACAGAGCTAATCCCTTCTCCTTGATCACCCGTTGCTCTCAGCTCTCCTGATGGCTATCAGACTAACTAGTGGGGTTTATACTAAGTCGTTGCCCAGTCAACGGTCGAGTGGTTTGCACGATAATAGAGTTAGGTGAGATGACACACCAACTCAGTCCTTAGTTGTGACAAGATGGATATCTCCCTTCCTTGCTTAACCACACAGGTACAAGCACACCAATCGGCAAATCACACAGAAATGCCATCCATCCTGTCTAAACTCATCTTTCGAAATTCCACATTTCTCCCTTCCCACACACGCACACATTTTCTTTACAAAACAAGTTGTATTGTGTATAAGGTCCTAAGCGTTCTAGCAGCGATTAACGTCCAAACAAAACACATTCAGACGTTAATCTAGGTGGTCAAGGAATGGTTATAACAAATCAAGGGGTGGCTATCCAACCATGTTTTCAGCAGGCAAAATATATGCAATTTTATAAAATAGGCCAATAGGTTGTGTTTATAAAAACTAGGATAAAATACGCATCAAAGGATGGGATTGAACTTACCGTCTTCGAACCCTTCCGGGAGGTCCTGGTCGAAGTACTGTCCTTCGGGCTCGGAGTCGCGGAACTGATCCTCGTTCGCTTGATCGCAGTAATGCTCATCGACGGGTTCTCCCTCGTTCACACAGTGGTCGACGACGCATACAAACAAACACACAATCAAGAAAAAGAAATAAAAGTTTTATCATTGAGCTCGAATCGGAAACAATTGAGATATGGGGGTAGAAGTAATATTTTTGGGCGGTTTCCTAATGGCATGGCCAAAACTATGTTAGAATTGGCGTGGTAGAGTTTCGGGTCGATCGGAGATTGTTTGGCACATGAAATGATAGGTTCTATAAAGGTTTAGGGGTTACACCGGAGTTCAGGGACTTGTTTGTAATTATTTGGGGAAGGCAAAGGACTTGATTATAATTTTTTGAAACATCTGGACTACTCTGGAAAGGGGGGGACGGGGCATGTAAGCAAACCGCGCGCAGTTGCACCCAGGGTTTACAAAACCGGTTCCGGTTTGGGCTGGTACCAAACCGTCCCAAATTCAAATTTGAATTCACAAAAAAAATGAAAAATTCCCAAAAAATTCCTAAAAATATTTCAAGTTGCGACGAATCTAATGGTGTCAAATTTTCTCAAAAATTCATTTGTTTAACATACTTTTCGTGCATTTAAAGTTAAACCAAAAAAAAAAAGAAAAAAATGAGACGGCCCATTAAGGCCCACTTGGTAAACCGGCCGGTATACCGTTCAAAACCGGTGACACATGCGATTTTAAATTTGAATTTGAATTCAAACCGGTCAAACCGGTCGTTAAACCGGTCTAACCGGCCGGTATACCGGTACGAACCGGTTGAACTGAGTTTTTTGAATTCAAATTTGAATTCGACCGATACCGACCGGTTTCCGGCCAAACCGGATCGGTATACCGGTACCGGACCCCGGCGGTTTGGCCGGCCCGGTCGGTAAATGAAACACTGGTTGCACCCGACGGACTTGGCCCGGATCGGACGGTGAAACAAATCACGCCCCAAAGGTCTTAGGCCCTATTTAGATTTTTACCCGTAAACTCCGTAAACACAAAAAAACAATCATATCGAATGTTTCGACACATGCATGGATTACTAAATGAAATATATTTATAAATTTTTTTGCATAGATGGGCTGTAAATCGCGAGACGAATCTAATGACCCTATTTAATCTATGATTTGCAACAGTGATGCTACAGTAACTATCCATTAATTATTGATTAATCATAGATTAATTAGTATCATTAGATTCGTCTTGTGATTTACAATCTATCTGTGCAAAAAAATTTATAAATAGACTTCATTTAGTACTTTAAATTAGAAAAATTCCAACGTAAAAATTTTTGCGCTAGAACTAAACATGGCCTTAATTGGATCAGTTGATTATAACGAAAGTGCAACGTCCTGCGTCCTTGTGGATGCTGCCTGGTGGGCCGGGGTAGGCCAGTAGGGTAGCACCAATAGGACTGACAGGTCGTTGTCTTGTCACTGAGTGGGCAAGTGGCCCCACCTATCCGGTGGCTCACCCAGCTGGCTAGCTGGATGTCAAGTGCACCAAACCCCTTCTCTTTCCTCTGGAAAAGTAGTAAAGTCTCGTTAGTGCCCTGTGACTCCCCTCCATTGGACGGTCTACCGCCAATCTTTGGGTTGGTCGCAGCTCGCGAGTCGCGTCGCGAAACACACTTCGCCACTCGCCATCCTAATCCCTGTGCTGCTCGTACACCTTGTTTGTCGTCGCACTCACCGCGCCGCATTTTTACGAGTAGTAGTAGGGCATCCCGTGGAGCAGTAAAAACCTGAGTCCCTGGCCGCAGCGGGTAAAAGACAGGGCAGCGGAGGACAGAATGGCCTCCACTGTTGGCCATGTTTTACCTGTAGCCATGGATGTCCACATGCACGTAGACCTGCGTGCAGCAGCCGCACTACTCCGAAGGCCAAAGCCCCCCAAACATTACTGCGATACCGTTCCCCCGGCGCGACACTGCTCGCTCAGGCAGGCTACTCATCATCTACGTACTTGGCCGCTCGCCCGCTCAGATCTTTTTTACTCCCTGGGCGCCCAACAGGCGCCCCCAGTCTTTCCTCGTAAGCAGGAGCGGCTGGCTGCAGCTGCACCACCAGGCGCCAATCCTCGTCACTGCTTCACTGTTCCTCTTCAAACCTGCAAACAAGAGATCCACGTCTTTCTCTCTGCCGACTTTTACGGTATGCATCCAAAGTCCCAACCGTCTGCTGGAGTCAAAGCGACTCTACACTCTACAGTGCACACTGCAGAAGCCGATCGATCATTACCGCCAATAATGGCGCAGGAGAGAGAGAGACGACGGGGCCACCTGCCAGCGGAACAGTACGCGGATGTGGAAACGAGCACCGGGAGAGGCGCGGGGGCGCGACGGAGGGGACTGACTGGAGGGGGGAGTGCCTCCCCCGTGCCGTCACGTGCATGTGGTGTCCGGTAAAGGCACGGCCGAGCAGGCCGCCGGGCGGAGCCAGCTAGGGCCTCCCCGGTGGCCCGGAACGGAGCGGCCCGGGGTCTACTTGTTCTTGCCACCCTGTCCCGACTCCTGAGGGCCATCCCGCGAACACGTAGCCGCTTCTTGGTTGCGCTGCCGGGTTTCATGACTTTGTTGACGGTGCCGAGGCTGCACAGTTCTATTGCACAGGATGCACAAAAGAAGAAGAAGAAAAGTTCACGTCAGGATGCATATTATACCGGATCGACCCAGTGATCCAATACCCAAAATATTAACTTTGGTGTAAATATTCACCGGGCCGACCCACTAAATTGTAGTGTCAATTAGTCTTAGGCACTATGGGTCATTGGGTAACCCAGTCCTATACCTCCTCCCAATGCGACAGTGGAATATCTCACCT
Source organism: Panicum virgatum (assembly GCF_016808335.1). Classification (NCBI taxonomy): domain Eukaryota; kingdom Viridiplantae; phylum Streptophyta; class Magnoliopsida; order Poales; family Poaceae; genus Panicum; species Panicum virgatum. The sequence continues at coordinate 47,985,149 of NC_053136.1, read as the reverse complement.
ATCTCCCCTATCGCCGGGCCGGTCGATCGCCCCAGCCCACCATTGATTTCCAATCCACACCAGAGGAGGAGGAGAAGAGGAGCAGTCACCTCGGGTCCTGGCTGCTCGATTCGCAGCAGCAGAGAGAGCGAGCATATGTCTCCTCCGGCGAGCCCAGCCCAGCAGCTCCCGCGCGGCCATGGCGCCCCTCCCCCTCGTCCTCCTCTGCCTCATCCTCCCCGTCGCGCCTCTCGCCGCCGCGCCTCTCGCCATCGACGCGGCGGGCCGGCTGTGCTGGTTCGACGCCGGGAACGGCACGGTCTGGTCGCCCGCCCCCAACGCCTTCGCGAGCGCGGCGGCGCTGCTGCTCAACGACACGGGGAGCCTGGTCTACGGCGCGGCCTGGTTGAGCTTCAACGAGCCCACCGACACGCTCATGCCGGGGCAGGCCATCCGGGGCGGCAACGGCACCACCACGCTCCATCAACGGCCGCTACACGCTGGTCAACTCCGCCACGCTGCAGCTCGAGGTCGGCGGCGGCCATCAGTACGCCAACATCAGCAGCGGCAGCGCTCTGCTCGACCACACCGACAACGGCAGGCTCGTCCTCAACGACGGGACCCCCGCAGCTCATCGCCTCCGACTAGGGCGCCACCAAGCGGGTGCGGCGGCTCAAGCTCGACGACGACGGCAACCTGCTCCTCTGCTCCCTGGTGCCCAGGACCAGCGGTGGAGCATGGTGTGGCAGCTCGTTGTGACACGTTTAGAAGCAGCAGAGCCCGTTTTGATTCATTTCAGAAGCAGCAGAGCTCGTTTTGCAGCAATAATCACCTAGTGTTTTTTGGGTAACCCAACAATTTTTGGGTAACCTTATACTAATATTTTTGGGTCAACCCAGTACCCAAATTTTTTCCATTGGGTCTAGTGGGTTGGACACTGGTTAACTCAAAAATGACCCACTTGCATCCTGAATTGCACGGATTGGGTCGGCAAACGGCTTGGGTAAAACGTATTATTACTAGTCAATGGTTGCTAAAGTTACCCATTTACTCTGCGGTCAACATTTTTGTATCTTAGTCTTGGTTACTTCTATATCGACGTCAGTTGATGCATTTCGTTGACCGTGGTAGCTGGAACCGTGCTGACTTTGCTGACCAGCCAACCCCGGGGGTACGGCGCAAGCTGCCGAGTGAATCGCAGACGCCAGCCTCTCCCCATGCACGGTCGCAAAGCGTATCGTTCTGTCACACGCAGCAGGAGCCAAAATGCGTATCGATCGCTCGTGAACGATGGATCAGGGGTCAGCAGAAAAACCCAGCGAGCTCGGACGGCACAGCCTTTTCAGTTCCGTCGCATGCGGTGTCCCACGGGCAAAGCTTAAAGCGGAAAGGTCTTGGTTCTCCTCTGAATTGTTATCGTAACACGACACGCGAGAGGCGCGGTGTGGTACCAAGACCTAGCCGCGTGCGCGCTCGTGTGCCTGCGCTCCTGCCCGGCAGTTCGGCAACCTGGACCACGCAGGGAGCCGGTCCGGTCGCGCGCCCGGCGTTCCGACGTGCGCGCACGAGACGACGGCCTGCGCCCAGCAGGCTGACGGCGACGCCGTCCTCTTGTGCGGCCGCGCCGCTGCCTGCTGCTCTTTCCTGGGTGTAAAAAATCTTCAGCTAACTTGCAGCAGGTAGGCACCACGTCAACCAGGTCTTGTTTAGGGTGAGTTTAGTTCCCTTGAAATTCACTGTAGCGCCATGGAAAAAACACTGCAGCGCACTGTAGTACTTTTCGTTTGTTTGTGGTAGATATTATCCTACCATGACCTAACTAGGCTCAAAATATTCGTCTCGCAACGTACATCAAAACTATGTAATTAGTTTTTTTATTTACCTACATTTAGTACTCCATGCATGTGTCATTTGCTACATTTAATGTTTCGATGTGATGGAGATGTGATGGAAAGTGATGTTTTTGTGGGGGTTTTTGGTGTATCTAAACACAGCCTTAGTTGCGTTCAAATTTCCAAAACTTTATAAAATTTCCCATCACGTTGAATGTTTCAACGCATACATGAAGTATTAAATATAGCTAAACAAAATAACTAATTACACAGTTTGTCTATAATTTACGAGACGAATCTTTTGAGTCTAATTAACCCATAACAGGATAATAATTACCAAATACAAACGAAAGTGATACAGTACTTTACACCCAAAAGTTTACGCATCTAAATAAGGCTCAGGTGGGCAAAACTCAGCAGGGCTGTGTTTAGATCTGTAAAATGGTGGTAAAAAAGATCACATCGGACACTGTAGTACACTGTAGTACTTTTCGTTTGTTTGTGGTAATTGTTGTCCTATCATGACCTAACTAGGCTCAAAAGATTCGTCTCGTCGTGTACATCAAAACTATGCAATTAGTTTTTTTATTTACCCACATTTAATACTCCATGCATAAGACAAAAAATTTGATATGATAGGTGAATAGTGAAGTTTGGAGAGAAAAAATTTGGAACTAAACACAGCCCAGGTCTCGCTTTGCAGTTACAGACGGCATTGTCACTTCGGTCGCTTTTGCAGTAAAGCCTTTTTTTTCCTCCTTACAAGATCGCTTTTCTGGACCACTCTGCAATAGTTAAACGGATTGAAGTTACGGCTCTTTGCTCTACTAGTAGCAGGCCGGAGCTATTCAAGAGAGCAATGGCTTCCTGGCCTTGTTTGGATAATTGGATCATTCTTGATCCTAGAACGCACGTTTTTGGAGAAAAGAATTTCGCACGTATAGAGTACTAAATGATGTCTATTTGCGAAATCTCTTTAGCAATGATAATTAATTCATAATTAGCTACATCAATACTACAGTAATCATCCTCTAATCGTGCGTCAAAGGCCTTATTAGATTTCTCATGTAAAGTTTGCAAACTGCCTCCATTTGATACCAGCAATTAATAGTCAAAGTTTCCTAGCACAACTTGTGCTAGGGAAACTGTGCAGAGCTTGCATAGTTGGTCAGTTGCCCTGCAAAGAGTGCTAGGCTTGTGTCAAGTGGTCTTATCACCATGATACGAGCAGCCAGATCAATGGGTGATCGCGCGCAACCAGTGGCGGAGGCAGGATTGAGTTGAGAAGAGGCTCTCCTTCTTTTCTTTCTCCTGCGACCTCTCCTTCCCTCACCTTCTTTCTCAAAATTTACAGGAAGAGACTTAGGAAGAGTTTCGTGGGATTTCCAGCAGTAGGAGGGGCTCGAGCCCCTCCAGACCCTCCAGACTCCCCGCTGATCCGCCACTACGCGCAACTCCGAACCAAATCGAGCCCGGAAGCCATACGAAGCTTCTGCGCTAAGCAACGCACCGCGTCCCAGCAGCATCACACGAGGCCAGCTAGCGAACAACTCGCTTTATTATCCAATCGATGCTCTTTGGAAGCAACATTAGCCGATCCCGATTAACAGCTGTAGGGATGAAAGCAGGAACAGGAAAATCCCGTACCGATCGACAACGTATTCCGATCGAATACCGCATTTTCGGGGAAAAGTGAATTCGGGAAAAAATTCAGAAAAATTCGACGAAATCGGGAGGAGGTTTTTCCTGACCGAATTAGCGGATCCCGTTTTTTTCACGGGATTTTCTCGCGGTATTCCCGAATTTCAGCCCACCTACACCCAGTTCATGCCACCACCGGCCCACCCGGCCACCCGGCCACCCCCCTCATCCCTCTCCCCCAAACCCTAAGCGAGAGCCGAGAGCCTGGATCGAATCAATCCCTCCCCACCGCGCCGCACAACCGCGCACTAGCTGCCTGCGGGCGCACACGCCAATCGCCCCCTCGGCCGCTCCCCTCCACACCGCACAAGCACAGCAGCAGTGCAGCACGCCCGCAGGCAGTCCGGCTCCGTGGCCGCGCACACGCCGGCGCCGTCCACTCCCACCGATCCGTACCCTCGCCGTCGTTCACTCTCCCCTGCGCCGAGTCGCCGTCGACGCAGGCCCGCCACTGTCTCCTCCTCCCCATCCACTGCACCGCCGGCTCCTGCCCCCCACGCGCCATGGGTCGTCGCCGTGGATAAGGCGCGGCCCCTGAAGCTGTGCCCTTGCGCCCATGCGGCCTGCGCCCCTGCCCCTGGCACTTGAGATGTCAAGAGGCATGAAGCCGTCATGTTCTTGTGTGTGTCGGTGTGATTGTTTGTGGACAGTGCACCTGTTATTTTATTTGCTTGAGTGTGGATTTCTGTTGTCGTTTATGGCATATTATTGGTTATGACAATATGAGACTATGTTATATTATCGGTTATATTAATGACTTAATGTTATGTTGTGATGCTATTTACCTATCTATGGATTATAGTTTTACTTCTCTTTTTATTATGTATGTATGGTTGAATCTATTGCATTGAGTTCAACATTTGAAGTGGTTACATGTGTTGATGTTTCCGCTTTTAAATACCGTTTTCTGACTGTTACCGACATGGTTCCGATCGAATTGTTTCGATTTCGATTTCCCGTGTAACTGATTTCATTTTTCCGACCGAGCACTCCTGTTTCCGTACCTGCTCCCGCATAAAAATATGAAAACAAAAATAATTAGGGTATTTTCCCGATCATTTCAGACCGCTTTGATCCCTAAACAGCTGTACTAGGGCACGATGCCATGGCACGCCATGCATCCATGCCCCCCCCCCCCCCCCCCCCTAAAGTGACGGTGCCTGACGACGCGAAAGGCCCCGGGAGCCTGCGGCCAGGTACGCGGCAGCGGCAGGTACGTGATGTGACAATGGCATCCACGCCCCATCCGGCCGGCCCTTGCTAGGTGCGCGGGGGCTACGGCGGTAGCTGTGGCTAATATAGGGAGGCATGCGCCCTCCCGCCCCGTCACATGCACCAGCTGTCCTGCAAAGCCCAACCGGGCCAACGGAAAGCTATGCTAGGGTTGCCAGCCGAGCTGAACAGTAGATGCTGCCTGGAACCGGGGACGGAGCCCGCTTCCGCTAGGCCCTCCCGCCACCTCCCGCCACCGGCCCTGCCGCCTGCCTGCCATGCATGCATGCAGGGGCCGATGCTGCAGGTGTCATGGCGACCGAGGCGGCCGGACGGGCCGTGCCCCTACCGGCCATTTACTCCCCGCTCCTGTCGCTCCGCCAACCGAATCGCCACCGGTCGCACTGTTCCCCCCATCCGGCGGCCTCCGGGAGATTCTCACGTCTCGATTCGTACCGATCCCTTGCCTGCCGCCCACGCGCGCGCCGGGGGCCTTTTCCTCGGTTCCTTCCTTCCACGCGGCCGTCGCGTCTCGTCTTTTTCGCCCGCCGTTTGCACGGAAGACATATGCCGGGCGCCGCCGGGCGCAGCCGTGCTCCGTCGATCTGCCATGCCATGCCATGCCACGCACGTCCCATGCGTGCTTGCTGCTTCGTGTCCGCTCCTTTTTTTTTTTCCTTTTATACTTCTCTGCAAAGCTGAAAATTGGACGCGACCGACCGACCAGGGTCTCTGAGGATATCTCTTTTACTCCTACTCCGGTTCCGCTGCTCGGCTCGTCGCCGCTGACGTATGGTCAGCGCGGCTGCGCCTCTGCGGAGCAAGCGTAGACTGTACTGTACACCACAGTTCTGCTTCTGAGTTCTGACAGAGATGGTGGCAGCGAGCGCAGCAATGGCCAGCTATTTACGGAGTAGTTAGCAAGATGTGATGTGACAATGAAAAAGTAGAAGAGAGAGTAGTCACTAGCGACGAACAAATAGTATATCTATTTCACATAGTCCAAAGATATAAGAGAGAAGCATGTGGGTCCAATAGTATAAAATAATTTTTTTTTTCTCACCACCACATCACATACTACATAGTTAGTACTACCTATTACTATTTTGAACGCCCTTATGGATCGAGACATCGAGTCGACGACGTGCCACACGCCGCGGCTAGGAATGTCGACACGGATGTTGACACGTGGACGACACGACACGACTCGCCGGGAGTTGTCTCGCGGCAGCTTCCAGAGATGCGCTCGACCAGTCGTGATGGACGCAAGGCAGGGTTTTAATTTCCGACCGGTCTCCGGTAACCGCCGGGCTTCGGTACCGGTATACTGGTCCGGTTTGGCTGGTTACCGGTCGGAACCGGTGGAATTCAAATTTGAATTCAAATGGCGCAGTTCAACCGGTTCTTACCGGTATACCGGCCGGTTACACCGATATACCGGCCAGTTTGACCGGTGTACCGGCCGGTTTGACCGGATTATCGGTAGGTTTGACTGGTAACCGATCAAATTCAATTTTTTTTTGTTTAAATTCAAATGCCCGCAAAGTATACTAAATAAATGTTTATATAATATATTTTAGTCTAAATGAACCCTACAACCCTCTTTTGTACTACTTTTATATTGTATTTGTATACTTTTGTATGCACGTTTTTTTTGTTTAACTTCAATTCCCCGCAAACTATACTAAATGAACGAATTTTTGAGAAAATTTGACACCATTAGATTCGTCACACCTTGAAGTATTTTTAGAATTTTTTCATTATTTTGAATTTGGGCCGGACCGGTTCCACCGGTTAGGTGAACCCTGGATGGACGCCGCAGCGCGCAGGGCGGCAAGGCTCTCGCCGCGCGATCACGTCGCACGCAGGCGCCGCTGCGGAGCCTGGCGCTGCCGGCCGGCCGGTTCATCGTTCACTTCAGTGTGACGTTGTCCCCGTTTCGATCTGCTCAGGATTGCTTGGGAACTCTTTTCTTTTTCATCCTTGGCATGTGACTTGGCGTCTACACCTACATGCCTAGACATGACTATATAGTAGTATTTTACAGTAAATGTTTTTTAAACTGTAACGTTGATATAGGAGACGTATTACGCAGGGAGGGCAAAAAAAAATTTGCTGTCAGAGGATAGCGGAGGAACAGCCGAACAGATACTCCCGTTTGACCGAGTGGACAGTGTACTGCCCACTTTTGTGCAAGCATTAACTGTCTATATAGAGACTTGAGAGCAGGTATTACTGCTCTCGTCTTTTCACCCATTAATGAGAGCACCAGACTCGACACTTCAGGAGGAGTACGCCGGGTGCACCTGCAACCCTCATGGCCATGGGCAGATCCTTGCAGCTGTGCTCATCTGCTCCAACGGCCTTTGGACGATCCAGGAGAGGTCATACCGATTTGGTTAACGTTGCTTGATTGGAAAACCAAATAACTTTTTCGGCAGCAAATTATTTTGTGCCAAGTACTGCAGTTCTAATTAGCTTAGGACAAAGGTAGATTGAATTATATGTTGAAACGGAGGGGTAATAACATGTATAACATTGAGCCACCCACCCTCAATTTTTCATTTATATGACATCAACCACTCGTGCAGTTCTTTGTATACAGGAAAAGAAAATTCTGGTTTTCAGACAACTGAAGTACGTATTAGCGACAGTAGGACGGCACAAGCCACTAACACGCGATGATGAAACTCATACGTATGTAGAACTGAATGAAAACTTGGACTACACATGTTCTATTTGGCTAACCATTTAAAAACTGTAAAAAGTTTTGAAACAAGCAGAAAATGAGTTAAAAAGTGTCGTGTACATTCATCACTCTGTTCGCTTCAATCAGCCAACATTGTTTTTCTCTCACACCAAATCAGCACCAGCCATCAGCTACCAGCCAGCCAGCAGTACTTTTCTCTTACAACAAATCAGCACCAGCCACTAGCCACAACCAGCCGAACAGAGTACGTGTCATCTTTTCCCACATGGATTCTGTTACGGTTGAAGAGCGCCGTACTTGACGGGACCCAAGATCGCATTCTGCAACGGGAAGAAAAGTTCCGTGCCATGCATGTTTGGCTTTGATTCGGTAAGCTGGGCAATTGCTAATGCTGATGTATCTTTCTCAGCTCTCACTACGTACAGTCGCGGTTTGATGCAACAGATTCAGCAGTGCCACCAGCGGCAGAATGCAGTACGTGGTCCTTTTTACAAAGTTTTGATCCGAACAGTAGAAGTAGTAGTCCAAAAACAAAAAGGAAGCCCGGCCAAGCTGCATGCATACGAGTAGTAGCTAGCTAGGCACTAGGGGCCGATCAAAGACGTCGCGTGAGGCAAGACAGGAAGCACGTCAAGAAAGGTCGAGAGAGAAAGGAGGCGCGACGGCAACGGCAGCGGCGCCCCCTACCCTACCCTCATGTGCCCTTTAAGGCTGTTTCCAGCAAAACCCAATGCGAATGCGGAAAACACCGTGTATCTGCACCCTGGCCCACCATAGGCGCTGCGTAGAGAAGACGCCCGTTCCAGCAGCGCACGGATGCGGACGCGTAAAGGGCACGGATAAGATGTTTGCATCCGCAAGCCGTGATCCAATAGGCATGCGCAAAGTATTGTGGGTCACGGCACTGTCAATCTTTTTCACTGCACAGAGAAGAAATATGGAGCTGCGGGACGGAGAGAGAAACTGTAGGAATCTCCAGTTTTGCGCATCCGTATTGGAGAACTACTGGATTGGTAAACAGTAGCAGCTGCGGGACGGAGAGAGAAACTATAGGAATCCCCAGTTTTGGGCATCTGTATTGGAGAACTACTGGATTGGTAAACATTAGCACTCTGCTACCTATTTTATGCATACGCAGTGGGATAGGAGAGCTGATCGAAACAGCCTAACACGCAGCGGCCTCTCGCCTCGGTAACCGCGACGCAGACCCAGCCCAAATCCACAGTCACCTCGCCTCGTCTCTCTCCTCCCCACGACGCTTGTCACCACCCTCGCTACAGTGCCCGCATCCATATCCACTCCGCTCGCGCAAAGCCAAGCCGCATAGGAAACACAAGAAAGCTGAGAGAGAGACAAGGTCGCCACGCCTGCTACGGACTACCACAACGCTAGAGCGAGGGACAGAGATGGAGGCAGGCGTGGCTTGTCATCTAGCAGCCGGGTCGTCGGACGGAGCCCCCGAGCCCAGCCACGCCGCCGCGCTCGAGCCCTCGTCGTGTCCAGCTCGCTTCCACCACCAGAGGCTAGGCTCGCCGCTCGCGCGGCGCCGCAGACGACACGCACAGCGCGCGGGGGCAGACAGCGACGCAGAGGGAGACAAAGCGGGCAATAAAGGCACGCGCGCGCGACCGAGCGAGCGGAGCTGAGTCTCAGCGAGCCAAGGAAGCAAAGCACATCACGAGCCAGCCCAGCCACCCCCCCCCCCCAGGGGAGCTCATTAAAGAGGGGCGCGGCCGGCCGCGGGGAGCAAGCAGCGCGCGGGAGGGACAGCGAGAGATGGCGATGCCGTATGCCTCTCTTTCCCCGGCAGGCGCCGACCACCGCTCCTCCCCCGCCACCGCCTCCCTCCTCCCCTTCTGCCGCGCCACCCCGCTCTCGGTCGCGCCGTGAGTGCCCCGGCCGTCTCCTCTTCGCTCTCCGTGTCGCCTCTCACCTCGCCGTCATTCCGTCCGGCCCTTGATGGCGTGGTGCTGCTCGCTCTTCTGCTGGTTCTTCGTCGGCGCTGACGTGGTGGCATGTTTTTTTGCTGCTCGGTGCAGGGCCAGCGGCGACGGCGGGCCGGCGGAGGACGCGCCGGTGGGCGCGAGGTGGGCGGCGAGGCCGGTGCCGTTCACGCCGGCGCAGTACGAGGAGCTGGAGCAGCAGGCGCTCATATACAAGTACCTGGTCGCCGGCGTCGCCGTCCCGCCGGATCTCGTGGTTCCCATCCGCCGCGGCCTCGACGCCTTCGCCACCCGCTTCTACGGCCACCCCACACGTATGCCGCCCTCTTCCTCCCGAATCCTTGCCGTATTGCTTTCCTAGCGCTTGCTTCCGGCCCGGACTCTTTGTTTATTCCGATCAGGTGTACTTTGCCTGGATTAGTTAATCTGCTCAGGTCATTTGTTAATCCCTGATGCGCAGTTCAAGAACCCAGCGTCAGTTTTATACTGAGACCCGGATTTGTGCCCGGAAAGCTTCTAGCTTCGTTTTTTAATCCGACCTTGCGCTCTCTTCAAGATCCAGCATACGATTTTGTGCTATTTGATTGGATACTGCACCTGAAGGTGGATGAAATAGAGGTTAATGTCGCCAGCCACCATTGTGGCTGAAGAGTACTGATGCTTTAGAAACCAGCTCCGTCTTTTGCCATTTCTCTGTTCTTCTGCATGATCAATAATGGTGAGGTCGCGAGCAAGCGAATCCATTGAATGCAGCGGCAGCTGCTCCACTGTTCGCCATTTCTGTCCATTCCTAATAATGGGAAGCTTTGCCTTGCAGCTGCCTCGGTACTGTCCTGTACCAAATGCCAGTCCATTTGGATACTGCTCAACCCAGATGATGGATGCTTAAATATACTCCTAACAGCGTCTGATTTGTTCGGTTTGCTGTGTGCAGTTGGGTACGGATCGTACTTCGGCAAGAAGCTGGATCCGGAGCCCGGCCGGTGCCGGCGTACGGACGGCAAGAAGTGGCGGTGCTCCAAGGAGGCCGCCCCGGACTCCAAGTACTGCGAGCGCCACATGCACCGCGGCCGCAACCGTTCAAGAAAGCCTGTGGAAACGCAGCTCGTGCCCCCGTCCCAACCGCCGGCCACCGCGGCCGCCTCCCCCGCGGCGCCCCTGGCTGCCGCCGCCGCCAACGGCAGCAGCTTCCAGAACCACTCCCTTTACCCCGCCATCGCTGGCAGCACCGGTGGGGGCGGCGGCGGAGCCAGCAACATGTCCAGCCCCTTCTCCTCGCCGTTGGGGTCGTCTCCGCTGCACATGGACAATGCTGCCAGCTACGCAGCTCTTGGCGGAACGGCCAAGGATCTCAGGTGACTGTTCATTACTTTCTTTTCTTTCATCTCTAATGCCATCCTTTTAACTGATTGGCGTCAGGTGGTCACGCAGATAACTGTTTACCTGTGATCATTCAATCACTGGCTTGCATTTCGATTTGCATCACTGGCAATCAAAACCAGTAGTGCGTGCTCAGTACTTTATTGCTGCCACGCGCAATAAGCATGACCTACTGGGACTTTTACTCACTGCAAGAAATTACGTTAGTGTTCAGGCTCTGGTAGTCTGGTTCGTTGCCTGGCCATGCTTTCTGGGTTCAATTCGAAGACCCAGGGCAGTGTCCATTTCTCTACGAGATATTTGTGCTCAGGTCAGGTGGAAGTGCAGTGCCCAGCCTTCTTGGCTAGGGCCGTGTTTAGTTGCGTCTGTAAAGTTTTTGAAATGATCTTTCTACATTTGAAGTACTAAACGTAGATTAATCACAAAATAAATTACAGAACTCGTCTATAAATCGTGAGACGAATCTAATGAGCCTAATTAGCCCGTCATTAGAGATTGTTTACTGTAGCATTACTGTAGCAATTTAGCATCTAATTACGGCCTAATTATGTCCATTAGATTCGTCTCGCGATTTACAGGCAAACTGTGTAATGCGTTTTTTATTTCGTCTAGATTTAAGTCTCCATGTAGGTGCCGGAATTTTTTTTTGAAATTTTGATTTTTGTAACTAAACACGGCGTAGAACACGTCCTGCGCCCATAAAGATGAAGCTTGTTTGTGTTCAGTGGTCGCAGTGCTAGTGCCTGTTGCTTGCTGATGCTGGCCTCTCCTGACCATTACTACAACTCTTTTAGGGCGCAGGATATAATAAATTTTGTCCTTGTAACTACTGGAAGGGCAGTGTCTCTTTTTGCCCATATAAATGCTTTCTTTCCAACAATACAAATTGTGGGTTTAACTGAACCCATGTTCTATGTATATGATCATCTGCTCCTTCACTTTTCTGCTACTTGTGTACTATTGAGCTGTTGGTAATAAGCTTTATTTCCTGATAGCGTTACTTACTGAAATTTACGGCTTTTCATCAGTAAATGATACTTTTGTGATGAATTTTACTACAAACCAATCATGATAGCTTCGTTTTAGGTACTGTTTGATCGTTATACAAACAGTTAGTTGACAGACAAATTCAATTTGATTATGGATGCTTTCGTTATGTTTGTAATTCGATGTACTGCTTTGATATGAAAACCTTGCATTTTTGGAAGAATAGCCAGTACAAATGTAATTTGTGTCAGGCATTGGATATCTGCACTTTCTGGAAAACTTTATTTGTTTGTTCTTAGCAGCAAAATTCAGGTAATTTTATTTGTGTCACTAATCACCCTAATTTTTTTAATGTAAAATCACCGTACTTTTTTAATTCAGGTATAATGCTTATGGGATAAGGTCATTGGCTGGTGAGCACAATCAGCTCATTGCCGATGCCATTGACTCATCCATGGAGAACCAGTGGCGCCTCCCACCGTCCCAGAACTCATCGTTCCCACTCTCGAGCTACCCCCAGCTCGGGGCGCTGAGCGACCTGGGCCCGAACACTGTCAGCTCGCTCTCGAAGATGGACAGGCAGCCCCTGTCCTTCCTAGGCCACGACTTCGACTCCGTGAAGCAGGGAAACCAGACGCTGCGGCCCTTCTTCGACGACTGGCCCAAGGCGAGGGACTCCTGGCCGGGCCGCTCCGACGACAACACTAACCTCGCGTCGTTCCCGGCGACCCACCTGTCGATCTCCATACCCATGGCGTCCTCGGACTTCTCCGTGGCCAGCTCCCAGTCGCCAAACGGTAAGCTCTGCCGCTCCAGAGAAACTAACCGCTGTTCTAAGGTCATTTCCTTGTCACAGTAGTTCAGCTCGATCACTGACTGATTCGAATACGTTCTTCTGACTGATTCGAGTACCACCATACCTGATCTCTGCAGATGACTAATGGTGGTCGTGGGTTGGGCTGATCATATCGGTGTCCGTGAGCCAAGCATTGGATTTGTTGCGTTCAGATTTTCTCCAGACTCCAGGCCCCCTTTGTCTCCGCCCCACCGGCCACCACGCAGTAGCTGCAAAAACAATCTATGCTTCTGTATAATTCATGGGTCTTTTTCCGTGTCAGATTTGTACCAAACCAAGCGACCAGGCACCGTCCGCCGGCGCCTCATGTGACTGAACATGAGACCGTTTTCCTTAGGCTCAAAGCTTTTATGTGCCCTACCACACTAATGGGATCCATTTCCTCCAGTATCTGAAGAAATGCTTTGCATAAACCAACCCAACTGCCGGATCAGGAAGTGACAGTCAGAGCACCAACGTAACGCTCACACCCTCTTGGGCTGTTCCCCGATCTGCATCCCTTTGTATCATGCGTGCCCCTACCCAACCGCTAGTGCTAACCAACAGGCTCCTTTTGTAAGTGGAGTGGAGGGAGGGTGCAGGCTTGCTTGCAGCTGCAGGTAGTAGTCATTCGTCAGGGAGAGGCCGGAATCGGCCAGCTCGCAGCGCACAACGGGGGCGCCCCCGTGGCTCCCTTTTCCCCCGGAACATGATCTCGGGCAGCAGGATCCGTCGCTTTGTCACCCTGGAGCTGGAGCCCGTGACAAGCGATGGCCGTCGCCCCCAGTTCCCCGCGACATCACAAGATCCACCCCCAATAATCCGGCGCCTTTCACAGCCCACCACCCCGGCGCCCCCGCATGTTACCGGGGCTCCACCACACCGCCGCCCCTCCTCCTCTATGATTACCTTCCCAGCCGCCAGAGGTTGCTCCAAAGCTGGGACTCGGGACGGTTCTTTCCCCGGCCGTCGGCGTGGGCTGCCGAGCGCGACGCCGAGTTCTTCCCGTGCTCGGCGGCGCGAGGTGGATGAAGGAATCCAAGGATGGTGAACAGGCGTGTGCCGGACCCAAAGTATGCATGAGGTGCGGCGACCTCCTCGCTGGGGACGAATGAGGAATGTGGGCGCGTGCGTGCTGGTGCATGTGACCACGGCGAAAGGACGGGACGCCGGGTGGGGTGGGGACGAGTTGCCCGGCCGACCGGATCGGCGGTTTCGGATCCTCCGGCAAGCGCAAATAGCCGTAGCTATTGGCGTGACCACACACCGTGCCACTTGCCAGTAGTTGCGGTGGTACACCTGTTGGGTCCAGTTGGGCACTTGCAAAGCGAACCGCAGATCCAGCCACGCCATGGATTCCGACGCCGAGCTGCGAACTCCCGCTGTCTCCTTTGTCATTTCCGTGCAACAAAGCGCGTCGAGCTCCTGCGGGACGGAGGAAACAAAAAGGCTGATGCGGGGCTAGTACGCTAGTACTGATTCGGTTGCGATCACGCGGATGCGCGCCTTGTACTTCAGTACTTGTGCTTCCACGGCTATCTCGGCTTGTTGTGTGCGACCACCACGACGAAAAAAAAGGGTCAGTACTGCTTTTTTTTTCTGGGAACAACCTGATTCGTAGTTAGGAGGGCAATAAAATCTGGGGGCTCCTATGTGTCTTCCGGAAGATGGATAAACAACTTATCTATAAAGCCCACTAAGACCCAACTGATAGCCCATTTAACAATTTATTGAAAAAAATGTTGAATCAACATCTCAAAAATGTTGAACCAGCATCTTAAAAATATTGAACAAGTATCTCAAAAATGTTAAACCAATTTTAAAAATGTTACACAAATATTTTTCCCTCCGTCTTCTTCTCCGGTGCCGGCGGCGGGTGGCGGCGCGGGTGCCGACGGCGCGCGTGGCCCGCGGCAGCCGGCGGGGGTGCGTGAGGCCCGCGGGCCAGCGGCAGCACGCGTGGCCTGCGGCGGACGGCGGGGGCGCGTGCGACTCGCGAGGCCGCGGCGCGTGGCGCGTGGCCGGCGGAGCACGCGGAGTCACACGGGCCCTGCGGGCACGCAGGGCGCCGGTGCCGCGTGGCGCGCAGGAGGAGGGAGGGAGAGAGAAGAAGCTAAGTTGGATATGAAAATTTTTTTTGAAAGATGTATAGGATTCACGATAAAATCTCAGAGTCGATCATCTTGTGTTAGCCCAGCGGACCTTTAATGGATCGAGCATCCGAGCTCTCTGATTGGCATTTTTGAGCCTTGTACAGACAAGATGGGCCTCTTTTAGGGACCGAGCCAACCCTGCGCGCTCACCAACTTCTTTGGGCCTGCGCGGGAAGAGCCCACACTTTGTTGCAGGCAGCCTGAGCCTATAATTAGAGTAAGATGAGTTGTTAAATTTAGAAAAGTCAAATGGTCTGTAATTAATTTGGAACGGAGTGAGTAGATGTCTAGATCAAATTAACTTATTCATAGGCTATTCTGGAGATTTTTGGTGGTGGTTTACATGCAACTGTTTGGACAATTCTTTTCCCCTTTCAGTTGCTTCGTTGTCCGTCGACTTGGAGATGCGTGTGATGCTAGCGGCAACAACTTCCATGTTCTCCGGTGGTGACATGGCCAGTGGTCATGTTCTATGGCTTGAGCCCGGTGGTGACATGGCCAATGGTCATGTTCTATGGTTTGAGCGTTCAATGGTTCTACAGCATGTTGTTTTTGACATGCTACTCTTTGTGCCACTGAAAAATCTTGATGTTTTTTCGTCGGGAAGAGCATTGGTGTCGTGGTGCTGCAACTACGGCCGGGTGGCGGAAGGCACCCGCCCTAGTCCAGAGGGTGTGTACTCGGGGGTTAGCTAGTCCCAGTTAGATCTCACTCAAGAACACGATGACCACAGCAAGATTTAGAGTGGTTCGGGCCGCCGGAGCGTAATACCCTACGTCCACTGTGTGTTGTATTGCCTTCCCACGAGAGTGAGCAAGCTCACCGGGGCTGGTGTGTGTGGAGAGCTTGAAGTCTGTAGTGCGCAGCGAGCGCCTCCCTTTTATATCTCAAGGGAGGCGCGTACATGGCTGTTGGGTCCCCGACAAGTGGGCTCAACGGTGTACTATAAATTAACGTACTGTTCATACATCATGGCGTCGCAGGCAGCGGGGATCTCTCTTCTGGAATCCCTTGCCTGCTCCTGGTGTACCTCGTTCACCATGTCCAGGCGCCGTCTTGTCGGGACGATGCCAGACGTAGCTAGTGGCGTCGCCTGCCATGTAGCTGAACGGCTGTGTAGGGAGCGGCGTAGGCGGCATGATGGAAAAGTGCCGTGCCGTCGTATCCATTTAATGCTGCAGACGGGCTCTGCGCGGGCGCGGCACAGGCGGCCGCACTGTGCACCTTGGTAATACGCGGTGCACAGTGAGGCCTGACAAAGGCTGTCCCGCGTGCCGCGGCGACAGAGCACGCCTCAACCACCACATTAAATGTGGGGGGTGGGCGAGTCTCCTTGCGGAGGACTCGCGCACGAGCCCGCACCCGCGCCTCCGGGGCACGTGGCGGCTCTGGACCCCCACACGGTAAGGGGGTCCGGATGGCGCAGGAGGTCCCGGACCCCTATGGGGGGGGGTCCGAGGCCTCGGCTGTCAGCTCGGAGGTTCCCTTCCTTAGAGACACGTGGCGTCTCCGGACCCATCCCCAGGCGGGGAACGGGTCCGGGGCCGTTGGCCTGGTGAGGAAAGAGTCTGACCGGTGGGGCCTGGCTACTCCGCCCTTACACGTAGTTACGGATAATTACGCGGGTCCTGCCTTGCTGCAGTAAGAGTGGGTATTCCTGCTTCAGGGTACCGACAATTGGCTTAGAGATGCGACCTCGATGTGTATCTTCTCCTACCTCTGATGCGATGGCTGCCCATCGAGGGGCTCCTCCATTCGCCGATGACGAAGACAAGGGAGACCCTTGTTTGGTTCTAAATGTAATTTTCTTTTTGTTCAAGTGGTGCTTGTGTAAGAGTTGCCACGTAAATCTTGATCCTTACATGTGAAATAGAATCCCGGTATTCTAAAAATAAACATCGTGCCTTCTCGGCATCCTCGGTGGCTCGCTAGTCACCTCATTGGCTAGACAGAGAACGGTTGATGATCGCCATCGTATCCAGTATTCCAGTCATTCCGCATCCAGTCGGACCTTCTCTCAACGTCTCCTATTTCACTTTCACGGTAAGATGAAACACTTTGTAAAATCAATTTAGTTTGAGACTTCGAGTTATCTGTAGCCTGTTCTAGATGCTAATTTGACAATTCACCTGTTCCAAATTATAGATCGTTTAAATTTTTTATTCCAAATTTTACCACTCATCTTATTCAAAAACTTGTGCAAAATATTATTTTTTGTTGTGGTTTGCTTTATCAATACAAGTTCTTCAAGAATAACTTAAATTTGATTATGTTTGCACAAAATTTTTGAATAAGACGAGTGGTCAAATTTGAGATTAAAAAAAGTCTAACAACCTATAACTTAAAAGGAAGACACTTGATTCCTTCTATCAGAAAGATAGTGCGGCTTATTTGCTTGAATCAGGACAAATTGATCCGGTCATTCCTTCCTCCAACTCTGAGATAGATGAAGTTGTTAGTTGGCTTGCAGCACGACAAGAGGATGAACAAGAAGAGAAAGGTCAAGTACAAGTAGGCAGGGGCGGATCTAGCACCGCGTTGTCGGGGCTCAAGCTGCTCCTATCCGTGCAAGAATCATGGAGCCCCCCTAGCTCCCCATATAAATTTGTAGCCATTAAACCTTGAAAGGAGTATTTATAGGTACAAGATGAAGTTAAAAAGTCCCTCCTAACATATTTTTCTAAGTCCGCCACTGCAAGCAACACACCCCGCTCCTCGCCAATCTATCGTCTTCCACCTCAACGAGACGCTGTCCCGCGCCCTGTCGTTGGCTTCCCGCGGTTGCCTCTGCCATGTCCTATTTGATGGATGCTAAGATGGCACTCAAAGTGGTCCTCAAGCTCATCGGTACAAGTGTCGGCTCCCTCATTACTCAGCGTAGCGGACCGTAGGGACGGATCTAGTGTGGGGACAGGGGGGCTCGAGCCCCCCTACCCCTAGAAACTAAGGAAAGAAGAGGAAAGTTGGAGAGAGAGGAAGAGGAAAGAAAGGAGAGAAGAAGAAAAAAGGGGCTGGAGGAAGAAGAAACAAGATGCGCCCACTTAGAAAGTAAATCGTTGATCCTCCACTGGCAGGCGGCACAGGCACGGCCCGTCTTGGCTGCTGCCGATGCTTGACCTGGCGCGTGTCACCGCGGGAGCGTCAGGGCTTGGGTCGGCGTCCAGTCTCCCCCTCTCTCTCTGTGTTGCTGTTGCTGGTTTTTTCTAGTGGATGAATTACTGTTTTCTACATTAAGGTGATTTATTCAGACTTTTTGGTTGCTTTTGTTCAGACTTGTTATTTTTTCTTCAGTTCAGTCTTGCAAGACATGTGCTTTCGGTTGCTTTGTTATGTCTGTGCTTGCAAGGTGAGACGAGTCCGCCAAAATTCTCTCGTTCGGCAGCCTCGTTTCAGACTTCGTACTGCATGACAAATTAATAGTTGCATAGCCCTGTGTTAAATAAGAATGCTGAGTTACAATCTTGCAAAGTCGCTCAGGTGCATCATCACGTGTTGTAATGCATCAGCTTAATGTTCGAAACCTTGCATATGCCCATCTTACATTTGTTTTCCCCTGGTTTTCCCTACGTGACATACTGACATGGGAGTACAACTCTGCCTCCATGTCAATATGTCATGCTTTTCTTGGGATGCACTGTCGCTCCATTTGTACATTTACGCAGTTACAGACGTCAGTTCACATCTGAGGCCTGAGGACGTCTTACAGAAGATCTTGGTGCGCCTGATCGTATTCATCATAAACTGATCTAGGTATGCGCAAATGTTCTCTCCAGACTTCAGTGTACCGTCACAAAAAATATAGTGTATTACTTGTCACATTGCCCATCGCGAAAATTCAAAGCGAGTCAGTACTAGAAAAAAAAAACTCGCTACATTCTGAATTGGCGTTTCTGAATTAGCCGAGCCAGTCGAGAACTGTACGAAGTGGCGATTTTTTTTCTGTCATGTAACACATGCAAGCTACCTGCCGGTTTAGTGTCTGTTCAGCTCGGCTGATAAAATAAATAGTATTTTGTGAGAGAGAATAAATCAGCCGAATATTGTTAATTGGGCCAGCCGAACAGGCTCTTGGTGCACCCAGACCCCTCCTCTCCTCTGACCGAATGCGTTCGCTGCTGGCCGCGGTCCACGCACTGCGCTAGAGTTGAGTAGACGTCTCGTCCTTTGCAGCACGCGTGCGTCCGTGGCCGATCATCGGCTCGGACCGAGAGAAAGCAAGCTGCCGCCCGCTGCTGCCGGTCAGCATTGCAGCAATGCCGATGCATGAGCGGAGCGGAAGTGGATTTCAGCGAAAGCGAGAGGGCGACTCCTACTACTACCACACTGCTTTCCGCTTTCGCAGTGGCCAGCGGGAGGCAGACAATCTCTTTGGGCGATCAGGCCATGGGATTGTTGTCGTGCACTCGTGCTCGTGCACGCGTGTCGAAAACCCTCGAAATGGCGCGGCCGATGCGACGGCCGAGTCAAGCGCTGAGCGAACCGTCTAATCGCCCAAAGAGACGCGCCACAATCGCGTGACCTCTCGCCGCTTTCTGCTCTCCATTTGTTCGTGCTCCGTGTACGCTACGCTCCATCACCTCCCCCATGTTTTTCTGTTCATCCAGCAATCAATTGCCTGCCCGCGTAGTGTTGACTGTGAGGCCGCAGCGCACGGCTCGTTTTCCTTTTGGAGGCATGGTACTAGGACTCTAGGAGGCAGCCGGAAATTTAAAACGTTTGAAGGGAGTGCTGGTCTTTTATTAGGCTCCGCTGTCCGCCGCTCCGTCCGGTGGGCCGAGTTGGGGCCCTGTTTGTTTCTCCCTAGTACTACTAGTACACGATTCTCGAAAAAAGAATCTTCAATGTATGGAGTACTAAACGAAGTTTATTTGCAAAACCTTTTCACGGATGGGTGTAACTTTTCACGACGAATCTAATGATAGTAATCAATTGATGATTGGTTACAGTAATGCTACAGTAACCATCCTCGAATCGTACGGTCAAAGACCTCATTAGGTTCGTCTCGCGAAGTAGAGCAAAATTGTGGAGTTAGTTTTATAAATTGAATTTATTTAGTACCCCTAATTATTGGTCAAAATTTTTGTGCTACTAGTACTAGTGAAAACCAAACAGGGCCTGGGCCAGGCTTTCCCGCCGCACAGAGCGCGCTGTCCCTCACTCGGCCCCGAACCGGCCAGGCAAGCCGGAGCCAGGGAAGGAACAGCAACGGCACAGTGACGCAGCGTCCCGTTGCCATCGCGCTCGCCGCCCAGCAAGCAACGCGGCGACCACACCACACCACCCCGCAACAGCGCGCTGCGTACTTGAACTGGCCCCAATCGATTGGCCTTTTTCCCAAAGGCTGGCACGGCAGGCAGCCTCGCCGCGCGGCCCCGCCGCATCCGCCGGCCACTGTGCGGCCTTTCGTTCGCGCCAGGCGCCCCCCTGTCTTCGGCTCGCTCCGGCCACGGCCGGCCAGCCGCTCTCTTTCCCTGCCCGCCTCCTTTCGTGAAAGATCCTCCCACCCCGCCGCGAAACCTCGATCTGTCCGCTGCGGCGCGGCGGCAGGGCACGCACAGCGTGGCCGGGCGCGCCGTGAGGTCGTTTTCGCCCGGGCCGGCGCCTCTGCGCGCGCGGCGGCGGGCTCGGCTAGCGCTGGCACGGCCAGGCACCGGGGGCCGCCGCGGCGAGATGGGCAGCGAAAGCGGCTACTGTGCTGGCCGCACTAGTGGCGTGGCAGTGGCACAGTGTTCGGTGGCGTTAGGGCCTGACCTGCCCTATCCGAATCTGCTCGGGAAGCCTTCGGTTGCGTGGCAGTGGCACTGATGGCTCGCGATCGTACGCCTCCATTCCCCAAAAGACGTACAGCTAGCCAGTTCTGGTTGGTTCGCCGAACTGAACATTCTTGAACTGGACCAGCGAGATCACGATCATTGGTGGTACGCGGACTTGTGGTAGTGTGGAAATTTGGTAGCTAACCGAGGTTGATCAGAAGGTGTGTCGACGGTCGACCGGATCTGAACTGCGTTCTTCGAGCCGGTCGTCGTCCTCGTTCTTGTGATCGAGAAGTTGCCCGTGGAGGAAACGGAAACCCAACGCACAAAAGGCTGCGTGATCCGTACAGAAGCGATGCGCTCGATGCGCCCCCCTTTGACCGCGCGCCTTCCCTCCGTGCGGGGATGCGTGTGCACGGAATGGAGCGCGCCCGCGCACACAGAAAAATAAACAAACAGCATCACGTAGTACCTGCTGTTGCCTCCCTCCCCTGCAGCAAAATTCGCGCCCGGAGAAAGAAGGCGCCCGGCATCTTGCAGCTCTCTTGGCTGTGGGAATCTCATTTGCGAGAGATGCGATGCGCCTTGGGATCAGGAAACCGACGCAGCATTAGAGCAAGAATTATAAGGTCGCCTGCTTGCCGGCGAAATGAGCTCCACCGTGGCTAGCAGTTAATGCAGAAGCAGCCTCTGACAACTTTACAGCAGCATCCGCATCCAATGAGGAGGGAACCTGCAGCTGAGCAACCAATAGAAGTGCAGCGCCCGTGTATGCGCCCGCTTCAAGCCGCCGTCTGGCGAAACGCTCGCTACACTCTCTCTCTTCTTTTCTCTCTCTGCGCCAACGAGGATTCAGCCAGCTCTTCGCCGGCCATAATACTTGCTCTTATTGTTGGCCGGCCCGGGAAGCCTCCCAGAACAGAGCCAATCTGCTGCTGCTACCTCTCTACTACGGAGTACTAGTTCTAGGCCATGTTTAGATGGGGAAAAAATTAGTTGTAAAATACTGTAGCACTTTCGTTTGTATTCGGTAATTATTGTTCTGCCATGGATTAACTAAGCTCAAAAAATTCATCTCATAAATTATAGATAAACTGTGTAATTAGTTATTTTATTTAGCTACATTTAATATTTCATGCATGCGTTAAAAAATTTGATGTGATGGAAAATTTTATAAAGTTTTGGAATTTTGAAAGGAATAAACAAGACCCTAGTCTACGAGTAGATGTTTTGAATAGATTCTTGCCTGATTGCCTCCCTGCCGTAGCCGTTTGCATCAGCAACACACCAGGTCCCTTTTGCTTCTTTTGATCCGCGAGAATAACCCAGCGACGACAGCGCGGGGTTGTCGCCTAATGATTGCCTTTTACACCGGTGATTACCGCAGTGCCGGCAAAACATGTGGAGATGGAACGGAAAAAAGGCATCAAGGGCAACAAGACGGTGCTATAACAATGGCGTGTCGCGTGCAGCAGGCACAAACCGACCGCCCTTGTACCAGCAATCTTTGTTGGCAGCCAGCTTACTACCGGTGGCCAAGCTATCCATGCCAATGCCATCCCAAACTCTGCATGGGATTTTTTTTTTAGGGGGGGGGGGGTCAATGTCTGTGTTGGCAAACTTACTAGCAGTGGTAGTGTTTTGATCTCATGGTGTCTCAGCACGGAGCGGATAATCTAAAATTCTGAACCAGAAAACGCCGCCCTGTTCAGGTGATCATGCGATTTGTGTCCATGCTCTGTCTGTCCCCATGGCCATTCGCGGATGCAGCGCCAGCAGCCGGCAGGGGCTAGTGACGATGCCCGTCCCTCGATGCCATGGCAGCCTCTGCCTCTTTTTTTTTGGTGTTCTCAAGAAACTATCATGCAGCCACCGCAAACTCAACCGCTTTGTTTTTTTCCTCTTTAGCTTTTGCGCGCTCGGGGCTAGACCGTCCACAGTGGAGGGAGCAAATGAAGGAGCAAATACACTGTTTGACACTGTAAATGCACTGTTTGGCACTGTAGACAGAGAGGGCGTGGGAAACGAGAAGAAAGCAAATTTACTCTTGCTCCCTCCGCTGTGCACGGTCGCCAACGCTTCTTTCCGCAAAGCCTCTTGAGGGACTATGCAGATCGGACTCAATCGAGTGCGCCATGCCGTATTGCCAAAGGCAGCTGGCGTATTCCCTATGCGAAACCTTCAGTGAGAAGGGAACGCTTCGTTGTCCATACCATTTCCAGACCTTGACGTTCTCTAACAGTAATGCAGTCAGATTTCCAATTTCAAGCATTCAAACTTACTGAAGTTGAAGTATTTGATGCAATAATAAAATTCTGGTTCATCGTACTTGCAGTTTAGTTTTGCGTATAGGGTGTCCCCCAACTGCAGTGAGCATGAACGATCGAGCATAGCCTTGCTCGTATTTGCAGTCCCATTTTGCCATTTTCGAGCTCGAGATTCCAAAGCCCAGTTTCCGTTTGTGGCCATTTTCGAGCTCGAGATTCCAAAGCCCAGTTTCCGTTTGTGGCAACTGTACTGCTCGTCACATCCAGGGTTTACAAAACCGACCGTCCGGTCAAACCGCTGTCCTCCGGTAGCAGTTTACCGGACCGGTTTGACCGGAAATCGGTGGACCCGAAAACCAGTTGAATCCAAATCCAAATTCAAAAACACATGTGTAACCGGTTTCGACCGGTATAACGACCGGTTTGACCGGTATAACGATCGGTTTGACCGGTTTACCGGCTGGTTTGACAATTTTTTTTTTAATTTAACTTCATATGCCCGTAAACTATACTAAATGGACGAATTTTTTAGAAAATTTGACACCATTAGATTCATCTCACCTTGAAATATTTTTAGGATTTTTTTGAGAATTTTACTTTTTTTGGATTTAAATTTGAATTTTGAATTTAGGCCGGTTTGGTACCGGCTCAAACCGAAACCGGGCCGAACCGGTTTGACCGGACCGGTTCCCACCAGTTTGGTTAACCCTGGTCACATCACCAACTATTCCCCTTTGACACCCGGGTCACTGTACCTCGAAACCAACTGACGGGTGACTGACGATCGATGCTTCCACGCGAACCGTGCGTGGGTTCCTCATCATATGGTGGTCAGCGGAGTGGCGGCTGCGGAGCAGACAGTGGCCATCGATGCGCTAACGAGTCGTCACCAAACGGACGTCGACCTGACCGGTCTTAAGTGCACCGTGCACGCTGCATCGACCGGTGATCACCGATCTCCCCCCTCCCTCCGGTACGCTGAAAGATAGCGGGCGCATCATGCCGCGGCGGCGCGGCGCGATCGGAGATGGGCACGGGAACAATAGGGGACGGCCGCGGCGTGCTTTGCCATCGGGCACCCCACACGGCGCGCCCCCATGATGGAACGCCGAGAGCGCCACCGCGCGCGCCCCCTCATGATGCTCGCCCAAAATGATGCGGCCCCTACGGCGCCTAGCGTCGTGGCACGCCGGGCCACTGCGGCCACGAGCTTGCCGTCCGGCTCCGGCACGTCGACGGCAGCCGCCGCCGGAGAGCCCTCGACGGCACGGCGCATCATCGCCGGCCTACCAGGCTACGACGCACCCAGTACTGGACGCACCGCTGCGTCTGGGCCCTGGGGTGCAGCAGAGCCGCTCGCAGTGGCGCAGCCGCAGCTGGCCCCGGAAGGGGACCGCTCCGGTGGGTCCGGCGGGCGCCACGCAAGCATCGAGGCCAGGCCGCCAGCCCAGTGATCCAGCAGCGGCGGTCCCCACGGGGGGGGGGGGGGGGCGATACGGACGGCCCCGATCGCGTGGGGCCCGGCGGCTCTCGCGTATAAATACGCGGGGGGCAGGGCTCGGCCCGCGCGTGCTGTCGCTCGATTTCGGGGGCGCGGATCAGACGGCGGGGAGCAAATCCGGGGCCCCGCCCGTCCGGCACGGCGGCACCTGCCTGGCTGCCTCCTCTTCCCTCCACCTCCCACCACCACCACCACCACCACGCGCTGCTCCCCTGCGGAGTTCGGTCTCGGAGGAAAAAAACAAGGGGAAGAAATCTCCTCCTCGTGCTCTTCCCGTTTGGCGTCGCCCGCCGCTACCATCCAAAAGGCGGCAGCGCGTTCGCTTGCTCCGCCTCTCCGCTTCGTCGCCCCCCGGCCGGGGGGATCTTGCTGGGCTCCGCCGCCGGCTACAGGGATCCGCCGCCACCTGCTGCGGTGCTGCCCCAGACATTTCGCCCGTGAGTGAGACGGCGGAGGCCAGGGAGGGAGAGGACTCGCAGAGTCAGAGAAGCAACAAGGTAATGGAGACTCTCCTTAGTCCTTACTTCAACAAGAAGATCTTGTTCTATCAAACCTCGCATTCGGACTCCGTTCACTCTGCTTCTCGCTTTTCTTTCTCGTCGATGCATTTCTTTCTTTAAAAAAAAATCGGCAGTGGCTTATCTCTGCGTTGGCTGTGACATGATGTGGATCATCAAGATCCCCGACCCTTTCCCGGGTCCATCCGCGGGGTCCGTGGCAATCACCATTGTTTCCCGCTGTTGCCTTTTGCTCTGGCGCGGGGCGCGGGCACCCTTGCGCCGGCAATGAGTGCTCGCCCGCCCGCTCCTTTACCGCGACCCGATTGCTTGTTAATTCGCGCATCAGGCCTTCGCGAAATGATCCTCCTCCACGACGCCAGTTGCGGCTGCCCCTTTGCTTACATAGCCGTTCCCTCCCCTTCCTCTTCGCAGGTGTTCCTCGGCTCGTCTCGGCGTCAGAGGCTGCAGTGAGCAGCAGGCGCCACGCCACCACTGTTTCTGCGGCGCAGGGAGCATTCGATTGCCGTGGCTGGCGATGGTCGCTCGCTGACCAGTAAGTTAACTGTGCCTCGCTTTGGCATCATCCACTGCCATTATTGATTGCTCACTGTACGTAGCTTCTTCCTTCCCGGCAAAAGTGCTTAGCGGTAGCTAATCTCCGAGTGGCATGTTTCTCGGTGGACATTTGGCTGATACCGAGAGCTTGCGTTTGCCAAATCCTCCCTGTAGTGGACACCTCTCCCTGTCACTGAAAAAAAAAACAAGTGCCGTGGCCCCTGCCCCCCCCCCCCCCCCCCCCGGGGCCTGCCTGAAAGTGCCTATTTATCCAGGCAGCATGTACATCCTTGTTGCTTCTGCTCTTCCCGTGGTATAGGCTTAGGCCGTGTTTAGTTTCCCATTTGAAGGTGGAAGGTCAGGAAGGACACTCCCCCGTGCTCTAGCTCAAGAGCCTACCCGGCGCAGCGGCCAGCTTTGCTGCAAAACTGTCACCGCATGTCCGCATGCCTGTGCGCCACGCTTCAATCAATCCGTCTATCCTTCTGCTTTGCCGTAGCCTCTACATTGAGAGTTAGGCCCTGTTTTCTTTACATGTATAGTTCTAAACATTCTTTACATGTAAACGCAAAAAAGCTAATTTGAAGTACTAAATGAAGTCTATTTACAAAACTTTTTGCATGGATGGGCTGTAAATCGCGAGACGATTCTAATGAGTCTACTTAATTCATGATTTGCAACAGTGATGCTACAGTAACCATCCGCTAATTATTAATTAATCATGGATTAATTAGCATCATTAGATTCGTCTCGCGATTTACAACCCACCTATGTAAAAAGTTTTGCAAATAGATTTCATTTAGTACTTCAAATGACCAAGATTCAAATGACCAAGATTCCTTTGCAAAATTATTTTGCAAAATGAACTAAACACCTTACATTTTTGGACGGTTACTCGGCAATCACCTTGCTGGCTCGCTGCATGCTATTACTCCTAGTATAGTGCCCCTACTCCCTAGCTCCTGGCTCCAGCTAGGGCGAGCTCAGCGTGGGACAAGCTCCCAGGCATGCGTCGCATACTCGCATCGCATGTCGTAGGCGTAGCTAGGTAGAGACAGTGGCCGTGGCCGACTTGGCCTGCGACATGCATGGAGCTCTGAACTCTACGGCCCGGCGCCGGGCCGGGGACGGTCGGGTCGGGGCCCCCTTGCGCACGCGTGGGCTCTAGCGGCGCTGTTCCCGGCCGGCCGGCCGGCCGTGCAGCTCCTCTTGATGGTGAATGGTTGAGTGCCGGTGGCCGTGGCGTGGCCTGCGTTGGAACGGAACGGACGGCGTCACTGGCTTGGTAATTGGAATTGATAGCCTCTGCCGCCTCTCCGGCCTACACTCTGCCTAGTAGTACTCCACTTGCCCGCAAGGCCGCGTGCTGATGGATGCATGTCAGCATGTGCTTCCTTCGTTGTGCAAGCCGTCTTACCTGATCTGGAAACGTTCGACTGCAGTTCTTGCACGTTCTGGTCTGTGGTCTCTATGCCTCACTGCGTCACTCAAGTTTCTGTTAGTTTTGGTCCTGACTTCTAAAAACTTGCTTGCTTTGCTGAAGAGTTTGCTCTTGCGTACGTGCAGCAGCACTGTTCCATTCCACCGTGACCTGAGCGCGAGGATCCATCGGCCATCGGCAGAGGGGGCGCTTCAAGATGCTGGCGTGCATCGCGTGCTCGACCAAGGACGGCGGGGATCAGGACGGCCCCCGCGCCGCCACGCCCCACGGCAGGGACGCCGGCAAGTCCCTCACCTCCCAGGTAAACCAAACCAATCCCCAACCCGACCCACGACGCCCACCGCGCTGCACGCTCCCCGATACGTGGATCATGGACGCGACGCCGCCGGATACGGCCGCTGGCGGCTGGCCGAGGGAGCAAACCAGGAGTGGACAGGTGGATTTGTGGTTGCGCCGCGCCGCGTTGCTTCCCCGGGCGGGCGGCTGGAACGGAGCGAGATTGGAATGGTGTTCGAGAAAAATACTATTGATTAGCTGGAGCTGAAGTTAATAGTTAGAATAGTGTGAGAGGAAAATATTATTAGCCTGGAGCTGGAGCTGCCTTCCGTAACGGAGTGATTTTCTACGCGACGCGTACGTCGACCCGGCGCGGATTGAGTGCGCTGCCGGACTGGCTGCGCCGCTCGTCGCCGTCGGCTCGTCGGCTCTCCCCATAATTTTTTCGCACGGCCTGCGCGCGCAGCAGCAGCAGCTGCTGCTGGCTCGCTTGTCCGGCGCGGTTGTCTCCACGCTGTTGACGCGCCAACAGAGGCCGGACACAGGGCTCGGAGCACAGCGGCAGCTTTTCTCCCTGTCGCAAAATAATTGACACGCTGGTACGCGTAGCATTTTCCTTGACGTAAACAAAAAATCAGTTTTTTCTCTCCGTTGGAGCAGTACAGTGTTGGTACTCGGTACGTGTACGGCGAGTTTTGTAGCGTAGCAGGGGTAAACAGAGGGGCGGTGGTGGGATCACGTTTTCAAAAACGTCCGGCCCGTTGGTAAAGCTGGTCAAGCATAGCAAGGCCCGGGCGGAATGTGACCGAGTGGGTACATGAGTAGATGTGGCGAAGGCTGCTTTTTTCCGTGCAACGCATGGATCCCCACCCCACACCGCCCTCACCCCCAGGCTTTGGAGGTTGGACTCTGTGCGGATTGTGATGTTCTGATTTGATCTCGGCCACTTTTGATCCCCACATTCCCCTATCTTTTCTTTTTTGTTTTGTTTTTTTCACTCGCTGGCTGGATCCTGACTTTGCTGCCGTTCATCTGTCCTCTTCTTTTTTAACTCCAAAGATAAAACAATCCTGGTTGCTAGTACTACCCCTAGGTGATAATCTATTCACCATCCTCTTTTCTGATCTGCGAAGATGCGATCTTCGGAAGGTGGAAACCGGAAAGACATTCTTTGGTTGATTTAACCTGACCTTTACTCCAGGAATGTTTTGCTCTTGTTCCCTCGCGAGCAAAACGAAAAAAAAAGAAGGAAAGGGCGTTTCTGGCCACGCAAAGAATAAAATGGCACGTTGTTGTGTGTGGTCCAGTCCATGGGCCCTAGGCCCAGGCTGGGCCTCATGTAGCTGCACTGCACCCTCCTCTCTGCACGCCACCACACCACCAGAGTCCGCCTCTTGCATCACTGGGACTCGAGTGTCCCTCCTTTGTCTCCGCCGCGTGCTTTTGCCTTTGCTGTGCTTTAAGGCAAGGTACGAACGTGTCCGCACACGGCACATCAACACATGCACTTGCGGACCGGTGGTCGTCCCCTCCGGGCGTTATTATGGCCAGCACCCAGCTGCTTTGTTCCTTGCTTCAGACAAAAGATGTTCCGGGTTAGGAGTGAGCTTTTGTGCTCACTCTCTCGGGAGCCATCTACTGTTACGGAATTTTTGTTTCAAAGAAAACCTAAGGCCTCAAGTGCCTTGATTGTGTGCCTTGCTAAGCTTATAGGCCCTAATCCGGGCTGCGTCTGTCGTTAATCAACTTCTGTTATCATTGGCACTTTACTTAAAAAGTCTGAATTCTCGCTTACGCTTGCTTGCCTGTCGAGGCGTGATGCTGCTTTCGTGCTGTTCGGAAATGAATGTGCGCGTATTGTACAAAGGAATCCTTTTTTTTTTGTTCCAAGGACTGTCACTGGATGCTAAAAAGCACCCGTACGGAGCATTAAGCAAGAATGCATTACGTGCCGTATGATAATTCTGCGCGGCGGTGGCCATCTGATTCTGACGAAGGAATTAAGCTTCCCGCGAATGTGCTTTCAGCTCAAGGACATGGTGCTCAAGTTCTCCGGCTCCGGCAGGCAGTACAAGGCCGCGGGGAGCCCCTCGTTCAGGGGCAACTGCGGCAGCAGCCTCGCCGCGTACCCGGGCTTCATCGACGACTCGGGCTTCGCGTCGGACTCGGGATACAATTACACGAGGACGGCGGCGGCGGCCCGGCCGCCGCCGCCGTGGGAGGCGGCCAAGGTCGTCCGAGGCTTCTCGCAGCACGGCAGGAGCCCGAGCGCGAGCTGGATACCGAGCATCGGGGAGGAGGATGACGACGACGATGAGGCGGTCGTGCTCGAGGAGGACCGCGTGCCGCGGGAGTGGACGGCGCAGGTGGAGCCCGGCGTGCAGATCACCTTCGTCTCCATCCCCGGCGGCGCTGGCAACGACCTCAAGCGCATCCGCTTCAGGTGCGCCGGCCGCGATCGGCGTCGTGCGCGCTGAATTCTGTTGACGATCAAGCGCGTGATCAACTAACCAGAACTTGTGCGTGTGGATGTGCAGCCGCGAGATATTCAACAAGTGGGAGGCGCAGCGGTGGTGGGGGGAGAACTACGACCGCGTGGTGGAGCTCTACAACGTGCAGACGTTCAGCCGGCAGCAGGGCGTCTCGACGCCGTCGTCCTCCGTCGACGACGCCACCACGCAGGTCCGTGTGCACGCAGCACGTCTTCTGTTTTCGTCTCCGACGACGAGATCACCGTCTGAAACTGTGGGGTCTACTGTACGTGCAGAGGGATTCGTCGTTCTACTCCCGCGCCGGCTCGACGAGGGAGAGCCCGGTGGTGATCCTGCCGACGGCGGCGGCCGGCCGGGAGCAGCCGATCGCCCGCGCCACGCCGTGCAGGGCGGCGGCGGCGCCGACGGCCCGAGCCGCGTGCAACCCGTCATCCACGGCCGTGCCGGACCCTTCGGACCACGTGTGGGCGCACCACTTCAACCTGCTCAACTCCGCCCCGCCGCCCGCGCCGGCCCCGCCGCACTTCGACCCGTCGCGCGCCACCACGTCGTCGCTGGACGAGGCGTCCGTGTCCGTGAGCAACGCGAGCGACCTGGAGGCCGCCGAGTGGGTGGAGCAGGACGAGCCCGGCGTGTGCATCACCATCCGCGAGTTCGCCGACGGCACCCGCGAGCTCCGCCGCGTCCGCTTCAGGCAAGTCGATTACTCTGGTCGATCTGCCGATGCAAAAGAAAAAAAAAAATCATCATCAAACATATCAGCACCACAGGTCCACAGCTTGACTGCTTATGCTAACTGAATTCGTGTTCTTGTGCTGTTGCTGTTGCAGCCGGGAGAGGTTCGGCGAGGAGAGGGCCAAGGTGTGGTGGGAGCAGAACAGGGACCGAATACACGCGCAGTACCTGTGACTGAGGAGCGAGCGTTAACCGATGGATGGAAGCCACATCACGCCATGGCCAAAGTTAGAGTAGGGTTCTGTGATACTACGGCGGCGAGTACCTGTTAGCTTTAGTTTTTTTTTACAGGGTGAACAGAGAGGTGAAAGAGGTTGGGGTGGAGCTTGTGTAAAACATGTTTCCTGCTACCAATCAGGGTTTGTGTGCTGATGACCAATGTAATTTTTTTTAGTTTGATGTACGTACTAATATGGTATTGTGTTGAGCTCTGAAGTTTTTTTTTTGAGAATTCTCTTGCTCACATTTTCTGAGTGCGGGCACAAGCACATAAAAGAGATTCTGTAATCTGTTCCAGCTTTCAGTCCTTGCAAGTTGCAACATACAAACATCATTCAGCAACGACAAAGGAGGCGATATACAGACGCTCAGAGATTCCAGGGTTTTTGGCAGGTCATGCTAACTAGTAATTGCCATCATAAAGCACGGCAAAATGATACTACACTGCGTGCTCACCAAAAACTTGTGCACTGTACATTCAAACCAAATGTTCTCTCCCCTGTAGGGCTCATGGTTTTACAGACTGTTAATGTGCATATAAACAAACAGTTTGTGACAGGATTGGCGCAAGAAACACAGCATGAACAAACCAAATCAAATTAGTAGCACAATCATGCTTATTAAACATGGGGGCAAGCTTGAGGCAGGCAAAAAGCAGATCAACGGCCCAGAAGAGGGTAACGTCAGCAGACTCCAGCACTCTACAACGGAATTTGCAACCCAACCTACCATGCATGTCGCCTGACTGCAGAGAAATTAGGGAGATGGCACATTCGAGGAACCATCAGCCTGCTGTGCTATGCTCTTCGGCACACTGGTATTGCGCAGTATACTCTATACCCCTCCCGCAGCTGAACAAATTTTCGATCACTCTATGTCCTCGTTTAGCTGACCAACTTTCGTGTCAGCCTCTTTGCTGGAGGGATATCATCAGACTTCCCAAGGAAGTCTGACTTGCCATGCCCGGCTTTCAACATCGGGACAGCAGGCTTCACGGTGCTCCGCGTTCTGGATGTCACAGACATTTGGGATAGTTTCTCTGTGATTGATGAGACCTTTTGCATTGCTCCGCGGCCAGTTTCAGGCAAACTGCGTGAATGCCTTAGTACAGGGTTCCCTGTAATTTCAAGAAAAGAAAGGATATTTCCAATAATCAAAACCCAGTGCCATGCAAGGAATTGGGCAACACAACTCTTTATAGGAGACTCGCCTGGGCTATTCCGAGCTGGAACCCGATTTGTAGTTAGTTTATTGCTGTTCTCAGTTGATCTTGTACTCTTCTGCGGCGCCTGACGATCCATGTGAAGTTTTCTTTGTACACCTGTAGGGTTGGAAACAAATTAGTCAATCAAAATACACTCTGCAAGGCGGTAATGCTGGCATACTTCGCCCGATTTTTTTTAAAAAAAGATAAGGAATATTACCAGTCTTAGATAAACTACCAGTCTTAGATAAACTATTTAATTTTGTGGGTGCACTGCTATGAGATTTCATCGTAGATAGAGTTCCAGTTGAGAATCTTCGAGCAACATTGTTCTCTGAAACTCCTTTTGTTCCAACTAAAACAAATGAAGCAAGCACAGATAAAACAAGAGTATCCTAAATAAATTAGCTAAGAGCAATAGTTTGTTAACTAACCACATGGAGGTGTTTTAGGGAGTACTTTTGGCCGGACAGGAGGTGGAACGTAAGTACAACCCTAAAAAAGTTGGCAAGCAGAAAAGTGATTATGATGCTGGGGAGACAAGAACAGCACCTTTTCAATAAAGATGGTGGAAGAATAATATTACCTGAAAGAAGGTGTGCTGGAGAACTTCTGTGGCCTTTGGTCTCTTGCAAGGATCCCATGAGCATAGTGACTGCAAGATGTGGAAAATAAAACAAAATAATCAAATAAAGTAATGTTTGAATGTAGACCATCAAATATAATATAAATGAACTCACTGATATGAGGTCAATCGCCTCGCTACTAGCGGATTTCATCACCTCCGACAGTCGATTGCCTTTGATCTGCATGGTTAGAAAACACACTCAACCTTAGATTAAACACCAAGCTGTCATTCAATATGTAGTCACAATGAGGGGACAAAGATAGCGCAATCCATCCTTTGGGGATAACTAGCAATCATGAAAGAGAAAAACATGTACAGCATATCACTCCTAGTATCGGATGGGCATGTTGGTATTTGGTAACAGTCGAATGGCAACAGAATAAAATCGATTTGGAATCAGGAAAAAACTTAGCACAAGATAACATATTCTAACAATTTAGGCTGATTCAAATGATATGTATAGTATATTTGTAGCAAAAAAAAAAGTTCCCAAAAGTATTGCCACAAGAATAAGTGTTGTTTTGGACAGTGACACAATCTCTTAAAAAATAATCTTGTCAATAACTTAGTGTAAAATAATTTTTGAATCTAACAAAATTAATTTTCCAGAAAACATATTCTTTTGGAAATCCTACTTTTACTATAAGATTCATGTACACCTGCTGCTACATCATTCTAGGTCGACACATGTTTTTGACTTGAGGCAGTACCAACGAGGGAAAAATCTAGTGAATTTGACCTGTGGGAACTGATACTTCATGGCTTCTGCAAGAGACAATCCTTGGGGCCAAGATTGCTCATCCGGACTACCGATAACATTGCATATCTTGTGAATCTCATCCGCTTCACTGAATTGTGAAATAAGAAGGTGTAAAACAACCATGAAAAGAAAAGACAATAAAACAGACAATTTTAATTATTTTAAATGAAATAAGGGGTCACCAAAACCATCAACTAGAGAGATAATAAAACCAAAAGAAGCTAAATTTTGAAACCAAAATGTTCAAGGCTGGGCACTTCAAGTAGGTCAACCGACAGACAGACAACCTTTAGTGGGCATTCAGTCATTGAGGTGCTGACAACTGGAACACAGCAAACAAAACGAGAAAACAGATTTGAAACTGACAAGTTTAGCAGCATACATAGTCAATCATATTACCTGGTGCCAGGGAAAAGAGGATGGAGTGTCAACAGCTCAGCCATTATGGCACCCATGGCCCACATATCTATGAGTTGGCAAAGTGAAGAAATGTAAAATTATGAGTTGAGTTGGCTCCATGGATAGCCTATCGCTACGCAAACAGTAAGTGATTCTCATACCAACTGCAGAATCATAAGCAGATGACTGGAGTAAAACTTCCGGCGCTCGATACCTAAGACATTCAAACATATGGATCAACAAAATAAGACAGGACTGTTTTCATTTTCAATGTATGCTTGTGTGTCTAGTTTGAAGAGTGCACGGCTCTAACCAACGAGTTGAGACGTATTCCGTGTAGGGTGGCAGTGATGAGACTTCCCTTGCAAGACCAAAGTCTGCTAGCTTTATGACATCTTTGCTAACCAACAAATTCTCTGCATAATCAAGCCATGCAGTTATCAGTACAGTATGATGCACGCACAAGTAAGACCAGGCTGCGGATTTATATGCAACTGAGCAACAGACTCCTTCAGTACATGAAGGTATTGTTTAAGTGTTTTGATCTTAACTTCAGCCATAAACAACATTGTTCTATGAGGTGATATTGAACATTTGAAAATGGTATGGCATATGTTTTCTTCAAAAGTAGTTTTATGAATATATTGCAAGTTTGCAACGCATGCCTTTCAACTCTTGTTTATTGTCCATGCAACGTGTGTATGTCACAATATGGGGAGCATCTCGACTGACAGAGGATGTGCACATGGAGTATGTGAGTTTACTAGACCATCCCACAAATTGCAATATGATTTAGACTAGTACAGTCAAAGTAGTGTTTTGGTAACCGTTTGATGTCCAAAAAATGTCACCAAAGGGAGAAGCTTCTGACAGGCTACAGAAACATCTCAACTGAATAACACCACCACACGAGAACGAACCAGGTTTGAGGTCACGATGAAAGTAGCCCCTTTGATGCATGTAAGCAAGAGCCTGGAAAATCTGAAAGCACCAGTTGCGGACTTCAGACTCTGGGAAAGGTCTGACCCTATCTTTCATAAGTTGGTAGAGATTACACTCCTGAAAAAACAAGGATTCAGATTCAAGAAGAGCGCAATAATAGGGCAGTTGAATATTTGCTATACATAACATCTTAATTACCATGTATTCCATTATGAAGTATAATATATCATTTTCCCTGATAACCTCCTTGAGCTTCACAATGTTAGGATGATTCATGCGCCGCAAAGACTTTTAAAAAAAAGGAAATGTCAGTTGAAAGAACATAGCATGAAAGGGGCGACAGAAAGTACATCACTGGTCTAAAATACCTTGACTTCACGCAGACTCATACATTCCTCAAAAGAATAATACTTTTTCTTCATTTTCTTAACAGCAACCTACATTAGTGTCAATAAATTCACGAATTATTGATATTTTCATTCAGAGTTCATGGTTAAAATGTTTCCAAAAGATACATACAACTTCGCCATTCTGTTTATTTATACCACGCCATACACTCCCGAAAGTCCCGTCGCCAACTTCCTTGATCAACTTGAATCTGAAGAAAACATGTTATAAGGTAAAAGCAACATAAACCAGAGAATTTGTCGAACTAAGACATGTTACAAGACAAAAGCAACATAAATAGCTAGTCAATACAAAAGTTACCTATCCATTGTTATGGTATCTCAGCTGCCTTTGCAAGTTTTTCCCTTCAGAATAACCAAGTCCAGAGAAATATGAACAGCCAACACAGTCAAGTGTTTGCCCAGTTCTAGCTGAGCAATCTCTTATCTGAAATCAGCAAATAAGGAGCACAATTCAGTAAAATCGGCAGTTTTAGCGCAGAGGAAAAAGAAATGAAATCAGCAAGGTTGATATGGTCTGAAAGATAAAGAAATACCTCAGGATGTGGGATTCTGTTCCACTAGAAGCCCACTGCAACCATAATATGAAGTTGCAAAATGTAGCAAGGATTGAGCCCTGACCTCAAATGGTTCACAAAAATCAAAACAACTAACTAGGGCAGCAACAGGTGTCCGCTGAATGCAGCAAGATATTAACCCTGCACAAATAGAGAAAAGGAAATGATAGAATATGTGAAACAAGTCACTAGAAATGATAGAATATGGAGAAGGTGAAATTGCACAATAAAAAAACTCAAAAGAAATAATGAATAAGGTGGTGGAGTTACATGTAGATGTCGAGCATAGACTGAAATATAACTTCAGGAAAAGATCGCATCAGCCTGCTTGTTGTTGAGCATAGAGGAGCATATAGTCACTATGTGTAGTTCACCAGAGAGGAGAGATGGGTGTTCCCAGGAGCCCAATCAAGAGTTTCTTCTGAAAAGAACTGCTTGCATTGAAGGAGATATGCCCGGCAGACCACTTTTTCCATGTCTCGGATGAACTTCAAGCTCCCAAATTCACCACTGGTCTGGTGCAATCTAGTCAAGTGAACAGTTTAAATTAGAAAAGTTTACAGTATCTAAAGGCATTATTCTTGCACATACGACAGACAAGAAATACGCAAACAGAACTAAAAGACCGATATCTAGATTTCCAGTATGTACAACTAACAACCAATTCAAACAGTGTACACACACATCGACCTTGATAATCACAACTACCAGAGCACGTCAAAATCCACCTTATAATGCCCAAAAATATCAGACACTCAGAAATGAAAGGAACTCTCGAAATTTGCAATAAAAGGCTACATTTTCTCCTCATGAAAATAATGAAATTATTACCCATCAATCTTGCTAGCAAGTCTATCGCTGACATGGTGACATTCATATGCACATACTGAAGATCGTGCCCGTGGGAAAACCAATATAATTACATTTACAGCTAAATTTAAGATGAACTAAAGTAATACAATGTAGAACATGAGAAATCTAAATAGGCACATTAGCGTGGCTATACCAAGGCTGCTATTCTATAAGTTGAAATAACAATTCAGCGTATCTATCAATGATGATATACTCCGAAAAAGAACATAGAAAATGATTCTATCAGGCAATTAGCATGGAGAACAATCCATCAAGCAAAGACAGAGAAGCACATACAACCACCCGGAAACAGGGAAGTGATAGCATTAGGCTAGAACATGGGGGCAAACAACCTGCATTGACCCTTAATCGCAATTTAAACCTTCTTCGAACCAAAAGCAGCATTTTATCGTCCTTGCGGTGATTAAGAAGAAAAAGGACGCTTTTTACCATCCGGGATGAAGCTAGAAAAGAGGACCTTTCCCGACAAAATACAAATCCACCCAATGAAACAGATCCAAAACACCGTACCACAATCACAGCATCACGCAAGAGCCTGTCGCCCGCCCGCCTCCCAGATCCGTCGCCCGGTGCGCAGATCCGGGGCCAAATCCCGCCGAGCAAGCAAAGCAACGCGGCGCGACGAAGCAAGCGCGGAGGCAGGGGGCGCGCGCGGACGACAAAAAAGCGCGAGGGTGCGTGCCGTGGAGGCGGAACAGGAATCGATTCCATACCTTACCCTGCGGGCGAGGACAGAAGCATAGGGTGGTGGTGTTCGCGCCCCCCACGTGGTTGCCGCGTGCCCCGCCTGTCTGCCTGCCTGCCTCCCTGCTCGCGCAGGCAGCCCGCGCGGCCCGGGGGCGAGGAAGGAAGGAAGGAAGCTCGCCGCGCCGGCGGCGGCGCCGTGGGGTGTGTGGGACGGGGAGGAAGTTGGGGATGCCGCGGGCCTGCCGGTTTCTACCCGCGTCGCGCCCCGTTACTTTTTATAACCATGGCAGGCCACCGCCAGCGCCCCCGCCCGCCAGCCTCCCCTTCCTCTCCTCGCGTCGCGTCGCCTCTCACGCTCCGCCCTCGCCTTGGCCTCCACCTGCCTGCCTGTCTGTCTGCCGCTCTCGGCGTCCGCGTCCTACCCCTTTTTCGCCCGCCTTTTAACCGCTCCCAGCTCGTTATCGGGGACGCGAAAGCGCTCGCCTTTCGCCCTCTTCTCCTTTTTTTTCCCTTTTCCCCTACGGAGACGCGCGGGATTGGCAAGTTGTCGTCAGGGCGATTGCTGGGGGGAAAGGATCAAAGGAGTTGGCATCAATGGCAGCCGGCTGGCTGGGTGGCTTGCGATCGCGGCGTAATCCATTGTTAATGACGATTTGGAGCGAGATGATGGGCCACTTATCGTCTATCGCCCGGTGTGGACTTTCCCTGCGCGATCGCGACGCCTGTGTTGTCAGCTAGCGATGATTCCCTACCAACTGCGACGATGCGTTCGAAGCAAAACTGTAGTATATCCTATTCCCCTCCGTTGTTTAAGTTTCAGTTTCAACTGGAGATCAGACGGGACGTTTGGATAATCGTTTCACAGTTCATTCCAAAAACCTCTCGCCCCGGAATGATCACGGGCCCTGCTACTTTCTTACCGGTATCTCCACTTGGATCATTCCACCGGGTCCAGCGTGGGATGGTGACGGAGCTCGATGGTCCTTGCCGACCAACCTAGCCACCACCTGCCGCCGATAGGTTTGGCGCTCGCACCTGCTAGCCACAGCGCGGAGGGGCCGGTGCTCACGAGCCACCAGCCCACCACATTCCGTGCCATCGACAGCACGGCCGCCGGTCCCCGCCGCTGCGCGGGGGTGTGTAATGGCGGTGGATTGGTCCCGACGCAAGCGAGCAAAGCAAGCGGACACACATCTCTGCCTGCTCCCGGTTGGTGCGCCGTCGCCGTTGCGAGCTCGGTGACGCTGATCCATCCGGCTATATAAGCTGCTCTGTTCCAACGGACAACTCGGTCCGATTTTTCTTTTTTAAAAAAAACTCGGTCCGATTACTAGTGGGGGAATGTTCAATTATAAACTTGTTTTCTGCTATTATTGGGGAGTCAGTAATCTATTCTCTTCAGATTTTGTACCCTATCTGGAGAAATCGGGTACAATGATTTCTTCGGCGTTCGATCATGTGAGCACCAGAACTGGCGAGGAGACAAAATTGTTCGGATTTATGAGCGACGGGTAGCAAGTCTGAATCTGAAATGACAACTGGAACTTTTAATCCCAGCTCCCCAATCGTAATTCAAGCTTCGTACAGCCTACATGTCCTCTCGTCATCCACTGCGTTCGGCAGGTCCTCTCCACTCCAGCTATACAGTAATTTTCTCTTATACCGCTCTAGCCACCAGCTCCAGCTCCAGTCAGCCTAATAGTATTTTTCTCTCACCCCATTCCAGCTCCAGCCTGCCGAACACGGTGATCGTCCTCCTCCCTCTGATGCGACCGAGCTACGCTTTCGGATTGGACGGGGACGGCGCGGATCAGTACATAGATCCCTCACCCCACTGCCTACTCACGGGCTAGATCTACATCTACAGTGCCAGGATCCCCCAGCCATGCGCGGAAATGAGGTCTCGACTCTCGCCATCCGCCCATCCGCACATGGCAAGCTTCTGCAAGCTTCAGGACTCAGGTCGCGCGCCGCGTCTCGTGCTGTGCGCCGTGGGCCGATGGTGGGTCAGGCCTTGTTTAGTTGGCCAAAATTTTTAGATTTTAGTACTAGAGTATTTTCGTTATTATTTTATAATTAATATAATTAATATTTAATTATATTTTAATAAGATTTAAAAGATTTATCTCATCGCTTACAGTTAAATTGTATAATTAGTTATTTTTTAATTATATTTTATGGTTCATGTATATATCCGAAAATATGGACACTGTTTTGAAAACTGAACATGGCCTCATGCGGTCAGCAGACAGCAGACAGCAGCCCGGCGCTCACCACGAAAACTGACCTGCCCCTGCACTGAACGAAACCAACAAACATTTTCTGTGTGCAGGTGCAGGTGCAGGTGCAGCGCAGCACCCCCGGACCGACAGATTTTTTCGAGCCAATTCCCTCGATGCAATAAAAATTTAGATGA
Organism: Panicum virgatum; assembly: GCF_016808335.1. Taxonomy (NCBI): domain Eukaryota; kingdom Viridiplantae; phylum Streptophyta; class Magnoliopsida; order Poales; family Poaceae; genus Panicum; species Panicum virgatum. The sequence continues at coordinate 47,945,805 of NC_053136.1, read as the reverse complement.
GTTTTTTTGTATGTTATAAAAAATTTTAAATTCTTTCAGTGCCATAAAAGTTTTTTTATCCCTTCCCCGCCATTCCGTCCAAATTTCTATCGATACACTGTTAAATGTGGACGGAAAAAACAATTTTACTCTTCGAACCAATCTATCAGCGGCCCCTCTCTTCTCTTAATTTTTTCTCTCTCGCGTCCTCTCCCTCATCTCCCCCGTCGGTGAGGCGGGGGCTACCAGTGGAGGAGGCCAGGACTATACATGTCCATTTCGGGCCGGCCCGCCGGGCGGCCCGTGGCCCGGCACGGCGAGGCACGGCCCGAGCACGGCCCGGCACGGCAGGCGGCGTGCCTGTGCCGGCATGGCACGAGGTCCGTGCCGTGCTTGGGCCGGTAGGTCGGCCCACGGTGACGACCCGAGCACGGCCCGGTAAATGTGGCCGGCATCGGCCCGGTATATATACCCACCCCTCCCCTCCCCCCGTAACCCTAGTCATTCGGCCATCCCCTCCCCCGCAGGCCGCAGCAGAGCCGCCCGCAATCTCCCTCGCTCGCCTCGCCTCACCCACCGTAACAACCTTAGCCATTCACCGGAGAGTGGAGACGGACGCCGCCGAGCCGCCATCGACGCCTTCTGATCCTCTACCCCTCTCTCTCCCTCCTCGCTCTATCCTCTTCCCTCTCCTCCTCTCTCGCTACCTCCGTAACCCTAACCCTAACCTCGATCTGGTCAAGTTCTGTGCCAAGCTCCGCTCGTCATTTTCCCTCGCCGCCGGTGGATCTGGTGCTCCGGCTGCGCAGGTGAGCCGTCCGCCCGTCCCTCTCTTCCGCACGAGGTCTCGAACCCTAACCCTAAATCAGTAACCCTAACCTCTATGTTCTTCTTCTTTCTCTTGTGTTGCAGGTCGTTGGCTATGGGTCTTCTTCCATAGATCCGGTGCCGCGTGGCCGTGAGGGAGCCGGATACACCGGCTGAGGAGGCGGCCATGTCCATGGAAGATGATGCCATGGACGACGACTACTATGCTGCCGCCGAGGCCGACGAGGCGGAGCGGGAGCTTGAGGCGCAGAACGAGGCCGAGGATGCCCGGCGCTTCATCCTGGGTAGCAGTGCAGATGCTGCCATCGAAGTGGATGGCACCGGCGTGGGGACGGGGACGGGGACGGGGACGGGCACGCGCACCGGATCCACGAGCCCGACGGGCACGGCCGCGGCGAGTGCATCTGGTACCCGCACCAGGAGGAGGGGACCATCCTCCAAAGTCTGGCTAGACTTTGAGGAGGTGATTGAGATCCAGGGAGGTAAGGAAGTTCGTGTATCTGCCATATGCCACCACTGCAAGAATACCTTGTCTGCTAAATCCTCTTCTGGTACTGGGCACTTGTGCGTCACCTAGATCTTTGCCCTGCTAAGAAGGAAAAGGATAGACACGGTAGAACTCAGTCTATGCTTAAGTTTAATGCTGATGGTTCTTTTGTGCACTGGGAGTACTCTCCTTCTGTTGCTAGAACAGAGTTTTGCCATTTGATTGCTAGGCTAGACCTGCCTCTTTGCTTTGGTCAATCTGATGCTTTTCAGGACTACATTACCAATGCTCATAACCCTAGGTTTGTGAAGTCCTCTAGGCAAACTACTGCTAGAGACTTGATTGGCCTTTATAATAACCGTGTTGAACAGCTTATTGATATCCTGAAAAACTCTGTTTCATCTGTTACTCTTACATCTGACATTTGGTCTGGTAAAGCTAAAGAGGACTACATCTCTGTTGTTGCTCACTTTGTTAACCCTGATTGTTGTTTAGAAAAGAGGTTACTTGGTCTAAAACCTATAGAAGTGGCTCATACAGGTGTTAACATTGCTGAGTGTGTTGAAATGGTTGCAAGTGACTATGGTATTACTGATAAAATCTTTGCTATTGTGCTTGACAATGCTTCATCTAACAAAATTGCTATAGATGTTCTAAAACCTGTATTCTCTGGTTACATTGGTAGTTTGATGCCTAAACCTGCTAGGATTGAAGATGATCTAGCTGCTGTATTCTTGCATCAGCGCTGTGCTTGCCATATCATCAATTTGATTGTTAAGAGTTGCCTGAAACGTTTTAAACCATATCTTGAAGATTTTAGGACTGCTATTACATTCTTGAATTCTTCCAATCAACGTATTGCTTCTTATAAACAGTATTGCTTGAGTGTTGGTGTCCGCCCTCGTAAGTTTGGAGTTGACATGGATGTGAGATGGAACTCTACTTATCTGATGCTTAAGCATTTAGTTCCTTATCAAAGTACCTTCTCTGTGTGGATTCAAACAAACCATCCTCGCAAAGAGGATGGCTCTTTTTTACTGACTCCTAATCACTGGACTATTGTAGAGAAGTTATTGTCTTTTCTTCAATTATTCTATGACTCAACTGTTGCACTATCTGGTGTTTATTACCCTACATCACCCTTAATGCTGCATCATATTTTGAAAATTGCTAGGCATCTACATGCATATGAGAACCATGAACTGCTAAGAACTGCTGTTGTTCCTATGAAAACTAAGTTCCTCAAATACTGGAGGGAGATACCCCTCCTGTATTCATTTGCTTTCATTCTTGATCCTAGAGCTAAGATGAGGGGGTTTCATAAAGTATTGCAGAAGTTAAGTGTTCTTAATTGTCAAGATTATACTAGATACCCATCATCTATTCGTTGCAAGTTAACTAAGATGTTTCAAGTTTATGAGTCCAAGTTTGGTGCTGCTTGCTTGAGGACTTCAACACTGCCAGCTGTTTCTGGTATGGGAACTGAGGCCTGGGATGATATATATGGCGATGAGGAAGCTTTTGCAGGTAATCCTGGTAATGGTGCAGGTACATCAGCTAGTTCAGGTCTATCTGAGCTCTCTTCTTACCTTGATAGTGACACTGAGGTTAAGTTTGGACCTGATTTCAACATTCTAAACTGGTGGCAGCGCCATAATCAGACTTATCCTATCTTATCTATACTTGCTAAGGATGTTTTGATTGTCCCAGTGTCTACTATTTCTTGAGAATCCACTTTCAGCTTAGCTAGCAGGGTCCTCGAGGAGCGGCGGCGGCAGCTAACACCGGACATGGTGGAGGTCCTCTCATGCATCAAGGACTGGGAGTTGGCGGACTTGCACAAGCAGCACACTGTAGAGAAGGAAACAAAGGACCTTGAAGCAGCCTTTGAAGCTATGTACCTGGACAATGAGGAAGAAACATCACCTGGTACCAAGCGAAAGGAGCAAGAAGGAGGCAGTGGACCTGATGCTGCTGCTAGGAAGAAAGACAAGGGCCCAGCAACTGAACCATCCAGTTCAAGAGGCAAAAGAGTTTGAACTTCAATCTATTCATGTATCTGTAACTGTAATGAACTATGACATGGACTATGAACAATGAACTATGAACTAAGGAGCTGGCTGTACTCTTTTCCTTCTTAGGGTTTTCTCACGAGGTGTGAGTTTTTACCTAGGAAGGTTTTTAATGAGGCAGCATTGCACTAAGACTCCATTTACATTTTGAGATGCACTGTTCTGTGTTCTGTGATGGTTTGAATGCCTGGATGATCTAGTTTAGTAGATTGAATGATTACGCCTGGTATTTTGGAGTTTGGTCATGAATTATTGAATGCTTGAGTTTATATTGCATTATTTGGAGTTGATTGAGTTCTTGTGTGTCCTGGGCACGGGCACGGCACGGCACTGCCGGGCTGACCGTGCCCCAGGCACGGCACGGCCCGTCTAAGCTTAACCGTGCCGTGCCTGGGCAGGAAAGCCGGCACGGCGTGCTGGCCCGGCACGGCACGAGGTCTCGTCGTGCCGTGCCTGGGCACGGTGGAACCGTGCCGTGCCCAGGCGTGCCCGTGCCGGGCCGGCACGGCACGCCCAAATGGACATGTATAGCCAGGACGAGCTCCCACGTTGGTGGCGGGGCACGGGCTGAGGACGTGCTGGAACTGAGGCCGGCCATCGCGTCAGCGGCGGCGGAGGCACGCGAGCCCGACGAAGAGAAACGCATCCGGGAGAGTGAGTCGTGGGGCAACGACGAGCTGCCCCGGCTGCAGCGCGTGGTCGAGACGGCCGCCGCGATGCGCAAGTCCGTTTCAGCGGTCACCAAGGCTTCGACGGCCCCGCAACCTACGTCGGCGCTCCGGCAGCTGGGGTGGCGCACGCGGGATGTGTTCGAGGCGGTCGCACCAGACGAGTTGTTGCGGCGCGCGGAAAGCTTCATCCGACTGCAGCACGAGCACATGCGCCTGCAGCGGTAGGAGTCCGAGCAGCGCCAGCTCCAGCGTCGCCTCCAGTAGGCACCTGCCTCACCGGCGGGGGTAGCCCTCGCCTCATCAACAGTCGGATGCGAGAGGAAAAAAAAGGGAAGAGAGAGAGGGCGCCGACATGTGGGTTTGAAGGGCAAAATTGTCTTTTCCATCCAAACTTAACATTACATGGATGGTAAGGATTGGCTCAATCTATCTAAATTTTTATGGAATTAAGAGAATTGGCTCAATTTTTTGAATTAAGAGAATTGGCTCAATTTATTTGAAAGCATCCAGGAGTACTGTAAGATTTTGAGCACCCATGCTGACAGCAAATTTTTGTGGCGAAGTAAATCAAGCGATAGCGGGAGGAAATGTTTATTAGAAACGGCACTGCCCAATGTGGCCATGTGCGCCGCATGGCCGGTTGCTCCAGAGAAAGGCAAAGACATTTTCCCCCTTCTTTTTGCCCATTTTCCTATCCATTCCTGACTTCCTGTTCCTGCACTAGTGCAGCCAGAGTGCGAGCCGACGCGTGCTGAAGCTGAACTTTGTTTTTTCTTTTCTCATGTGGAGCACTGCGATGAACCGCACACCTTTTGCGTGTTTTGGGAGAAAAATATATCCTTGGTTTGGTGGGGTCCAATCGTGCAAGCCTTTGGTTTCGGCGGGTCCTTGACTCTGGGATCGCAAAAAGTGACCTCTCCTCGCGGTCTTGCCACGCTCCTTCGCTCTTCTCCGCCCCTAATCTCTGTGTCTGCTCAGTACTTATTACCTCACGTCCACACCGAACTCGCCAGAGGAAGAAGCAGCATCGCGGGGAGGTCAGGACATGGGCGACGCGCCGTCGGAGGTGCAGCTGGCCGTGGTCCAGGACCGCCCGGCCTCGACCACGCCGGCGACGCCGCCGGCGCCGGCGCCGCCACCGCCGCCTGCGGGCCCTGGCTCCGACACCGGTCAGCAAGAGGTGAGCGCTCCCTCGCCCTCCGGTCTCCAGCCTTCACCTATCTCGCCGTTTCCTGCTGTCCTTGGGTTCGCCGCCGCGGATCAGTGGGTAAGCTGGCTAGCACGGTTGAACTGGCTCTGCTTCTCCGATCATGCTTGCCGGCAGCCTGGCGCACGTGGAGCTCTTTGCTTCGATTTGGTAATCCCCGTTCGCCAGCGGCCAGCTTGCCTCGCCGGCGCCGCCGGGCAGTCACATATATCCGTTGACCTCTGACCTTTTTTTTTAGTGCCTCAACCTAGGGTATCTAAACTCACTCCCTATCTAAATAGGCACACTCTCAAACTAATCAGAAACTACGATCTATACACACACCTAACGAGAGAACGAGTGACGGATACGTCATCCCACTGTGGTGCATTTGAGGCTCCTTTCTCGAAAGAAATCCCGGAAAAACAGGCTGGTGCGACACCAGCGGAACCCCCACTGGGGTTCGAACGCTGGCGGGTGGCCTCCCCACCGGAGGACCGAACCACCGAGCTACGAGCTCGTTCGCGTTGACCTCTGACCTTATCGTCTCGGCTAACGATTCTTGACTGCTCAGTCGCCTCATCATCAATGACTTGCCATTTTTAAAACCTACATTGGCCTTTGATTGGGCCCGTAAGGTCAGGCTGCCAAGGCCTATAATATGTTCCAGTTAACACCGGAAATTCTATATATCTTTTAGAAGATGTTTTCTTTTCTATCTTTCAGTGTTTGAGTTCCGTACAAATCATCTCATCCATTGGATCTTCTCAACTCTATCTTCCTCCTCCTACCCCCTTTCTCACCATGCGCCGCCGCCCCGTCGTCGCGCACGCTGGCGGGCCGCACGCCGCTGCCGCGCGTTGCTGCTACTAAGGATGGAAACGAATCGGATTCACACGGATACAGATTCGGATATCTCGGATAACCATATTTGTGTTTTCTTTCAATTTTCATCTCTTAGGATGGAAACAGATCATATTCGCACAGATAAAGATTCGAATATCCATTTTCCTTTTTCCTTACCGTTTCCATCTCTAGCTGCTGCTCCCGCGTGCTGCTGCTCCTGCTGCTCTCCCACGCATGCTGCTGCTGCTTGCTGCTTTGCTGCGATGCGCTGCTGGTGCTCCGCGGCGGTGTGCCGCCGCCTCCGCTCCCCGCTCCCCGCTCCCCGCCGGCGCCGGAGAAGATGGATTGAAAAAAAATATTAATCTAGATTTTAATTTGTTGAATCTATTTTTTAAGATGTTGAAATGGTTTGTAAAAAATGTTGAATCTACTATTTTCAAATATTGAACTATTTTTTTTAAATATTGAAACTAATTTAGATCTAATGGACTTCATAGATAGATACCTTATATATCTTTCAAAAAGTTATATAGGAGCCTGCCCTGCTCCGGCGGGACCAACTTTTTTTTTTAACCCGTCGGCATTAGTGCTGCCCGGCGGGACCAAAAAATGACTGGGCCGATCCGGCCGCCGCGATTTCGTTACAGGTGTAGCCGGAGCAGGCTGCATGGCCGTCTCTGCCGCGACAGGTGTCACCGGCCGCCCTCAAGTCTGAACACCGCCGCTACTTCACCCAACGAATTCGTTTCAGACAGAGGCAAGCAATCGAAGCAGAGTCCTGGTCACGGACTCACGGGATGCTTGTATGCTCGTGTAGCCTCCCGCTTGATTACGACTTCGATAGTCCGAGGCACAGGATACATACATCTCCAATTGCAATGTTTCGATGAGAACAGGGGAGGATGCATTGCACTATTGCAGGCCCCAACAGCTGCTGTTTCTGTTGGTGGCGGTGAATCTCTGCCCCCGTTTCCAATCTGTTTCATGCGTCGTGATCATACTCATACGTGGTATGATTGGGTTCGAAATCTGAATTTCCCCCCCGTTCAATTCCTCTCATGTTCTACGTATCTCCATGTTTGTTGAACTCGATTCCTACTGCAATTCATGCGAGCAATCATCTGACCGATCAATCTGTTGTGCCCAACATGCAGAAGCTCGCCCAGAACACCGGATCGACAGCAAGTAGTGCTCCAATGGGCGAATGCAGCACGGAGTACAGGGGCCTCCCCGGCGGCAATGCCGATACTAACGGCGCGGCGGCGTCGCTCCGCAAGGTCTCCATCGTCCCGCTGGTCTTCCTCATCTTCTACGAGGTCTCCGGCGGGCCGTTCGGCATCGAGGACAGCGTGGGCGCGGCGGGGCCGCTCCTCGCCATCGCCGGCTTCCTGGCCCTCCCCGTCATCTGGAGCATCCCGGAGGCGCTGATCACGGCGGAGCCCGGCACCATGTTCCCGGAGAACGGCGGGTACGTCGTGTGGGTCGCGTCGGCGCTCGGCCCCTACTGGGGGTTCCAGCAGGGGTGGATGAAGTGGCTGAGCGGCGTCATCGACAACGCGCTCTACCCTGTCCTCTTCCTCGACTACCTCAAGTCCGCCGTGCCCGCGCTGGGCGGCGGCCCGCCGAGGGCGTTCGCGGTCCTGGGCCTCACGGCGGTGCTGACGCTGCTCAACTACCGCGGGCTCACCGTCGTCGGTTGGGTCGCCATCTGCCTCGGGGTGTTCTCCGTCCTGCCGTTCTTCGTGATGGGCCTCATCTCGCTCCCCAAGCTCCGGCCGGCGAGGTGGCTGGCGGTGGACCTCCACGACGTGGACTGGAACCTGTACCTGAACACGCTGTTCTGGAACCTCAACTACTGGGACTCGATCAGCACGCTGTCCGGCGAGGTGGACAACCCCGGCAAGACGCTGCCCAAGGCTCTCTTCTACGCGGTCATCTTCGTGGTCGTGGGCTACCTGTACCCGCTGCTCGCCGGCACCGGCGCGGTGCCGCTGGACCGGTCGCAGTGGAGCGACGGTTACTTCTCGGACCTCGCCAAGCTCCTCGGCGGTGCGTGGGTGATGTGGTGGGTGCAGGCGGCGGCGGCGATGTCGAACATGGGCATGTTCGTGGCCGAGATGAGCAGCGACTCGTACCAGCTGCTGGGCATGGCGGAGCGGGGCATGCTGCCGGCCTTCTTCGCGCGGCGGTCGCGGCACGGGACGCCGCTGGTGGGCATCCTATTCTCGGCGTCGGGCGTGCTGCTGCTCTCCTCCATGAGCTTCCAGGAGATCGTGGCCGCCGAGAACTTCCTCTACTGCTTCGGCATGCTGCTGGAGTTCGTCGCCTTCGTGCTGCTGCGCGTGCGGCGGCCCGACGCGCCCCGGCCGTACCGCGTCCCGCTCGGCACCGCCGGGTGCGTGGCGATGCTGGTGCCGCCCACGGCGCTCATCGTGGTGGTGCTCGCGCTGTCGACGCTCAAGGTGGCGCTCGTGAGCCTCGGCGCCGTGGCCGTCGGGCTCGTGCTGCAGCCGCTGCTGAGGCTCGTGGAGAAGAAGGGGTGGCTCAGGTTCGCCGTGAACTCGGACCTCCCGGACATCGGCGTCGGGCACGCACCCGCCGCCTCCGCCGCGGATGAGCCGCTCGCGCCGTAGCCCACTAGCCCGTGGGGTGGGCTGGGCTTGGCTGTACTAACCGATATAGATTTGTGCTTCGCTTCACAGCCCGTGGGTTTGCAGGGAGAGGAGGGGAGGAGCGTGGTGGGCTCAGATCTCAAACGATAGCCCAGCCCATGGATCAGGTCCGCGTCCCCTGGTTTTGTCGCACTATTGCTGGTCGTGGTCACCGCTCACATTGCAGCGCCAAATTGTACACCACGCTGGAGAGTGGAGACCTTTTTTTGAAGAAATGGACAGTGGAGACCTTCCTTGTTGACTTGATGACTTTGGTCGTGTAGGATGACACAGCAGCGTGTTCTGGCAGTTTTTGAAAAGCATTGTTTGTCTGTAGTCATTTCAGCTCATGACCTAGTTGAGGGAACTTCGATGGCAAGTGGAATCAAACGGATTTCGATCCGAATGTTTTTGCAGCGTATCCAGTACTCCCTTGTATCTGCTAGTGCGTATCCCTAGACTCTAGTGCGCGCTCCAAATTTTCAGGCCCCCCAAAAAAAAAACACACGCGAGACATCCAACACAAAGTAGGCAACCAACGCCAGACACCAGCACGCTAAGCTTGCGCGTGCTAAAAGATCCGCAACCATATGATGCACAAGTTGTGCCTGAAAACACCCCTAAATCGTGGAGCCACAGCCGCCTTTGGATCTCCTTATCTTTTTCAGCTTAGCAGGCACATTGATTCGACATCCATGGCTCCACTCTGCTTGTTGCTGCCTGCTCAACAGTGACTTCGGTTTATTCTCGAGAATCAGCCTCCGGCTAGCATGACAGGTGGGCCCAGCCTGGAGCTGCCCTTGCACCCACCAGCCAGTGTGAGCCGTCCACCGCGTGAAGAAGCGGAAGCCCCTCCCAAAACAAAATCGGGGACGCCTGCCGCGACCGCCATCGCCCACGTATCGGCTATCGCTCAGTCGCCGCGCCCGAGCACAGGAGCAGCGAGGCAAAGCGCATTCCAGAGAGATCCTCCGTCCGCTCACCGCGCCGCTCGCCGCCGACGATGAGCTCCCGCGCAGCCGGATCCGTCCTCCTGCACCACCTGGGCCCGCGCGTCTTCGGCCCCGCTTCCTCCGCGGCGGCCGCGGCGCCGAGGCCCCTGCTCGCCCTGGCCGGCGGAGGGGAACGGGGAGCCGCCGCCGTGTGGGTGCGGCTTCAGTCCACCGCCGCCGCCGAGGCGAAGGAGGAGGCGGCCGCGCCCAGGGGGGAGGAGGGGGAGGCGGCCGCGTCCAAGGGGAACGCTGGCGGCGCCGTGGCCCCCAAGGTGGAGGCGGCCGCGTCCAAGGGGAACGCTGGCAGCACCGCGGCCGCCAAGGCGGAGGCCGTGGAGGCCGCGAAGGAGGGGGGCGGGGAGAAGAGCCCCGCGGTCAACAGCTACTGGGGCATCGAGCCGTCCAAGCTGGTGAGCAAGGACGGCGTCGAGTGGAGGTGGTCTTGCTTCAGGGTAAGTCGTAGCTCACCCGCCTCACCGTTCCCTGCTTCTGCTGATGCCTGATGGTGGTCAATTGGCGTGTACCCACCCTGTGCTAACTCTTTTTGCAGCCATGGGAGACGTACAAGCCCAACACCTCGATCGATCTCACCAGGCACCACGAGCCCAAGGTGCTGCTCGACAAGCTCGCCTACTGGACCGTCAAATCGTTGCGCGCGCCCACCGACATCTTCTTCCAGGTCCCTCCCGAGTTCCTTCCTTTATCTCGCATCGCATCTCCCTCCAATCTTCTTGGTCTCTTGGAGCAGAGCAGTAGAGCACCCTGCACCCATGTCGATGCGATCCCCCGATAAAACAGGGCGACTGATTGTGTGCAGAGGAGGTACGGCTGCCGCGCGATGATGCTGGAGACGGTGGCGGCGGTGCCGGGGATGGTGGGCGGCATGCTGCTGCACCTGCGCTCGCTCCGGCGCTTCGAGCACAGCGGGGGGTGGATCCGGGTGCTGCTGGAGGAGGCCGAGAACGAGCGCATGCACCTCATGACCTTCATGGAGGTGGCCAAGCCCAGGTGGTACGAGCGCGCGCTCGTCCTCGCCGTGCAGGGCGTCTTCTTCAACGCCTACTTCCTCGGCTACCTCATCTCCCCCAAGTTCGCGCACCGCGTCGTCGGCTACCTCGAGGAGGAGGCCATCCACTCCTACACCGAGTACCTCAGGGACATCGAGGACGGCAAGATCGAGAATGTCCCCGCGCCGGCCATCGCCATCGACTACTGGCAGCTCCCAGCCGATGCCACGCTCAAGGACGTCGTCACCATGGTGCGGGCCGACGAGGCACACCACCGCGATGTCAACCATTTCGCCTCGGTATGTCCATTGGCACTTGGCAGGATTACCTCGGTCAGATCTTATACGGTGGTTCACACGAATTTGTGATAGTCTGAATATGGTTAAATCTTATATGGTTCATGCGCCATACAGATTGTGATTTCTGAATTCCTTTGCTTCTGGTGTGCAGGACATCCATTTCCAGGGGATGGAGCTCAAGGAGACACCAGCGCCGCTTGAATATCATTGAAGAAACCGGTTTTGTGATAGTTCTTCATTTTACTAGATGTAGGTAGTTCCACTTCACACACACACTCTTTCTCTGTATGTATGAACTCCTATATTTCCGTTGGTTAATGGAAATGGGGCAGGGCCTCGCGTCGATAAAAGGTAGTTCCAATTAAAAAAATTAGTGTAGGTTGCTAGTAACACTTGACAAATATGGAATCTCCTGGGTTGTTCTTAGGTCTTGTACGCTTACGTTTGTGAGGAGAGGCTCATTCCTTGATACGTGCTATGACTTTCAGCTTACTGAATCTTCTCTTGAAATATACCATCACCTTGAAGCCTGGTGTAAGCTGTCCTTACCTCTCGTCATGTCCAGCAAAAGGCTAACAGGGTAATAGTACAAGTGTAGAACCCAATTTAACATGAATAATGCACAGCAAAATGGTCAGGTGGCCAGCATTATTCTGATTGAGCCATATAATTGAGAAATTGTGCAAAACCAAATATTAGCTCTTTCAACGCGAGATGAACTTCGGTGATGAAAGAACTAATAATGTCCCTCTTTCTAACCATAGATGAATCCTGCAGATTGACAAGTGTATAGTTCTTATTAATCCTCTGTTGTCAGAAGAAAAAAAAACAGAACAATGTGTTTAGTTTTACCAACCTTCAAAATGTAAACATAGTTAAGCTGCTGGATGATTTCAAAGGAATAGCTTAAGTCTTAGTGTTGGATGGTACTTCAGTCCTTTTTTTTGTCAAGCTACTTGTAATGATCAAGTACCCAAATAATCTTACTCTGAGCTCTATTCCTTTGCCAAGAACATCAATATCACGTTCAAGGAAGCTACTCTCCTGGCTTCGTTGAGTTCGTTCTCCCAAAACTTCCACCAACTCTTATCAATTCAGGCCTATCAACAACATCAGGATTTTATCAACTCTGATAAATGGGTGGCAACATCATGAGGAAACTGATCAATGGACCTACATCTGGGGCAACACTCTCTTCTCAACCTCAAAAGTGTACCAGGCTCTAATTGGACGCAGAAGGACCCACCCTAATTTTGGATGGCTATGGAAAGCCAAATGTCAAATGAAACATAAGTTTTGTTTTTCCTGGTTACTACTTAAAGAGATCTGCTCAGAAGGAAATTAAAGAATAATCCTAGATTCGTCCACTAATGATCTCTGCATTTTTATAGAGAGTTGAAACTGCTGCTCATTTATTTGTACGATGTAATCTTGCAAAAGCTGGCTGGACTTCCATCGGAGTGAATCACAACCGCGAGGACAGTGTTATAGATGTTCAAAAGGATCGAGGAACAATTAGGGTCCCTTTCTTCACGGAAATCATTATTCTCATGACTTGGAGCATTTGGACAACTAGGAACGATTGGATCTTGAATGAAATTGACCCCTCGGTGGCCTCTTGTCAAAGAAAGTTTATCTCTGAATTCAAGCTTGCTCCGCTGAAAGATAAACCCGCCGTGTGGCTGCCATGGAATCTTGGATTTCTTCCCTTTAATCCGTTTTCTTATTTAGTTATTTTCTTCTGGCCTCCTTAAGGGAGCACCTTTCTGCACTGTTTTGCTGGACCTGTTTGGCTTTTCTTTCAGTAGGGACTCGCCCCTCCTGTTCTCCTACAAAATGGTGATAGAGGCATTCAAGCCTGTAGCGTTTGGAGGGAAATTGACAGGGCATCGATGAAATCATCAATTCCAACAGGACACCCAAATTCTTCTCAACAAGTTTAGCATCCGGCAGTTTCTCTTCTCGCTTTCCTTGGAGGATCAGCATCCGGCAGTTCCCCTGAATCCTGAATCTCCAATCAGTATGAACTTAAGCGCCCGTGATGAACTTTGATGAACCTGCGCGTCTGCACCCGAGGAGCAAGCACACACTGGTCGCGCCTGTCAGGATGTCCCGGGGAGCCGATTTACAGCTCCTACGATCGCAATAATTCGAGGATTCGAACGAGGTGCTGCACTTGATTTGCCGTCCGTTAGTTGTGTTTGATCGTTGATGACGCGACGACTCGATCGCGGCCGTCGCCATGATGTTCCTGACACTGGCCGGGGGCGGCCACGTCGATGCGGGAAGGCAGCAGACGAGGGTTCGCCCGGCCCGGCGACTCGAGCCGCCGAAGTCCAGACCGTGTCTGAGGGCCTACGGCGCGGTCGGGGAAGGGTGCCCCCCTTAGCTAACCAGGTTTTGTTATCCTGCTTAGAATATTTGATATTTCAGTAACGAAGTTAAAGAGAGCCCAATGCCGTATCACCCGCAAACTTGAGGTTCCCAAGACAAGCCTTCTGTTTTAAGGCCGATTAGTTTGATACACAGCTTTGCTAAATTGCTTGTCAAGGTACTTGCACGCTGGCTAGCCCCCCACATGAATGATCTCGTCAGGCACAACCAAAATGCATTTATTCAATCCCAGCTTATACATGAAAATTATAAAGCGGTTCATCTCTCCGCCAAACTGCTACATCACAGCAAGGTTCCATCCGCTCTCCTCAAGGTAGATATTGCAAAAGCTTTCGACACGGTCAACCGGAGTTTCTTACTGAGTCTGCTACAACATCTTGGCTTCTCGAGGAGGTGGCTTGTCTGGATATCCCTCATCTTATCCTCGGCCAGCACTAGAGTCATACTAAATGGATCCCCTGGAAGAAGAATTTGTCATGCAAGAGGGCTATGGCAGGGTGACCCTCTATCGCCCCTGCTGTTCGTGCTCGTCATGGAGTGTTTAAACGCCCTTTTGAAACTGGCCAAAGAAAGAGGTCTTTTTCGGGCTTTGCACCCTAAGATCAAGGAAAGAGCATTCATGTATGCGGATGACGTCGTTATTTTCCTCTCTCCACAACAGCAAGACCTGGTGCTCACTAGAGGAATATTGGAGATTTTTTTCTGGTGCTTCGGGCCTTAGAACAAACATGTCGAAATGCTTAATCTCGCCGATCCAGTGCGATTTGGAGGCAACAGTTATGCTCCTCACCCATTTCCCTTGCAGAATTGACCATTTTCCTATCCATTATCTTGGCATTCCTCTGGGTCTAAAGAAACTAAGCAAAACCGCTCTACAGCCGTTGGTCGACAAGGTTGCCAAACGGCTGCCATCCTGGAAGGCAGGACTCTTGAACCGTGCAGGGAGAACGGTACTTGTTAAGAGCACTTTATCAGCTATACCCACGCACACGGTTCTTGCAATTAGTATTTCTCCTTGAGTGATAAAATGCGTTGACAGTCTGAGGCGGGGTTTTCTTTGGAGTGGCGCTCAATCGGCCAAGAGCAGACACTGCCTGCTCGCCTGGCCAAGGGTGTGTCGTCCCCCTGAGTTGGGAGGTCTGGGAATCATTGACTTGCAGCGCTTTGGCTATGCTCTACGAATGAGATGGCTATGGTTAAAACGTACTAAGGACGCCCGCCCCTGGCACAAGCTGCCTGATGAAAGGAACCAGATTGTGGAAGCCATGTTTCAAGCATCAATATATGTAGAATTGGGCAATGGCTGCAAAGCAATGTTCTGGACAGATCGGTGGCTACAAGGAAAATCACTGGCCGACATTGCTCCCTGTCTTTGTGCTACTGTGGGTCGTCAAGCCCAAAATCGAAGAACGGTTGCTCTGGCGCTGCAAGGAGACAGCTGGATTACAGACATTTCCGGGGCGTTAACAGTACAAGTGATTCTTGATTATCTACTTGTTTGGGACTTGACGAGAGATATTCAGCTGGAGGTAGATCGGCCCTGTTGGGATCTTTGCTTCTTAGATGCTCAGACAGAGAGCATGAACAGTAAGAAAGATGACAATGAAAGTAGGTGTCGAACTCTCTAATAATGATTAGAAAATTCAACCCTTTACACTGTGGAGAGAGGAGCTATTTATACCCCTAGCCCTCGGCCAGGTTTTCCTAAATTGCCCCCTCCCAACTCATTTACAGCTCACTCTTAGCCGGCTCCGGGGTAAAATTACAAGGTGAGAGGTTTATAAATCCGACCTTCTCACGTATTCGGGAGATGTACAAATCCGACCTTCTCACATATTCACATTTTACTCACATGTCTACAACCGACGAAGGTTACAACAACCTTCGGGTACCTCCGGGAGTTTGGGCCATGAAGGTTCCATCAACGAGCAATCAGCCGCCACCTTCGTTCCCGAGTTTGATCACCTGACCCAAAGGTCCTGGTCTTCGGGCTTGTGCTTCTGTGCAACCCTTCGTCTCCTTCGGCACGACGGAAGCGGTATCCTTCGTTACGAGGGTTTTGGTGTTTGCGCTTGCGCTTCTGGGCAGCCATCCGTTACCTTCGGCCTACCGAAGGTGATATCCTTCAGTCCGAAGGTCATCGTTTTCCAACTTGCGCTTCTTAGTGTTCACCTGATGCCTTCGGGTATGCTTGGCTCCATCTCGTAGTGGCCCTGCAGACAGGTTAGGGAGCATTTCTGAGGGCGTGGGCTTGACCCGAAGGTCCAATCCCCAACAGTAGCCCCTCGAGGGCGAGGTCCGAAGCCGACGGTCCGAACCCTTGTTAATGAAGAAGATTGCGCGTGACCTTCGGTAAGCTCCCGAGGAAAAATGTCTCCCGAACCGTCGGCTGCAACAGTTGATTTTTGTTGTGTACGTGTCGGGCTCTGATTGCGCCACTTGGTTGGCCGTCTCCTCGGTTTTACCATTGGTACTATTGCTTTTCACCACCTATAAAAGCGGAGGTGGTGGGGGGGTAAAGCCTGTGCCATCTCGAGCTTGGCTTACCTTCGACGCTTTCGGCTATAAAGCGCTTTTTCCGAAGGTTTTTCTTTCGTGTGAATCAGGCTGTTTGTTTTCTTTGGTGTAAGTAGCTTTGCGGCTCATGGCTCGCACTAAACAAACAGCGAGGTTGATCGAAGGTTCGTTTGAGCCTTTGTTTCTAATTTGACTTTGTTTTTTTTGTAGATATGGCATTCATTAAGAGGGCGGTTCTTCGTGCAGACTCATGTCCAGCTCCCGAAGGAGAGGTTGGTGGTACGCAACCGTCTCAGCAGCAGCAGCAATCCAGCGAGAGTCTTTCGGCGGTGTCCGCGGATGTGTCGGAACTGATGGCTCCGGAGAAACGTAAGACTTTGCTCTTCGAGCCATCTGACGTATCTCAGAGCATGATAGACTTCTACGTTATGAAGGGCTATTTCGCCGAGGGGGTTTGTCGACCTCCGGGGGCAGAATTGATTCATGTACCGGAGACCGGCGAGGTTGTGGTCTTTAAGGATTTTTTTACAACGGGGCTTAGACTTCCTATGGATCCAATTGTGCCGAAGCTTTTGGAGCCATTCAACGTGAAGCTACACCACTTTACCCTGAACGGGATTGTTGCATTGGCCAAATTTCTGTGGGTGGTGCGGAGCTTTGGAGGGGAAGTGTCTGTGGATGCCTTTTGTAGGCTTTTCCAGCTGCACTGCTAGCCTCGTAAGGTCTATGTAGATGATGATTCGGAGCTTAGCAAGGTTCAGAATGGCTGCTGCACCTTCGTTCCTCGTAAGCCGAACAAAAGGACCGGTCTGTTAAAGGTTATGCTCTCGACAGCTTACAAGAACAAATGGGAGGGGAACTGGTTAGGATATTGGTTTTACGCCAAGATTGGCTTCCCTAATCCCGAAGGTTCTGGTGAGGAGAAGTTTCTGCTGGCTTCGGACATTGAAATGTTCGATCACGTCTATCAGCCTGCCTTCAGCAAGCGCGGGCCAGGTTTCAAGTCGTGTCTGGAGGCCTTCATGACGGCTTGTCAAGTTTGTGGTGGTAGGGATGTTGTCGAGGAATTCCTGGCTGCAAAGGTGTGGCCGCTTGCTGCTGGCTAGTCTCTGTTGATGTTCGAGCATAAGCGCTTTGTTGGTTTGAAGTATGATGTGACTTCTCCAGTTTTTGGGCTTCGGAGGCCCAAGGGTTCCAGTGACGAAGTTATTGTGGATGAGCTGGAGCGGCAGGCTGCGGAGATACTGGGCCCTTGGAACAAAAAGGAGTATATTTATTTGGTGGAGGTGTGCGGAGGGAACCTTCGGTTGACCCGGTGCTTGGCTGAGATGGGTGTCGCTTACGAGCCTCGGCCGGTTTCGGCGAACGCCATTCCAAGAATGACTCCGCCGGGGAATGTTGGTTCGGAGGTTCCTGAGTCGAAGTCTAGGGGCAAGGCTAAGGTGGAGGAAGCGGGGAGCTCCGGGGCTGCTGGCGCGCGGGGACGCGGGCGTGGTCGGAAACCTTCAAGCACGAAGGTTTCTGTTGCGAGGGCTGAGAGTGCCAAGAGGAAGGCGCTAGATGAGGAGGTTTCTTCGGGCGACAGCGGTACGCCCTCATTCATGGAAGAGCTCATGGGGACGGTGGGCGGGGAGATCGTAGTTCCCGAGGGGAGGCTTTTTAGATCCCGTTTTGATCTCAGCGATGAGTACGGGACCATGCTTTTCGGTTCCGGCCGTCGGGTTGAGGTGGCGAAAGCGCTGATTAATCTTCATTGTTCCTCCGAAGGTATGACGAAGAGGAAGAGGATTCAAAGCCTCGTTAAGACTGGGTCCAGGCATGCGGACCTTCCGAAGCCACCCGTGACAAAGGGGACTGCCTCGACGGCTGATGTCCTGAAGGATTCGGCTCCGACGCCGAAGGATGCGCAGCCTGTTCTTGCGGTGAACATCGAGGAGGGGGAGATCTTGGTAGGTGAGACGCTGATGGCGCTTAGAGGTGGAGAGGCTCCTGGTGGTTCCTCTGCTCCACCTTCAGACAAAGAAGTGGAGGCTTTGGAGGGGATGGCCTTCGACAAGTCTGGTAAGTTTCACCTAGGCTTTTCCTGATTACCTAACTTGTTCGCCGCTCTCGAAGGGGTTTTTACTTGTGTTACTTTTTGCAGCTGTGTCGGTGTCGATGCAGCAGCTCTTGGCTGTGATGCACGGGTCTGGCGCGACTGGGATTCTCCCTCCCGAGAAAGGTGTGGGGCCTTGTTTTATTTTTAGCTTTTGAGCAATCTTTAGTGTTCCCGAAGGTGATTTTGTTTTTGTTTCAGAGTTTAATGTTGCCGTGGCAGAGACGTCTACCTCCGACGCTACCTTTATCATTGTCGAGTTGAGCAAGAAGCTTGCCCATGCCAGCCGAATGTTAATGCAAAAGGCTAAGGCAGATGCGGACCTTCGGGTGAAGGGCGCCGCCGAGCGATTAGGTCTGGCTGACAAACTGCGGCGAGCTGAGGCGGAGGTTCTCGCTCTGAGAGAGGAGAACCAGCAACTGAAGGTTAAGTGCTCGAAGCTGGAGTCGACTGCTTCGGATAACGAGAAGGTTCTAGAGAGCCTTCGGAGGACCGTTGAGGGGGATGCGAATGAGAAGGCTGCCCTCAAGAGTAGGATCATCGAGCTGGAGTAGGTTCAGGCTAAAATTATTGAACTCGAGCGGATCTTACCCGAAGTCGCCAGACGAGCCGATGGAGTGTACCAGGAGTACAAGAAGGCTCTTGCTGCCCTTGGAGCGGAGCCTTTGCCCTTGCCTGAGCCGGTCGAAGGTCCCCAAGTTTTCTTTCTGCTTTTGGACTAGTTGCTGTCAGAATTCGAGGGCCTCGGTGAGGTGATGAGAGTTGCAAATGACAACGCGGCATCTGTCTCCTTCGAGGGGCTTGTTGGAAATCTTCTTCGTGCCGGCGCAGTTGATCTTGCCCGACTCGATGGTTTTCAATATGTACCCTACGAAGGCTTGGCAGCGGAGGTGGGAAGAATTCAAGAGGTGAAGGCTGCATTTTTGAGCGGTTCTGGGAAACTTCTGGCAAAGTTGCCGTTCGGACTCTGGCGGCCACAGCTGCTGAGGTAGGGTTGGTTTCAGCAACCTTTCGTTTTTTCTTTTGTTTGTTTTAAACTGATTTCATCTATTTGGTGCAGGAGGCGACTCCTGATCGGCCTTCGGAGGACAATCGGATGTCCAAGGATCGGAGGTCTCCTTCGGGAAATGATGCTGCTGGTTCTTCGGGGGATCAGGTGTAGAGATTGGTTTGTAGTTTACTTTGGTAGTTTTCTGGCACTTTGGTCTGTAAATATTGCCATGGTGCAGGATGTGAACAACGCTATGGTATTGATGAGCTGGGAGGCTTTTAGCCTTGCTCGTCCTGGATGCAGCGTTACAGAATATTTAAGCTAGTCCGGTAGAAATTCATTGTAACATGTTTTGCCCCTTTGTCTGAATGTGACCTTCGCGATTGCCTTTGTAATGGCTTCTTATTGCGTATCCTTCGAGTTTCCTTTATGTGTGCATCCTTCGAGGTGCTGTGATGTGCATCCTTCGAGGTGCCTTGTTGTGTGCATCGTTCGAGATGCCTTGCGTTGTGTAATGTGTTAGGCATATTTGCACCCGAGGTTTGCAGAGTACTGTCGTGGGGCTCTTGCAGAAAAACGTCTCCCCCAGCCTTCGTTTTTTCTTCCCGAAGGACCTTTTTGGATGTATTTTGTTGTTATCCGGGGCGACGCTCGTTGGGGTGGTTTTTGAAAAAACGTCTCCCCCCCTTCCTAACGAGTCGTTGCCCGGAGGTATTTTTTGAAGAAGTGTTTGTTGTTTCGATTTAAGATTTGTTTGCCAACGAGGCAATGTGCAGAAACTTTGTTTTTTGTGAAAAAATGTCTCCCCCCTTTCTTGCGCGCTGTTGTCCTCGAAGGTCTTAGTTCTTTTTGTTTTGGGTAAATCGAATGATGGGTGCCAAAGGTTCTTGTGGGAAAAACGTCCCCCCCTTTCTGGCATCCATCTTTCGATTTTTCCGAGGTAGCCTGTTGGCCTTCGCTTTGCACTTATTGTGCCCTTTTTGTTGTTGGTTTTTGGTTCGTGCCCTTTGAAAGGCCCATTGGAGTTTTTGCTTTTGTTGAGCATTTGTGCCGAAGGTTTTTTAGTTCGGACCTTTTGAAAGGTCGAAGCCCCTT